>NC_071403.1:24405833-24712500 GCF_017976375.1 Cuculus canorus | reverse complement strand
TGCAGCACAGAGACTTAGTTCCCATGCCAGAAACGCTGCAGGAATGACAGTCTCCAGTTGTGTCTCCCAGAAAGACTTCAGTCCTATGTTTAGAGGTTGTCCTTCCCCCTGCAAGCCTGATGGGCCTTGGACCCGACTTGTCATCTATTCTGGTTTCAATTTCAGTAGCAGGAGGAGAAAAAATAAAGGTATATTCCTTATAAGATCATAAAAGCTGACCTTAAATTTTCAATGATAATTTAAAATAAAATCAAAACTCCTGTCATTAGCAAGCAGTGGTAATAGTGAGGAATTATGAGAATGATCACAGGATGACATGGTCTATAAAGTCTCATGGAATAGCAGAAATAGAGACAATATGGACCAATAATTATCACAAGGAGAAAAATAAAGAAAAATTCCAGTAAAAATTATTTTGAATATTTATTTTTAAAAGAAACACATATATGACATGACTAGAAAATAAATTAAATTTAAAAGTTCAGCTAATTAATAACAATACATTTTTATCTTCAAAGTGGCAGACTAGTTTGCGTAGGGCATTTTGTTTTCTGTAAGAACTGCCATGTAAAAAAATAACTTTTAGAAGACTGCTGACAAATTTTTGATAACAGCAACTCCAACTGACTTCACTTAAGGGAAACTTCTCTCTGAAATCTTTTTCCTGGCACAGAATGATTAATAGCTTTCCTAAGAAATGATGCCAAATCTATTTAACTGAAATACAATTTCATGAAGTTACAATAGCAAACAGAGGGTGATCTCATCCCATTTTATCTGTTTCACGCATCATGCTGCAAATCAAGGAGAGTGGATAAGAGAAAAATATCCATATCTTTAACAGGGCACATGGGTATGCCAACAAATGGGAGGATATTGATCAGGAAATAAGATCTGTTTAAAATGACTTTAAAAATCCACAAAGTAGCGTTTTGAGCATTTCGAGATTTAATTCAAGTTGGGAAGAGTTTACAAGTACTTTGAAAGCATGTATCATGTCTCATAATGGAAGTGGGATGTCCCATTCTCTTGGGACAATACTTGATGATTCCCAGACCTAGCTGCCTGGACTGAAAAGTAGGTTCTAATCAAAACCTCAAGATTCAGGTTGTTGGCATTTCAGCTCCCCACCTGTGCTTTTCATTCATGTTTATCTAAACAATTGAACTACAAAATGTGGCAAACGCCTGCATTTAGTCCACACCTTTAAGGTCCTGCAACATTCTCTCACTCTGGGAGAAAATGATTGCACTTATAAATATTTTAATCAAGAAACAGAAGTATTAAAAGCTTGATGATCCCTTCACTATTGTGTGAATTAAAGTCAACATAGACATATCTTTTTATATATATAGCTATGTAACACAAAGCAATTTCATATGGAGTTCTGTGTCAATCAGTTTGTGCAGTGAACGACCAAAAGCTTGGTTTTTTTTTGCTTACATTTTTGACAGCTATGTGTAATATTTAAACAATGAAACTGATTAAATAATGCTTATAGCTTTACATTCATTTCATCTTTACATTTGATAAGTGTTTCATGATTCAGTTTCTCTAGATGAATTTAACAGCTTTTTTAGATGACAAAAGTAGCAGTGCTAGAAGCAAGTGAAAAGCACGAACTTGTAAATAATTTGCAATACAATATTTTCTACACTCCTTGCTGTTCTGGGATCTTTGATATGAAAGGAACTAACTTACTAACTCTGGAAATTCATTAATTGCAACAAAATTTTCCTTGTCACAAGAATACACTCTGGTTCAAGGTTGAGATCTGTGCCAAAACTTATCCAGAACTGCCTTAAAGAATGGACTTCTCCTGTGTTAAAGGCCTCATATTCAGGCTTTCTTGATGCTCAAAGTCACGTAAAGGATTTCATTTTAAGTGAGTCCTTTTCTTGTGGGAATCTTGAATTTTTCAATTCCTATGAAAACCTGGAGCTGTTTTAATTGTACTGGGTTACTAAACCTATTTTGAAAAATGAAGAAGTTTGCAGAGTATACATCTTGCTTTTCTAGGTGAAGGAGGTTAAGTAAGAACAATCTTTCTCTGCTTGGCACATAACTTGCCTTCCCTTTCATTCTCCCCACTCCGAACACTGATCAGATCTTTTTAAGACCTATTCCAGTAGACCAGAGTGCAAAGAAAATATACTAATAATACAAATACTGTAGAAGTACATATTTCTAAAGGATAGCCCATTTGTATGAGGAAAGAAGTGGTTCCCCTCGAGCAGGCCAATAAGGGTCATTAAACATCACCGGCCGTGAGTCTCTGAGGAGAAATGACTTTGCAGAGTTAACTTGGAATCACATTTTCCTCTTGTAAAAGGTCTGCAGGGCAAAAAAACAAAAAGGAAATGTGAAAAAATGTAATAACTGTTTCATTCTTAGCATTTTCCCACCACTGTCCAAAATAACACACAAGGTATTTAAACTCTACAAAACTCTCTAATATAGCATGTTTGCCCACTACCACGGAATCTATTTCATCATTTGTTGAAATTGTTGTATAAAATTAATTATGACATGCAGAACTGATAGCTGTAATTGTCACAGAGCTGCTCCATTTGTATCTGTTACGTTCAAAAAGATCATCTACCTTTTGCATCTTAATTTACCTCCAAGGTTTTTGCCCTTTTCAATATACAGTTCCCATACTTTCAACATGAAACTATAGGTCATCATAAGCATAAATAAATATATAAATAAGAATAGTGGTCTACTGAGTGTTTCTTCATTCAGGTAACCAAAGTATTTCCTTGGATTTAAAAAATTTATCCTGTTTCTGATAAATTTCCAAAGACATTAGGTGTCAGTGGCCTTATGACATATGGTACTTCTGTTTAAAAAAGGGAGACTGGTATTGAGTACACTAGCATCTCTCACATATAAAATGTTAAGGGTTTTGGAATTCTTTGTGTATAGAATTATGACCAACAAAATACGTCTGATACATATAGAGTGACTAAGCTTCTAGAACTTGATTACAAGACACAAAATTCCTCAAATGGAGAATGGAAATCTTAGTGTTGACTTGGCTTTTAATTTGAGTAGATATTACTATAAATTTAACTCAATCTTTAATAAAAATTATAAGCAAGTAGTGATTTATGATAATAAATATGAAGATCTACTCTACTAACATCTGGAAATTTTAATGGCTGAAATATATACATAACCTTTGAATTTTCACTGGGGTGCTCACTGCATACCTAGAGTAGCCATAGTGTGATTACACTGTGGGATGCAATATCTTAAACCATCATCATACAACCAAGTGCATATGTTGGCATTGTCCTGCTGGATTCCACCAGAATACTCCACTGTAACACAACACAATGCTTCTTTTTTTGTTGTTACTTTCAGCTTCTTTATGTGCACACAGTTTCAATACATATTTTTGTATATGGATGTATCACATGACTATCATTTTAAAAGGGAACATTTATTAGGAAATGGTGGTATGCGTTGCACATGTAGAAAGTGAACAAAACTCTACAGAGTGTGCATTGGGTCAAATCAATAACAGTGCAGTCCTCAGTGGAATATTTAAAGGGGCTTCTCTGCAATGAAAACTTAATTTCAACATTCCTTCCATGCTGTATTAGGTTTATTTATAGACACCAGTGTGCAAAGACAGGACCACTATAACATGGTTAAATCAAATATGTTTTATTGTTCAACTATGCTATTATACCTTAACATACTACACCTGGCTACATAAAAACCTATCAGTTTAACAAGTCATGAATTGGTGTCAGTCACTGAGCAGGAGAAGGAGGGGGAGCATAGTGCTTGGATGGTCAAAGTCGATAGATAGTGCACCTTCTAGGGCGTCCCCCAGTTCAAAGATATGCACATATTCCTTCTCGACCTGACCTGTCCAGCCCAGCTCCATTTATCCTCCTCTCGAGGACTTCAAAAAAGGTTAGAAGCATCACCCACCCCTCGCGTGGCCAGTGTGTGAGCAGGCTGAGTGCCAATTTGTTATTTGTCCCATGCTAACAGTGATTTCAACACCAGGCTCTTTTCTCTTAACAACTTTCCCAGCTACTCATGCTCCTTGGGCTCTGCTTCAAGGTCTTGTAAATACCAGGAATTTCCAACTGCTTTTCTACTTTTTTATCTTTTTTATCTGAATCCCTGCCTGTTATTTGCCTAGTTAAGTAAAAATAGTCACCTATGTCTCACTGCAAGCTGGCTAAGGGTTGTTGCTCAAGCTAATTCACTACTTTAAAATTCAGCTGTACAATATTTTAACTATACACATATATAATTTGTGTATATATATATAAACTTTGTTTATGTGTGTGTGTATATACATAAAATGTCCAACAATGGACCATTATTCATTATCTCTGATAGGTGCCAATCTGTGGTCTGTTGCTGGGACACAATGATAT
Organism: Cuculus canorus; assembly: GCF_017976375.1. Lineage (NCBI taxonomy): Eukaryota > Metazoa > Chordata > Aves > Cuculiformes > Cuculidae > Cuculus > Cuculus canorus. Next base: position 24,708,094 of record NC_071403.1, on the reverse strand, counting down.
TCAACTACTCTAAACTTAGTTAACATAACATTTGAGCGTACAATACTTTAACAACTTGTTTGTATATCAGTTGTCCATGTCATGTCCATCAATGGAGCATTATTTATTATCTCTGGTACGCAATGATCTATTTAATCTGCTCCTGATCATTTCAGTAACATTTTCTTTCCCATTCTAAGGCTTTTATAACCACCAGCAAAGTTTATCTGTGTCATGATTCTTGGCACATGCTCTTTGAGAAGAACTGGTGGTTTCTGATACATACTGGTGTTTATTTCTGTTGTCTTCCTTGTGTCTCCAAGTGCCAAATGAGTAGCTCCCTTGAACACCAGAGACAGTTTTTTTCCTGTCATATATCTTTAGCACTCTATCTTCCAAGAATGTATGTATTTCACACACAGTATCCAGTTAAATGAAAAGATACTTAGTGTTCTTTGGTAACATGGCTTATATAGCTGCCTATATATTTTTTTCCCTTTACTCTTCTTTGTTAGTTTACCCAGAGAACTCAATTGAGAGATGATGTACAGAAGTATCAAGTAACATATATCATAAAAAATGGCTCTCAGAGAAACTAGTGACCCAAAAAAATGCTTCTTGAAAAACTAATGACCTAAGTACACTTCTAAATCTGAGATCATCCAGCATAGAATTCAGAATTCCTTGAAGTGGACATGTAACTAGTGATCCAAACTGAAAATTAAAGCTTGCAATGATTTCTTTATAAATCTATATATAAAAAAGGTCTCTGAAGTCATCCTTTCTGCTTCAAGCCCTCTCTGCAGTTGATAGAGTTTCCTTGTGAAAGCTTTCTATATTCTGCTCTTGTTTTATTTACTCTTTGCTTGTATTACAAGAACCCAGATTAAAACCTGATAGTAATTCAGGTACAGATGCGTGGAAGTAAAATGCTATATTATCAAAGGAGCTATGATTTTAATCTGTTGTGAAAGATCTACCACATAAGCTCACCTATAGATATTTAATTTTGAGTTTTTCTCTATTGTCATTGAGAAAACATTAACTTGTAAATCAATTGTGCCAAAAAATATCTTTCATAATCATAAACTTCTCAAGCCTTGAATAACTGAAAACATCTTTATTACAGTCTAAGAATTTCATAGTAAAATGAATATGAAGATAAATTCAGTTTTCACAAGCTCTAAGGAGAATGCAAACGATCGACTTTCTATTCCTCAGTCAATAACTTATTGACAGTTCTAGATCCAAATGACAAAGCAAAAAGCAGAAATCAATAGCAGTGAAGCAAAGATCAGATCAATAGCTGAATTTCTTATTAATGGACTGAATGGCAGTTTTACTCACTTTGACAGAAAAACACAACAACTTCATGCCCTTTTAGATCATGAGTGGAGGGGCAGAGGTCAAATATGCACATTGAATGTGAATCTGCCATCTCTTTAGAACAAAAACCCCTCACACCTGTGAAATTCATTTTTAAACAGATATATGATCCCACAAGTCCAACAGACATGGTTAGAAATCACGGTTAAGCACTTATAATGCTGTTAAAGGCCACAAACCTGTTTTTAGACACAGTGATGCTGTTCAATTATAGGCTCCAGAGGAGAAGAATGTTCATAAATTTACCATTTGCACAAATGAAATAATTGTGTACTTTTATGGCGGGGGAGCTCTACTCAGTCACTTCCATAAAAAAAACGGAATATAGTCTTAGAATCATAGAATCACAGATTGCTTTGGGTTGAAAGGTTCCTTTATAGGTCATCCAGTCCAACCTCCCTGCAGGACAGGGACATCATTAATTAGATCAGGTTACTCAGAGCCCCATCCAACCTGACCTTGAATGTTTCCAGGGATGCTGCCTCCACTACCTCCCTGGGCAACCTGTTCCAGTGTTTCACCACCCACATTGTAAAAATTTCTTTCCTTATATCCAGTCTAAATCTACCCTCCCTTAGTTTAAGGCCATTACTCCTTGTCCTGTCACAACAGGCCTTGCTAAAAAGTCTGTCCCCATCTTTCCTATAGGCCCACTTGAGGTACTGGAATGTTGCTGTAAGGTCCCCCCACAGCCTCCTCTTCTCCAGGCTGAACAACCCCCACTCTCGCAGACTGTCCTAGTAGGTGAGGTGCTCCAGCTGTCAAATCACGTCCAGGGCCCTCCTCAGGGACCTGTTCCAAGAATTCCATGTCCTTCCTGTGCTGAAGGACTTAGAGCTAGATGCAGTACTCCAGGTGAGATCTCACCAGAGGTGAGTAGAGTGGCAGAATCACCTCCTCGACCTGCTGGACCTGCTTCTTTTGATGCAGCTCAGGACACAGTTTGCTTTCAAGGCTGCACATGTTGTTGGCTCATGTTCAGCTTTTTGTCCATCAGTACCCCCAGATTCTTGTCAACAGGGCTGTTTTTAATCACAGCATTCCCCAGACTGCACTGAAACAAAGGATTGCCCGAATGCCTTCCTTGCCTGATTTCCTACATCTCAGGACTGAGAGCTCTTGTGCTCTATGGAAAGCAAAATTCCCTTTCTTCTTTTCAAAAGAAGCATATAAAAAAAATTATGCCACATTTATTTTCTGTTCTTCAATTAAAATAAATAAAAATAAATAAATAAATAAAGGAAGATCCTCATAATGATTAGGAATTGTATAGAATAATAAAAGATAAATAAATATCAAGAAATATATATTGAGCCAATTCAGTCCAATTAATTAGAATACTGATGGCACTAGCTTCCCAGTGTCTCACTTTACTTCATGGATATTTCTTGTGACTTGTACATCATCTTTCTATAAGAGAATCATAGTATTATAGAATGTTTTGGTTGGAAGGGACCTACGGAGACTGTCTAGTCCAAATCTCCTGCTAAAGCAGGTCCACCTGCAGCAGGTTGCACAGGAATGCATCCAGGTAAATTTTTGAATTTTGAATGCCTCTAGAGAAAGGGAATCCATAACCTTTCTGGGCTGGTTGTTCCCAGGGTCTTCCTTTTTACCCTTTTAAAAAATTAGTGCAAATGATAAATTATTTTTAATAATATCCTGTTGCATTCCAGAAAACCCAATCAGTAGATATGCACAGGTAAAATATTCTGTTATACATGGGCTACTTCTCAAATAGATATTCCGGTGTAAAAAAGTATCTTTTTCTTCATCTAAAGAAGAATTTTATGAGAGAACGACAAAGTAGAAAGCAAGGGGCAGGAACTCCCAAAGCTGTTCGATTTTGTAATCAGAGCTCACAAAAAACCCCAAAACATAATGACAGTAGTCACTATTTAGACCTAGCCATTTATGAGAAGTAGTTTTAAATATGCAACTGAATCATTTCTTATGTTAAAATATGGCAGTTTGATGGCCATATATAAAGGTTAATAAAGTATTATATATGGCTTTTTGGGTGGTCAGCCAGTTATAGTAAATTGTTACAGAGTTCAATGGATCAGTAGGTTAACTGTAGAACCTTCTACTTATACACTTATAATTATCTGTAATACATGATACTTAAGCCTAACGTGCTTATGATATTTATTAATCTTTTATAATCTACATACACACGTGATGCTCTCCCAGGAATGATAATGTTTCTACGGCATGAAGATTGATCTATATAAAAGTACAACTTGGAGAATCTAATGTTTCTTGTCCTCAGATCAAACTCCCATAACACCTCAGAAAAAAACCTATAAGTTCCTTTTGTAAAACAAAAAAGTATAAAAATATGAAACTGTGCAAGTAACATAATGCAGAAGCCCTACTCATCTCCTTTTATAAAATATATAGATATATAGATAGCAGTAATCAACTGATTACAATATAAATTTGTAGAGCATGAATGTACTGAAGCAAGGTTTCCAATCATATGCTTTCATGCCACTGGAACAGGACTGTTTCTGCCTAGAGAGACCTGTTCAGCTGTTAAGAGAGACTGTTAAGCAACAGTGTGATGGAGTGTTCTTCTTGTTTGCCTATTGTTTTTCATAAGGGAATATAGTGGTTGGAAAAGAGCAAATGGTAATGAAAGGAACACAACCTGAACTTTTTGAAACTTCCTGGATCAAATTCTTTTGTGACACAGATGACAGGCTATCAATGAACAACCTCCAGCAATATCTATGTTTTAAAAACAATGATAAAACTCCATCTTGTACAAGCAGGGAGGAGAATAGGAGGAGAAAACATGAAGGCTGGATTTAAATAATACCTCCCCTTCTATCCAAAAGTATTCCTCAGTAGTTATATCTACTAGTTAAAATAAAGAAATTCAGCACATATATTTTAATATATATTAGTACAGATTAATACAGATTAATATATAATAATTAGTTTGAACAGAACTGAGAAACAGCAAGACTTATAAAGAAACCTGAACCTCTAGTCCAAGTTGAATACAACAAGGAGGTTTGAGTTTCAGTCTCTGGTGCAGCTGCCACATTACTGTTTGGAGCCTTTTATACAACTGTGGTTTCAGGGCTTCCTATTCCGTATGCTTGTTTTTGAAAATGTGTTTGCTAAGTGTATTTCCTTGAAGCATTATGTAGGAAAGCCTGGACAACTTATTCTCCTGGACAACGTATTCTCCTGGACACTTAAAAGTTAAGCATCGCAGTTCTTCTTGTGAACCCAGTCCCTGGTTCTTTACCATACCCTTATCAATATGTGTAGAAAAGACAACATGACCTCACCTGTCAGATTCTCAAGTGTATGCTCAGGGTCAAACATATAAAAATCTTTTTTTTTAAGTCTGCTCATACTCCTACAGTTATCAGAGGACAAATTCCTTTCTGACTTTAATTTATCAATGAACAGGCATTGGGTAATGGCAGTTCCTTTGAATTTATCCGTATTTATATATCTCGAACATTCAAAATGAGTAAACACTGGGAATTTATATCTATAATCTAGAGGATTTGCAAAGGTAGTCACAGGCTTTCTGTGATTTTACCTGGCTTACTGAGGAGAATCAGTCAAAGGGCTTCTAAATCCTTAATTACTGATGTACCCAATAGACAGAGCAGAGAAGGGATTTTCATATTAATAAGATAAAGAGAATTTTAATTAATTCACAGGGCTAAAAAAAACTGGCTACTTCTGAAATCCACTAGTAAGGCAAGTAATTATCTTTACCTTACTTAGTTTTCAAAACTGAAATTAATTTTAATATGTTCTTTTGCAAAACTTGTTCTTAATTTTTTCAAAATAAAGCAGGAAATGGCTCCATTTTAGTTTAAAGCCAAGATTCTACATAGGTAATGTGATGTCATTAATGTACTTAAAAACACACTATCTAATCACTTGGATTTACAGTTTTATATACCAATAAATCTGTTCCACAGTCATTGGCTAATAGGTGAATCTTGTTTAATTGCTTCCAGAACTTGGAATTACCTACTGTGTTCCAGTCGATTTTAGAAGTTATAAAATATTTGAAAACTAGTTACCAATCTCATTCATGGGTCTTACTAACCTAATTACTGTCTTCTTGTTGTTGATGGAAATGAACCCAACCCCAATACAATGAAGTACATGTATGCATCCTTGCTGACCAGAGGAAAGCATAACTGAAATAATCTCTTCTTAGCATTAAAGTTAAAAACAAACATGATATTTCCTAATAACCCAAAGGCTGGGACTTGAATTAATGGTAGAAAATGGCCATTGCTTTCATAAGATTTATCAAGATGTTCACCGAGAACTTAATTATAGATTTCATTTTGTCATTTTTTTTTTTTTAGGGCAAAAGTGAGACATTGTTTGGTTTTGCAGAATTTTTAAATAGTATGCTAGATGTCTGTTTAACTACTGTTTATCAGACCTTTTGAAAGCTTATGAAAACTTTCCTATCAATATCCTTTGGACCATCCTGTTGGCTTTGACCAAAAATCAGTAATATGTACATTTTTTTAACAGTGACCTGCAAATAAAGATGGATATATTTTTTTAGTACTTATTTGAAAACATTGTAAGGACTTAGAAATGCTTTTTACATATATATTTAATTGTCTTCAACCAATTCCAAATAAATTATTGCTCCATATATTTTAGCATGGCTTCTTTCTTATTAAGTCACATTTTCTGATCTCAAGCTTTAAATCAGGAAACTAAATGATGAGCTGATGTAATGTACTGTATTTGGATTCCTACATCTACATATCTTTTACAATTTGGATGTTCAGACACTAGTTAGTTTTCTATCTGGAATTCATCAGAATAAGAGATTCCACCAAGAGTTACTCTATCTTTAAACTTTGGCAACTTAAACACACTACCATCTGAACTCCATCAGAACTGTGTCAGACCAGATCTGGTGAAATATTAAATATTATTAGCCCTTAGTGATTTCCTTGGGGTTTAAAACACTCACTACTCATTGAATATCATCTAGTTCTGATCTTTATGATTACTCAAGCCCATCAGGCACTATTGCTGTTGTCTAGTACACAGTTTCCATGTGTGCTGACTAGGTGTCCATGTCTAGGTTTCTGCATGCAAGACTGCTCTTCAGTCTTCAGCAACACAACACCACAAATTATCAACTCGTGTATATACAAGCAGTCATTAATAAGAGGCAGAATCCAAATAGTTAATAATGTTTTTCATTTGCAGTCTTCAGAAATAAAGAAAATACCATCTAGTATTTTATTAGTCTTACAAATACTGACTACATTTAATTAAATATATAGCGTTATAGATGCATACTAATACATATTTCAGGATGATTTTCTGCAATCGAGTTTGATACACTGTGCAGTGATTGGCTTGGAGAGTTTTAGCTTTTGTTTTTTTGGCTGGTTTGTTGGTTGATTGGTTTGGTTTTTTCCCCTGAACACTGATACAGATTGTACACTCTCTTCCTTTGACTTCAACGTCTCCTCTGAACAAAGGTCTGAAATCATTGAATTAAGATGCCTTTAATCATAACAGGGAAGGAGGGGGGAAAGTAAAGTAGATGGCTTTCTCTCAGAGTTTAATACCTGTAAGTTGTATTGAAAATACCAAGAAAATATTGAAGTTTAACATCTCCTGTTCCCGTAGAGTTTTAGAAAAAGAAGAAAAATTTAAAGAATTGAAAGATGAAAAAGAACTAAGAAATAGACTAAAAATTTATATTTTTTTAACTTTACTTTTAGTATATACGTTGTTGTAAGGAGATTTTAACTTTAATTGTCCAAGTGTGAGACACTACTCATAAAATCAGCAGGCAAGGAGACTAGTGAAGGAGTGTTCAACATCTAAATTTAAAGTCTATTTTCAGTTTTCACAGTTCTGTTTTCCTCCTGGGTTTATGGGACCAGTTTAGCTACCCAGATATGTCTACAGTAGCTTTGTTTCTGTCCACCTGGCTGCCAACAGATGAAGAAATGATAGTGGGTCTCATTTAAGTCCTAATCATATCTTCCAGCACCAAGCAAATATCTCAGATAGCTTGGGATATTCTGAATGTACTAAATAATTGCATATGGCAGCAAAACACAATTCTGAAAGTCCATATGCAGGTCTTTAGAGACGTTTTTAAGAATCCATGATGTTCAACAAATATTTAGAAATCAATTCCATCAGTTGTAGGCACCTACTTCCATCAAGATGTCCTTTTATCTAAAATCTCTGCTTAAGACATCAGACATGACATAGGATCACGTACAACTCTCCTCATTCTGGAACTCCAGTTTGGCTTAGCCCTTGATCAATATACGCAGAGCAGTCAGGGAACCAATTTCCTTCACTGGAAACTAGGTTACTGACTGTCACTGCTGTGCTACCCTGACATGGTGACAGAACTTATGACATTGTATGGACAATTACCTAATACTGTGTTCTATAGAGCTTTTGAGAAGGGAATAGCCTGATGGACAAAGAATAAGAACATAAACCTGGTATGTAGAGATGGTCAAACAAAGATTCACAGCACTAGCTCACGCGTTGCACAGAAGTACAGTTTGACCACTTCTATTTGAAGGTAAGACAAAGGTCAACAATCATGGCAAGCATGCTAAGCATGGAGTTTCAAAGGCTTGCAACAAAATTAGATTAAAAATTACTGAAATATTTTTCACCATAACCATAGCAGGCTTCAGTTAAAGACTGAGAATATTATTACATTTCATATTTCTATTCCCTCACACACAAATACTGTCTCCAGAAATGTTTTTTTTTAATTTTTTTTACAGTAAAAAGATTCTGCTTTGTTTTCTTTTCGAACTAAAATAAAATTAGAATCCAAACATTGAAATAACCTTGCTATTATGAGTTCTCCTGATGTAACAAGGTACTATTCAAAACAATTTTTAAAGTATTTTTAAATGGGTGAATAGAAAACTGAAAAGATACACAAAAAACATATATACACAAGTTGAAAAAGATATGTAGCTAAGATCATTAGCAATCATGAGAAAGACTTTAAAGAAAAAAAACCAACTTATTATGCCTCTAAAGATTTAAGAAGAATTGCTGATTTTAAAGTCAATCTTTCCATATTTTAGATCCAGTTGAAATGAAAAATAGAGTAATTGATACTGAATTTTGTAACAGGACTACTAGAAGACAAGAACCACCAAGGTTTTCATTACCTAAGATTTTCTACTTGCAGAATCTAAATAATGCAAAAGACCACTGAGTATTTCCAGTTCTTTCTGGCTATAGCAGGAATCGTGATGTTCTCTAATCTTTTGAAAATCATTTCTGCTTTCATGCATAGAGCTTGAGTTGTACTGGTGTCAGACTCACTAGTTATGACTGAAGCAATCTATTAAATTATTTGGGAATTTTTTTTAATAATTTTCTGGAATTTTGTAAATACATTCTCTGTCAGTATTTTCTATCCTCTATGGTCACTGTAGGATCGTTGTACCTGTGAGATGGTAAGGTAAATAATGCTGAAGCTAAAATACCAAGGTTTTTTACATATTCTACATAGAGAATTGCCAAGAATTTGTTTAGCTATACAATTTCTGATGTTGCCTTAAAAACCCTATGAAAAGGAATAAAACTCACTATGTGAATTATTTTCTTTTTTTTTTCTTGTCTCACTTGAGAATCCTTAAGCATTTTTAAGCAGAATACCTTTGTATAAATTTATAAGGTGGATACCAGTGTTCTAATGAAAATGACTAAGATAAGTCATTTTGATGTTTGTCAGATAAGCAATCTCTTGCAGTGCCTGGAACAAAGGAAGTCACTAAACATCTTGGCTTGAAAAGTATATTATCCGAAGTCCCAATTCAGAAAAAAAAAGTATTTTTTTTAACACATTGTGGTTAGTCTAGTTAAGTCTCTAGGCTTTATTGGAGAAGAGAGTGACTAAGATGACAAGTCATACAGAGACACAATTCAGATTGGATTGTTATATACTCTTTGATATTCTCTATTTTTTTCAGGTAGAGAAGACAAAAGGAAGGAATATGCTTCTATGCGATATTAGGAAGTATTTGAGTAGCAAGGGAATAGTCACAGACATAGTTTTAGGCTGTCAAAACAGGGGATATATGCAAATGTATAGCAGTGTAGAGTCAGATGCAATGATGTGCAGAAACTAAAGGTAGCAGAGAGAAACCCTTTAAAACTTTTTCACATATTCACTTCTTTTGAGCAGTATTCAAACAGTTAATATTTTCTCATTTTCTACTGATACCTTGAAGAAGTCATTAATATTTGGAATAAACCCATTCAAGCTTCACCAAGATTAGGACGCATAGATGTTTTTCTACAATTATGACTCCCAGTGAAAAATTAACTGTCCTTAATAATAGAGGTATATAAAATATTCGGCACATCAAATTTACCTGGTGAAAGCCTGTCTATTTTGGGGATTGTGAGCAGGAAAGGACTGCTTCAGTGACTATGATAGCTTTTTTTAGTATTTAAAATTATTCCAGAGGAATATTTTTATTCCTCTGGAAAAGGAATAATTTCAGAGAACCCACTTCTCTAAAGGCAGTTTTGAAGGTTGATGTTGAATACAGTAATACAGCTGATGCATTGTAGAAACATCTGCAGCACTTTACATTTCTTTTCGAGTAGTGCATATTTTAATAGCAATCAGATTTGGGTAATTTTGTTATGAAAGAAAGTGGAGGAAATGTGTCAGGAAAAGGAGAAGCAGAATTCTAGTAAGTGCGAAAATGGCTATTCTTTTAGTCTTATAGCAGTAGATTGTCATGAAACTTAACTGGTTTTAGTTCTAATAGGTAAAATAGTTGAATCATGTACAAGAAGGAAATACTCTAAATCGGCCTTACCTCAAATAGCTTTGGAATGACAGAGTGGCTGAGAAGGAGATTGGAACCTGTGGAGGCTATCTAGTCCAAGCCGCCACTCAAAGCAAGGTCAGGTAGAGCGGGTTACCCAGGGCTGTTTCTAGTTGGGTTTTGGCTACCAGAAGAGTCAAAACCTTTTGATCACAAGAGGTGGCGACTCTACAGCTTGACTAGGAAACCTGTTCTAATGTTCAATGATCTTCACAGGAAAATGTACAGTAAAATCAGTAATCATCTTATTTAATTAATTATGGCATGAAATAAAAGGCCTGTTTTGCCCATGACAGTAATGATGAGTGACTTCTCCATGTCTTTATCTCAACCCACAAACCTTTCGTGATATTTTCTCTCCCTCATCCAGCTGAGGAGAGATATGATAGAGTGGCTTTGCTGGGCACCTGGCATCAAGCTAGGGTCAATCCACTACAGTCCATCAGTTTAAGAGCATCAGACTGGACAAGTTTAAAATAAAGTAGGCTATTGCAGTAGTGCTCCTTGGTCTGGTAAAATTTTCTGAGCACTATAGGTCAGGAAAACCAGTAAATGCAGCCCAAACTTAACTTTTATGACTGATAGTCCTGTAGATTACTGAGGCTTTATTTTCTTTGATATCTTTGATATGTTCGGCCTGTTATATGCAAACATTATTCCTGTCTTTAACTAAGAGATCCCAGATGAAATTTCTTCCTCTCACCTACTTTGCCTTCTGTTAACATAGTTACATTTAGAGAGTAGTAATGTGGGAAATATGGCTTGAGAAGCAAAGCTTTCAGATGCATATTTAGAAGGGCAAGGACACAGCATCTTTAAAGCTAGTAAACTAGTAAGTAAACATGTTAATAAATATTTCTGATTAAATTATTACGGCTGTTGAGGTTCAGTTAAGTACATTGGATATATTTTTTTCAAGAGTCATAATACATATTACAAGGCTCAAATTAGTAAGTGTTTATGTTTTAGATTAATCTTTATTGTAGATTGTGAATAAGCAAGAAAAAAACCATATTTGCTTGATATACTGAATTGCACTGAGAGAAATCTGTAGTTAAGTGGTGTTTCAAGAGTTGGGAGGACACTGGCCCATAACTGTCTGCAGAATCTATTTTTTTTAGCTAAGTCTTAAGTCTCCTCAGAGTGAAGCACATTTAACTTAGCTTGTATAATAGGCTTTCAAATGCTTAGAAATCTGTATGAAGCAGGAGTGACAAGAGTAAGAAGCTTGTGTTGTACAATTAGGAGTTCTTCATAAATCACTTTTATGAGATATAGCAAAGCAACATGAACGTCAAACAAAAACATCATCCCAAGTAATAAAAATCTTAACTGTGACCGTAAGTGGAATTAATTGACCATTGAGTAACAGCATAAAAATTCAAAATATTCAAGGAGTTCATTTTTAGGGCAGTATGCATCAAAGCAAATGAGAGTAGGATTAGAAGAAAAACAATACAAACCCCACAGTATTTGTAAGCGTCTGCTAAAGCATTCTTTTTAAATGATCTATAAAGCAAATTTTAACAGTGGTAGCATAATATAACTATAAGGTAATGAAGCAATGCAATATTTTCAGCTGTCCCTTATCAGTTAGGCAAGACATGTTCAGGTTAATTAAAGTCTGTAGACGACACCAAGACTATTTGGTTTTAGATGAAGACATGCTCAGTGGGGGACATTAAATGCCAGAGTGTTACATCCTGCAGGATGTCAGATACTGTGTGTTTCCAGTAGGCCAAAAGAATAAGAGAGAAGGACAACTCCGCAAATAAAGAGATATCTTTTTCTTCCAATAAACTGCGGGCTTTAAACAGGCTTTTTAATTATCTTCTTTTTCAAACAAAATACTTGCTCTACATTCTACATTTTGTTGGGTCTCTTATATTTAATATAATTTAATTTCTTTTTTTTTTTTTTACTGTGGTCTTAACACTAAAAAGTTAGGACAAACTAGGGTTATTGTTCTGTAGGACATCTTTCTTATCCTTGCTTGTATGTGGGCACCTGTTATTGTACAGTCGTTCAGGACTCAATCTTACATAAATATTTTCTTTTTTTTTCTGTGGGATACTGCATTTTCATTCAACCATTCTATTGAAAATAAAATGTGTTTCTCTATTGAATTTGGCTGCAGACTCTAGGCCTTTCACCTCAATTTTATGAAGAAGTTGGCAAATACATAGAGTTTAGACAACAATTTGGAGGATGGTCATATAATTTAGGTTGCTGAATGTTATCCTAGGGGGTTGGATTCTATGTTACTCACGCTGTGTAAAATCTTGCTTAATTCACATGGTATTGTTTTTGCAATTTGATTGAATTATTCCTACTTTTCTAAGCCATAACATAATAGAAAATAAAAAATAAACAGTAGTAAACCACAGCAATGATACATATGGTTTTGTTCTCTTTTGTGAATGATCTATGTAGCAGACTGACATGTACACCAATCTGAGGGGATTAATCCTTCAATCCTAAGGAGTCTTTTTGAAATTATGGTCATTCCTGGCCATAATCCCACTCCTGTTCCTGTACGTATTTGCTCATACTTGAATTGGTTTTGTACCATAGATTCTATGAATACTGGCACTATGAATCAATGATTTTTAATTAAAGAGAAAGGGATTTTATCATTTATTTTAGATAGTGAATGCATTCAGAGAGATCGTTTGTTGAAATCTGAGGGAGTTTTTTTGCGGTATTCAGTCAGTTTCAATAAGAATGTTAAAGAAAAATCTAGGCTCAAGGATTTCAAAGAAAAGCATGAAATATGCCACTTACTATGATTCAGATATCATTTAAAAATCATACTTTTATGAACTTTATGATTAGTTTTTATAAAAAATATAAAAATAATAGAATGTTATTGAAAGAATTAACCACATTTTGACTAAAGTAGTTTAAATTAAGCTTGTATTAATGCATTTGTTTTTGCTCAGGGACATGATTTATTGATGCAAGTGTTTCTCAAGAAGACACGTTCTGACTTTAGAAAAATATAAACGACCTCTAAGATTTAAAAATGTGAATACTGAAGTAATGCATTAGTCTATTTTTAAGTCTATTTTTTATAAAGAATTAAGTTCATGTTGAACTATTTGAATCCATTATTTTTATTCATTAAATATAGTCTGAGAAAACAGTTGGAAATTGTCAGAAATGTCAGTTAAGTCTTAGATATATTTTCCAACTTCTAGAAAACGAATTACAGGAAAACACAAAGTGTAATTAGTACAAGACTCCTTCATAGACATTTTGAATTCACTTGTTTCAAACAAACTGCTATGCATAGTTGGCCGACAGTGTGCCTTGTCTTATTATTTTTAGCAAAATGGATTTCTTGCTGTGATAAGTGTTGCAATTGTAAATTTCAACTGAAAAGTGATTCTGATAAAACAGTGGGTAGCATTTTTATTTAAGTAGCAATGATGTTATTCAACAGCTATTGTAAGTGGTCTGAAATATGACGCTATAGTCAAAAACAACCGCAGAAAGTCATTGTTATCTTTTAGCATTTGGAATTTTTGTCCTTGAGAAGAAGTTCTGGGACCTGTCTCGATGAATTTAAGTATGAACAAATAAAGAATATCAATGAAATAGCATTTAGTTGTAAGGAAAGATGTCAGGCTTTTTCATAATACTGTCATGATTGAAAAAAATCCTTCAAATTACCTAAAATTAAAGGAATATTGCAGTCTACATTTTTAAGAAATGATATTCATATTCATATTAGATACACTTGATTCCAGTAAATGGAAGGAGGTCACATATTCAGAGAAATCAGTGTTGTCCCATACAAGTTTTGGTTCTTATCAAGTCTGTCCAACGGGTACAGAACAAAACCAGAGGCGTCTAGCCTTGAGAAGACTAACAAACACTCTGACACAGATAATCTATCAAAATTTCTTTGCCCGGTTAATGATGAGAAGGTGCAGAAGTTTACTTAATTAGTGAAAAATTTTGATGACTATATGTCAAGAAACATCCAGGTTCTGTCATGACTTTAGTACTCTGTGCTGCCTTATGCCTTCATTTGGAAAGCGTGGTAAGTAACTTTTCTCTTCATGAAAGACAAATTACTCACCAGCTGTAAATACAAAACTGAGGACTCATACACCTGTCTGGAGTGAAGCAGATATGCTGAGTCACCTTACAATATGAAGAAGAGTGATTAACTTTTTTTTTCTGAAAACATGCAAGGAGGTAATGGAGAACAAAAGATGGAAAAAATGAGGAATTACAGCTGTGCTATATATGTTGCTAAAACTTATAGAAGATTCAATGTTATGTTTCCCCCCCTTTTCTATTGCTTCTTCAGGCAGCTTTAACCTATCTGAGGTTTTGTTCATGTTTTTCCTGAAAATTCTCACCATGGACATTTCAGAAGAAATTCCACAGAAGTCTTACAAGGGAGAACTGGAAATACATGATGCAGAGGACAGGTAACCTTGGTGATGAAAAGACGTTAGTAACAACCTCAAACCCTCTGATACATCTGGAGTCAACAGCCAAACTTTTAGATATCTAATCCTTTTCTTTCTATTCAAAGAAGCAATGAAGTACTGTTTAAAGAAAAACTTTCAGAAAGTGCTGTGAATGTCTTCATTCCAGATTGTCTGGCTTCCTCCTTATGGATACCGAGCCATGAAGGAGGTCACTGTGTCTAGTTGTGCTACAGGATAAATGTAGCCAGGAGATACTAAGGGAATGGCAAAAGTACATATACATTAGACTGCTGCAACAGCTTCCATATTTCCTGTGCAGCAGAGCCAAGGCTGTGAAACTTGAACTGTGGAAGTTCACAGCATCTATAGGAAAGGCTCTCCAGTCTCACTATGAGTTTGCAAAGTGAATGAGGCACATAATCTGGGTTGTTCTACTAAGGCTCCACTCTCATTGGCTCTCAGCAAACTATGGCTGAGCAAATTTCTTACACCTAGGTCTTCCTGAACAAGTGGAGTCCTCAACATCAGCACAAACCTTCTTAATCAAGCAATTATAAAATTATTGTTACATTTAGCTACCATTTTGAGAAAGTTTTTCAAGCCACATCTTTTCAGCTGCTCCTCAAGAATATTGTGTAAAGTTAAGGCAGTATTAGAGATCTTGAAATAGTTAGTTGTTAAGATTATTTCATTCACTTAATTGTTCTTTAATTATTTTACTTGGTTTGAGTTTCTGCCTTTCCAGGTTTGAATTTCTGCTTCTCTAGGATAGCTAAAACTTCCTGGTAGTATTTCATGCACTGGTTCTGCAGAACCAGTTTCAAACCATAGTTTCAAACTATGTTTCTACATTAATGTTAATACCGATTCAGAGGTGAGAAAATGTGAGAGTTCACATTCAAATCATGAAGTTTATATTAGAATAATTTGAGACTTCTAAATTCTTAGAGTTCTCTATGTTTCCTTTGCAAACTTACATTTTTACTAAACTATCTAAAAACTTATGAAATTATAATAAGGTTATATACTATTATGGAAAATAGGAAAGTTCCTCTGGATAAGGAGGAAAGAATTTTAGGCAAAAAAAAAAAAAAACACCTGTTCTGCTTTTGTCTGAAGTAGAGCTAATTTTCCTTATAGTATCTTGTATAGTGTTGTTTGGAGTCATGGCTGAAACAGTCTTGATTATACATCCATCTTTCAGCTGTTGCCAAACAGGTTGCCAGAATTTTCTGCCTCTCACACTGCTGCACCAGCAAGTAAGTCGCAGGTAGCCAACGAGCTGGGATTGGATATAGCTGGGAGAACTGACCTCAGCCGACAAAAGGGTTATCCCATACTATATTATAAAATCACTTAGAATTGCTTGGTTGGGAAAAAACCTTTGAGAGCATCGAGCTGTCAAGATCAGCAAGTGAAGCTGGAGAAAAAAGTTTGTCAGGGCTACCATTGCTTGGGGACTGGTTGGACATCTGTATTTTTCTTGGTTTTTTTGTTCTGTTGTTGATGGTGGGGTTTTGTTTTGTTTTGTTTCTTAAAAGTTGTCTTTATCTCAACCCAGGATGCTTTTTTTGCTTTTGTCTTTCCAACTGTCTTCCTTATTTCACTGAAGGGGCTATTGAGCAAGCAGCTATGTGGTGCTTAGTTGCCTACAAGGATTAAATCACAAGAACTCTTTATTTGAAAAAAAAAAAGAATAAGCAATAATTGAGATTCTTGCAGAATTAAGCAGCCGTATATTACTGCAAAGTGGAATGATTCTTTTACAGAGCTGCTCCCAGTAAATAATGTTTTCTGGTTTATCTGCAATATTGAAATATACTAAAAAGTATCTTGCTTTTCTTATTGTAATTTTTTTATAGTAAGAAAAAAAAGAAGCCTAAAGTCTATTCTCCCCACAGAAACAAATTTCATATCTTTCTACCCCAAAATAACTCTACTAATACACAGATAAAAAAAAAAATCATATACTTCTATTCATTCTTTTAATAGTAAAATATACTGCACTTACTTTGGCCAGCCACAGTTGTTGACATGTGTGATAGCAGGTTAATTCCCTATCATAAACAAATATCCTGCAGAACAGTTTGAGTTGAGATACAAAAATGCCAGATCCAGATCACTGTAACAGTGTCTTCATAGTAATGTAAACTGACACTAAATATTAGCTATCTATTCTTGGTAGTAATGCAATTGTTGAAAATGAAAAAATATAAAAGTAAAACAAATCCAAGAAGAACAATAACAAAAAAGTCCTCATGGTCAAATAAGAAACTATTAATTAAAACATTGCAGTTTTCATGTCTGAAATGGAGGAATATTTTATATGGGATATATAGTTTTGTTCATTATTAAATTACTATTTGCTGGATTGCATGTTCTAGTCTTGTAGCACTTCTTTATTAGTCAGTTAAATTAATTCATTGTTGATACAGACAGAGGCAATGATTATAACATTAAGGTTTTGGAAGCTGCAGATAAATTTCACATTGAATGTTTTACATAATTCCTTGAATCTACACTGGGAAAGTCCTTGTAGCAAAATTCATTATTTTTGTTACAGTGGAAAAATGCAGACAGACAGCATACAAGCTGTATCATCCAGATTAATTAGGGGAAAAATTTCTGTAAGTATGTCCAATTGCCTATTAAACAGGTGCACACTGCTACATTTGCTGAATAGAAACCTCTTGGATTAGCATGATATGCAGTATTCCTTTGTTATACTTGGTTGACAGCAAAGAAAATGGAAATAATAAAATCGAAAACAAAAATCTACTCAAATAAATCCTTAACTGGCAGTATTGAAACAGAGCTCTGTAAAGCTTTATTTTTCTGTACTAAACCATTTAACACAAAGAAATTAAAAATAAATAGGAATTAATTTAATTGTTTCTATGGCACCTTCATGTACTCAGGCAGTAAGGAGTTGAAATGTAAAATAGTCAAAGCATAAATAAAATGCATATTTTAAAATTATCATCATTCTCAACCGGGGAAAATAAGCAAGAGGTGTCATAGATGGATTGTTTGAAATACTTCTGTCAAAACTGGTTGTTGTAAAAGTATGTTCTAGTCAAACAAATTGCAGGAATATAAATCATGGTATGAAATCTATGAATTATTTCACAATGAATGTCAATAAACATAATCTACGAATCAGCTGAATTGCTTATGGGCTTTTGATATCATACTGATATGAATATATTGTTAAACAAATAAAAAAAGCATTCAGTGGTGATAGTGAATTGATGCATCTTAATTAACAAAAATGGTAATTATACTTTTAATGAGATCATAGAGTATCACTACGAATCACAATAAGCATGACTAGTTAAACAGTTATGGGACATTTGAAAAGGTAGGCTACTTTATATTAAATATAGAAATAGAAAATAATTGACAGATTCTGAAAACATTTTGCAAATATTAGTGAAAACACTTTCATACACTAGCGAAAGTGTGAGAAATATGTATATACTGATAATCCAAAAGTAGATTTATAAACTTTCATATCACCTCAAAAAATACTTTTAAACAAAATTTTATTGAATTATTTTAAAATTGTGGCCACTGAGGGATTGGATGTCATAGGGAGCATGGAGCAGTTCAAATTGTTTGAATTATGATTATTTGCAACATTATTCTGAAAGATGGTTATGTGACACTAAGAACAGGAACAGATGCCAATCCTCTGAGATAAAAAAGGTAAGAATATACTTGAAAGAACACTTTAAAGATGAAAAGGGAAGTGGTTGCATAGTTGGACGCTTAATGACATACACCGATGAATCCTAATGAAATCTAATGTTATTGAAAACCAATTTAGGGAAGCTAAATATCTTGCAATAAATATACCAAAGAAAGACTGGAAGAAAATATTTCCCAGTGATGCTGGTAGCTGTCCATTGTGAGAGAAAATAAACAAGTAGATTTAAAACATCTGGTAAGTGACAAACTGTCAACTGCTTCTACGTCTAACATAGATGTAAATAACCTACCATTTCCAAATAAAGAATACAGAATTTAAAATATTGTGAAAGCAAGCTATTACTATCTCACATAGTTTAATTAAGTTGATACATTAAATTACAAGATCCTGTTCGCAGGTGTATAATTGCACTACCTCTTTAAATAACTAAGCTTAAGCAAGTTAGTTGTAAGAAAAACTTCAGCTTAGACATGCTCAATGAAGTAGTGTTAACATTCATTTAATAGCTAAAAGCCCTGAATATTTCTTCTTTATGAAGGATATGAAAGCTCTGCAAGGGTTTTGCAGTTGCTTTTGCTTATATTACCACAGTAACACAGGAGAAGAAAGAATAGAGAACTATCCATTCTTCCTATGTATTTATTATTTCATTCCTGGTTTACAAGGAAAAAGCAAGAACTGACCAACTCAAAACCAGATAGGACTGGGAACAGGATTGAAGAAATTACTGGGTTGTGGAAACCCAAAGGAGAAAGCCTTATCTTGAAGCTGGGAATTTGGAATGAAATGCTGGAACTACCAATGTACTAGATCTAGAATCTTCTAAAAAAATGGATGAAAGTGGGAATGTGGAGAATGGTATGAAGTGTGTGAAATGGTATATAACTTGGATAAACCAAACCAGTATTGTTGTAAGAATTGATCGAAAGAAGGTATCATATTCTACTTTTAAAAGGTCTCAGTTATCATTCTCAATAAAGTTACCCAAAAATAATGTCTTTGGGAAAAAAGAAAAATATCTAGGTGAACAGGAATTCATAAAGTTGTGGGAAAAGCTAGAACCTATGCTATTTCTCTTAAACCTGTATAGTTCTACATTGTTTTCTATATCTATCTCTATTTATGTTGATCCAAATCTATGTACAAGTACATATTTGAAGATGAAAACTGTTGCTCCTTATTGAAAATGATAAAAGCTGCTGAGAAGATTTTCTTTGCTAATGTTGGTAAATAATGGGATATATAATCATAGAATGGTTTGGGTTGGAAGTAACCTTAAAGATCATCTAATTCCAACCCCCCTGCCATGGGCAGGGACACCTACCACTAGATCAGGCTACCCAAGGCCCCATCCAACCTGGCCTTGAACACTTTCAGGGAGGGGCCATCCACAACTTTTGTGGGCAACCTGTTCCAGACTCTCATCACCCTCATCGTGAAGAATTTCTTCCTTATGTCTAGTCTAAAATTGTCCCTCTCCAATTTAAAGCCATTCCCCCTCATCCTATTACTATAGGCGTTTGCAAAAAGTCCCTCCCCGGGTTTCCTGTAGGCCCTCTTCAGGTACTGGATGGCTGCTATATGGTCTCCTCACAGCCTTCTCTTCTCCAGGCTGAACCACCTCAACTCTCAGCATGTCCTCACAGCAGAGGTTCTCCATTCCTCTGATCATCTTTGCAGCCTTTCACTGGACCCGTTCCAACAATTCCATATCTTTCTTATGTTTGACATTCCAGAACTGGACACGATAGTCCAGGTGGGGCTCTCAACAAAGTGAAGTAGCAGGGCAGAATCGCCTCCCTTGACCTGCTGGCCGCGCTTCTTTTGATGCAGCCCAGGAAATGGTTGGCCTTCTGGACTACAAGCATGCATTGCTGGCTCATGTTGAGTTTCTCATCAATCAGCACCTCCAAGTCCTTCTCCACAAGGCTGCTCTCAATCATGTCATCCCTCAAACTGTATTGAAACTGGATTGCCCCAATCTAGGTGTAGGACGTTTCACTTGCCTTGTTAAATCTCAAGTTCACACAGGCCCACTTCTCCAGCTTGTTCAGGTCCCCCTGGATTATATCCCGTCCTTCCAGTGTGACAACTGCACCACTCAGCTTGGTGCCATTTGAAACTTGCTAAGGGTGCAGTCAATCTTACTATCTACATCACTGATGAAGATATTAAACAGCAGTGTTACCAGCACTGACCCCTGAGGGATACCACTTGTCCCATCTGGACATCAAGCCATTCGACCACTACTCTTTGAATGTGACAAACCAAACAATTCCTTATCCACTGAACAGTCCACCCATCAAATCCATCTCTCCAATTTAGAGAGAAGGATGTTGTGGAGGACCATGTCAAAGGCTTTACAGAAGTTCAGATAGATTACATCCGTTGCTTTTCCCATGTCCACTTTCTATCCATCATAGAAAGCCACTAGGTTGGTCAGGCAGGACTTACCCTTGGTGAAGCCATGCTGGCTGCCTCTAATCACCTCCAAGTCCTCCACGTGCTTTAGCACACCTTCTAGGAGGATGTGTTCCATGATCTTTCCAGGCACAGAAGTGAGGCTAACAGGTCATAGAATCACCAGATTGGAAAAGATCTTTTCAATCATGAAGTCTGACCATCTGCCACTAAACAATGTCCCTGAGCAACTCATCTACCCGTCTTTTAAATACCTCCAAGGTTGATGACTCAACCCCTCCTGGGCAGCCTCTGCCAGTGCCAAATGACCCTTTCTGTGATTTTTTTTTTTTTTTTTATGTCAAGCCTGAACCTCCCCTGGCAGAGCTTGAGGCCATTCCCCCTTGTCCTGTCCTCAGTCACTTGGGAGAAGAGGCCAGCACCCTCCTCTCTACAACCTCCTTTCAGATAGTTGTAGAGAGCAATAAGGTCTCCCCTCAGCCTCCTCTTCTCATGGCTAAACAATCCCAGTTCCCTCAGCTGTTCCTCATAAGCGGTAGTTCTTAGTGTCATCTTTTCTACCCTTTTTAAACATAGGCATAATATTGCCCTATTTCCAGTCACCAGAGACTTCCCCTGGCTGCTACAACTTTTCAGATATCAGATAGAGAGACTTGGCAACCACATCAGCTAACTCCCTCAGGTCTCTGGGATGCGTCTCATCAAGTCCCATGGACTTATACATGTTCAGGTTCCTCAGGTGGTCACAAACCTCAGGTGGTTCCTCAGGTCCCCTACGGTGAGAGAGGATTTATCACCCTGGTTCCTACCTTGTCCATTAACCCAGGAGGTCGAGGAGAGCAGTCGTCAGTGAAGACTGAGGCAAAAAAGCTGTTGAGTACCTCAGCCTTCCTCTCGCCTGTTGATATGATGTCACAATTTTCATGACCTCTTTAAGCTTTCTTTAACTTTCCTTTTCTGAATGATATAGTTATAGAAGCCCTTCTTGATAGTCTTCATTTCCCTTTCCAAGTTCAGCTCCTTGGCCTTCCTGACCTCATCCCTACACAACCAGGCAGTGTCCCTATACTCCTCACGGGTTCCCTGTCCCAGCTTGCACAGTCTGTGCAGTTCCCTATTGGTCTTCAGTTTGACCAGCAAGTCTGGACTCAGCCACAATGGTCTCTCTCCTGGTTTCCTACATCTGGGGACTGAACGCTCTTGCACTTTATGGAAAGCATCCTTAAACATTTTCCAGCTCTGTTCTGCTTTCTTGTCCCTGAGGACCATTTCCTGGAGGGGTCCTGCAGATAAAATCCTTGGAGAGCTGGAGGTTTGATTTCCTAAAATTTAGGGTGCTGACTATAGTCCTTGCGTGTCCCATATCCCTCAGGACCTCGAACTCCAGGCCCCTCGGATATTGATGTCATTGCTGAGTTGCCTGCTTGCTTTGCCACCTTGCATTGCTACCTTGGGTAGGGGTGTCTATTACCTGGGTTAAGACATTATCTTCGATGCACTCTGATGGTCTCCTGGATTGCCTAAAGCTTGCTTCTCTTGGCTCACTTCAGCCGAGCTGTTGGCTGCCTCACTTTCTTAGTGGAACACAGTGTATTTCCCTTAAAGTATTCCATAAAAATTTCTTTGCTGGCTCCTAATGCCTCAGAAGCCCCCAGCTCATCTCCGCAAGACTTTAGCTGTTCTGCAGTGTCCCCAGCATGTCCCAAGGCAACAAGTGGAGGGCCCATACCAGCACTCCATCTTCTAACCAGTGTGTCCTCCCACAGCTTGTCAAAGGCAAGTCCCAGATCCTAAAGAAAAACATGGATGATTCTCTGGAACTATTCTTCCCAGTACTCCTCCTAACATATACTTTACGTGACTTTTTGTTCAGTTGTCTCCAAAAGGTATTTATAAAACACAATCCCTTTCAGACAGATTTTCATTCACATGGCTCACTGAATACACCTTCTGTCTTTAATTTAATGCAATATGTAAACATCAGTGGTTCCTTTGTTGCACACACTTTCATTTTTTTTAACTATAACTGCTGTTCTCCCTAGTTGCTCCTTCAACAACCATTTACATGTAGGGACCTGGCTACGGTAAAAGGAAGGGTTTCAGGAAGAGAACACTTTTTTAAGCAAGACAATGGTCATTCAGTGGCATTTTTTCATGCTGGGAAGAATACCATTTTGGGTGGTCAGATCTCTTTAACATCTCAAATGACCAATCCATTATAAACCTTTCACTTCAGCCCACTGACTTTTTTTTGTTATCTATTTATTTATTTTCTACACTGAACTCTTACCAATATGTCAGAAAATTATGAAAATCTGATAGTCAGAGCTGAAGGTACTGGTATAGGTGAAATCACACCATTGTCCTCGAAAGGGAAGGTTCACTAGGCCTTTAGTTTGTAAGGTAATGCAAATGCAGTTCAGAATCTCTATTAACTTTTTTTATTTTACTTTGGAAACTGATATTTAATTCACTGACAAGTATTCCCAGAAGTATTGCTTCTTTTTCAGTCTTTCTAGGGTTTGGTTTATCTCTTCAAGGATTCTCAAGTTTGCATTTTTTGAAGGTAAATCTCTGATTTTTCTGCCGATATTTTTAATTTCTGAATCTTCATTGGTGCTTGCAGCTCTTCTAAATCTATCATTGGCAATTTTCCCTAGTATTTTCCTTGTTTGTTATTTCCTTTTAAATGCTAGTAGAAATTATACATCTGATTTTGGGGTCTTCAGTTTCTTTCTCAAGTTTATACATGGAAATTTGCAAATGGTATTTCAAATGTATTCTTCAGTCAGGTGTCAATATACTATTTCCCTAAAGTAATTTTTAACGCAAGAATTTATGAAAGATGTAAAATAAAGGACTTTCCTTATTAAATTACTTGATTTAAAACCCAAGTTCAAAATTGTCATTGACTCAGCAGCAGAAGTAACATTACTACATAGTGTATCATTGAGTAAAGAGAACACCTTGCCAGATTTTTTTCCTTTTTCTTTTTAAAAAGACAATTATTCATTTCATTTTATTAAAAATAAAGAATATTTGCCCGCTTTTTCTTTTGCATAAATATGCACTCGTTCACCCTCACACAAGCAGAACACATTATTTTATGGGTTTGCTGAGCTAGCTTTCTGTGGATTGCCCTGCTTAGTTAGATGTGCTTGATAATAGATATCTTCAACCTTAAGGCTTGTTACTCTGTCACATTTAATGAACATAATGGATCTGTTCCTTAGGAAAAATGAAACGGTTTTACTGAAATTAAGAAACTCATGACTATTTATACAAGCCAATGCTTACTTGTGCGTATGTGTGACTGCTGTGTTGTTTCACATTTCTGTGTGAAACATAAACAGAGTTCTGGAGGTGCAGCTCTCTACAGTATTAAATTCAGCATACTGTCATACTGCTTTAAAGTGAATGTCATACACTCCTATGTTAAGAATAAAGCATTCTTCTTTTCCACTGGGAAGTGGTATCCAAAATTATTATTATATTTAAGGCACTTTAAAAATCGTATGTCTAACCTCTGTATATCAGAATTATTCAAAATTGTTACATTGGGAATACAAACATTTCAGGACTATCTTTCTCTTGATGTATATAGGCATAAAAATGTGTGCTTGTGTGCATGATTTACCTTCATTGCATTAATAATTTTCATCTTCTATTGTATAAAGAATGCATAAACTTTATTTTCTTTGTGCTTTGTCATTCAGAAAACAATTTGACAAAATCACATCTCCACTTCCATTCTCATTTGGACTGAACACATTAAATATTATTAGCTCAGAAATATGACAGCCATGAAAACATGTGGAGCCCATGGATTCCAGCTGAGAATTGAAGGGAGCTTTTGAGAACATTACTAAAGAAGCATGTTCATTAGGCCTCTTATTTTCCAGGAGTTAGGAAAATACAGAACTATCGCAACTAAATTTTTAAACAAAATTTCCATTTAGAAAGGTGTGAATAGACTAGGTAGTGAATTCCTGTATTCTTGATTTAGAAAAAAAAATCTTTACCTGAAGGTAGTGATCTTACCGTTGTTTACGTGACATAAGTGGGACTCTAAGAAGACCAGGAGAATAAAAAAAGGCTAAGATTTAGATATGCAGCAGAAATATAAAAATCCCTAAATGAAAAATGCATCACTGGAATGAAAAATTTATCGTTTTCTGAATCTGTCTAGGAGGATGTCTTTTCTCTGTGAAACTTATCTATTCCCAACGAAAACAAGAACATTCAGGTCTGCCCCTGTGTCATATAACCTAATGATAACTAATGGTCAAAAGTGCCTTGCAGAAGACAGAATTTTTTAGGAAATGTAAACACTTTACATATTACAGTGCAATGGGTGAATGAAGAACATAAATACTTGTTTCATGTTCAGCATGGAGGAGCTCAAATTAAACTAGTAAGAACGTTTATGTCTCCAAAGATCGTAATAAAATGAAGTTCTGCCCTGAACATCTGTGACTTGGGTCAGTGACCTCAGCTCTTGGCCCCCAGGTGACCTATGGAGGATTCAAACACAGTTCCTGTGCCAAAGTTAGAGCAGTGGTAATGCAAAGATGTTCTGTTAAGAAGGCTGGAAACATGCAGCCTGGTTTGCAGTCTTTGGGAAGACGGTTAACAAAAAAAAAGACCTGTCAAGGCCACTATAACCAGTGACAGAGTTCATATCTGACATGACCATGACATAGCTGGCCATCTCCTACCTTCTAGCCTCCTTTGGAGGTCCTGATCCTCAGGATAAATGTCTTATGGTTCATAGATACAGCTCCTAGGAGAAGGAAGGTTGTTTCCCTTGTTTATAAACTTCACTTTTAAACTAAATATATTTAAATACATTATCCTAAGAGTATTATAGTTCTATAAACCAGTTTTCTATGTTGTTCAAGCAAAAGCTGATAAAATTACTCCAGTTACAAATAGATTGTTCTTAGACTGCTTATTTGTGAAGTTGTCAGGTACTGCAAATAATCTCAGAAATCTGAATTCAAACTTCAGCAGCTAATATTTTTTGAAGTGGCTGAACATAGGCCACTGTCTGTGAAAAACACTTATGATTCAAATAGGTAAACTGAGGCACACATCTTGTGAAGCAGCATTATTTATGTATTTATTTATTTATGATTGCAGTAGATGGAGAGCCTCCTTTTGTCAAGAAGGAAAGTGCTCAGCCTTTGTCGAAAAACACACAGCCTTTATATCATTTCTTTCAAGGCAAGACCACACTCTCTCAAAGTTTACAACCTGTCCCAAAACTAATTTTTACATATTAAATATCTTACACAATCTGTTTTTTATAAGTCTTTACATTCCTAAGTATATATTATGCTATTCCAGAAGGGTACCAGGTAGTATTTTGTCTCTATAGTTTTTACAAACTACTTGTTCAGCCTTTTCTTAGTGAAAAACATCTTACGCAACCGAAGGACAGTCAGAATATGCCCCTGCTTCCTCTTTCCCCTTCTCCTTCCACTCCTTTCCTTTTTTCCTTCTTTCTCTTTCTCTTTCTCTTTCTCTTTCTCTTTCTCTTTCTCTTTCTCTTTCTCTTTCTCTTTCTCTTTCTCTTTCTCTTTCCCTTTCTCTTTCTCTTTCCCTTTCTCTGTCTGTCTCTGTCTCTTTCTGTCTCTTTCTCTTTGTCTTTCTCTTTCCCTTTCTCTTTCTCTTTCCCTTTCTCTTTCTCTCTCTTTCTCTTTCTCTTTATCTGTCTCTTTCTCTTTCTCTTTCTCTTTCTCTTTCTCTTTCTCTTTCTTCTCTTTCTCTTTCTCTTTCTCTTTCTCTTTCTCTTTCTCTTTCTCCTTACCTTGTGCAGTGTAAGATCCATACCTAGGAGGCAGTTTGAAATACTATTTTCTCTTTCAAAACAAAATTGGATACTTTTCCACAGATTATCTTCCATCTGTTGATTTCAGTGCTTAAGTTGCTTCAGAATCCTCTGGAAAACAACTCTTTCTCGACAGAGGGTTGAATGTACATTCAAAGGTAGCTTCAGCTGAGCAAGTGCCCAGTTAATCCCCTTAGCACACAGGGACAAGGCTGCCACCAGCTCTAATTGATTCTGAAATGAATCTGTATAGAAAATTAGAAGGTTTGGATTCCCATGTGAGCTTCAATAAAGAGCCAGGATGTAAGCCTGACAGCTGAATGAATTCAGAAATGGAAATCTGATAAGAGGCTTAAAATCGTACTTAAGTCCAGAAATTATTTGAATGTTCTTGTTAAAGGCACATTGTATATTGTCACCTAGTTAATTATCTCTGAAGATGAGTTCTTGCAGAGGAGAAGATACACCAGCCTTTCACAGCCGTTTCTCATCACATATTTATTAAATTCCACTCTCCTCGCCACTAGCTGGAAGGCAGAAAGAAAGGATTAGGCAACTGCAGTTCCTCTGTGGCTGTCAGTTCACTGTGCCAAACTTCAAATATGAACTGTTGCATGTACTGTCACAGACATTTCCTTTACATCTTAATTTGCAAATGAGAAGCTGACATTTGTTATGCCTTGTATTTGCACACATGAAAAGCAAAAACTGTCACTGCTGGCTATTTTGCTTATCCCTTTGGAGATAGTGTATGGCCTATTTATAAATTTTCTTCAGATTTTTTTTACTAACTGAGATAGTCATGGAGCTACATGTCCTCATATTTTATTCAGGAAGACTATCTGCAGTTTATGAAGCGTGCCCTGCATGCAACAGCTACTTAAAACAGTATCTTTAAATCTATTTTTGCTTTGTTGTTTTGCAATTTTTTGATATATGTTCTTATTTTGTATATATTTCGTATAGATGGGCTGATGACTTTTTATGTGAACACAGGTACCCCCTCTTTTTTTTGTGCTTCATATATGTTTATCTGCCTGTGTCCATTCATATTAATAATGGAAGTGTAGAAAGATTGTGCTAGAGGCAAAGGCTGTTCTGTCCATCACATTATCGTAATTTACTGCCAGATATAAACTGGAGATGGAACACAGATGGAAGAAGAAAAACTGAAATGAAAAGTTCATTAGAGGATGGTATCACTGGGCAAAATAAATGATCAGAGACAACACTACAAATATACATAATCATCAACTCAAATACTAAGGAAGTATCATTTAGAAGTAAAACCTGTAAGATTTTCATTTTTTTTAGTAATTGTAAACTTCAATACATTTATCTCCAAAATTAGCCTTGTCTTTCTGCACGGAGTTTGAGGAGGCTTTCCTAAAACAACAGTCTATGCTGACTGTCCTCAGCATAGAGCGTTTCTTGAAGGATCAAGTAATTTCTTCTTCCACATCTGCCTCATACTTTGGGCACAATTAATTTTAATTTGGCTGAATAGTTAATGCAGCAATCTAGGATACTTAAGTTTAATTTTCTCTAAAAATGCACATCTTATCTGGCCTAAGATGATGTTTTGGTTTGTATTTTTTTTTCCAGTATTCAAATGTACTTAAGATTTGCCACTAAACAGGTATTTCTTTTCTTGCATGACAAATGTGGATTCCCAGAAGAGAAAGCAGAGCACTCAGGCTGTCTTCTTGTGTCACATGTTAATGAAGATTTCAGTTGATGTATATTTAGACATTGAAATCAACCTCAGAGGACCTAGGGATCTTTTCACGGGTTTTCCTGGAATCGTAGGTTAGATGATTATAGTTCAGAGTACTGTTAGTAAATGCTGTTTGCTTGCTACTCCCAAACATCCCAGTTCTTTCTGCAATGTTAAGTAGATTTTTAGCTTCCTGGACAGCAAGCAAAACCAGCAGGAATCACTCTGACCAGTACTGCACAGTCAGTGCAGAAGCACTCGTGTATGCCTGAGCTTTCATCTCTCTTACAAAGCCGTTCCGCCCCCTCCCCCCATCCTTCTTTCTCATTTTCAGCAAGGGCTGAGTTAGGAAATCAGGAGTTAGAGTAACAGCAGCAGCTGTCAACTGCAGCAGGCACTGTATCTCCTTCATTTGGAGGGTAAGTAGGACACTTGGTGACTGCTGAGTTCCTGGCTAGCAAATTAAGAAGTGGCAGACACAATGATCCTCCAGATTGGGTGAACATGAAAAAAAAAAAGAGCTGAAATGTTCATTTATAATTAAGGACTATTCATGGAGCTTGAGTCAATGCCCAAGAAAGTCAATGGAGACATTATTATTTACTTTAATGAGCTTTGGATTTGAACCTAAGCAAAACTATTGTGTACAAAAATATTTCTCATTTATATGGATTCCACTGCAGCTTGTAAAGTGCCTGGAGATTTTGGGAACAACAGGAAGAAGTTGTATGAGAATTCTTATGAAACTGGCACCAGGGGTAGCTTTTAGCATGTAAAAATTGCTTTTCTGTTACTTAACATTGCGCATGCATTACCTAAAATAATCCTTTGAACAGTTGGTGAGGTGTGGTAACGTAACATCTGTATGTCATTATTATAAAAGTTGCCAAAAACCTCTTCTTAAAATGTACAAGAAAAGAGTCCAACATATATGTCTGAGGCAGAGAAGTCATGGAGGGAAACACCACCTCTGTGTTGCTCATATGTGTATACACACATACTTAATTCTTAAAATGAATATCAGCATCTCCTCTGGAAGACAAATGAAAGCATATGAAAGTAGGTGTGTTTCATATTAAATCATGTTTATCTTATTTATAAACTAGCTCTGTAGAGATTTACTGACTTTACATATACTTCATATATGATACATAACACCTAAACACAGACGATTCCCAAGTGTTCTCTTTGTGGAAGGCTGTGTCATTCAACAGTCTGAAACACTGAAATTTATTTTTGGTTTAATATCGTAGTCCCCTGCGGAGTTTATATCACTGCCTTTTGTCTGTAGGAGTATGTCTCCATTAACTGGCATAGCATGAAACTATCCTAGAGTGGAGCACTAGTCACGTTTACTCCTTTATAAAAAAATTGGAAAAGCAGGCAGAAGTATCCTGCACACAAATTCAGTGGCTAAAATTGCTTCCAAAACTCAGAAACAACATCCTCCAAATCTCAATCAATGTGTGGTTCCAACACCAGCCGCCCTTCTTTAAGGAAGCTGTATGACCCACTGCAAAAAGCAAATAAATAAATAATCAAATAAAGTGGACTCCTTGAACTTGGGGTGGGGAAGGTGGAGTTGGGGAGGTGGAGGAGTGGGGATAGAGATGTGTGGAGAAAATGAAATGGGTCTACAATATGGTTTATATTGCTAGGATTAGATTCCAACCAAAATTCAAATTTCAGAGTACACTTAATTTGTAATAGACTTTTCATTTGGGAGTCTAAAAAGCACTGTTCCCTAGTCTGCACTAGATGAAGGACCTGGCCTCTGAAGACTGGTCCAAAGACAGCCTGTGTATCTTATGGAGACAAGAGCATGGATTCAAGAGGGCGAAATTTGTTTGCATATTTTAACGAATGATTGCATCATTTGGAATTAATTACTTTTTCTGTAAGAATCAGTGCACACATTTCTTTCTAGAAGATTTACTGATTAATATGAAATTATTTTGATGCCTGATTTTGGGTAATGTAGCGAATGTAGCCTTTTTTTTTTCTATCTTTATGCATCTGTCATTTGTCTATTGTTCTATCATGTATATATGTATACATATAAATTATTCTTTTAAGGCTGAGAATAAGAGTTTCTAAGCTAGGAGGTAACTGCAGAGACAGTCTGTGTTATCAAGATGATAACACTTCTAGATATGCCTAAAAGCAGAATGTTAGGCAGCTACAAAACTTTACCATTGGAAAGTTAAGCAAGTACAGACTCAAGATGGCATGGATTAAGCATGTATCGCAGTCATGGACTTCAGTATATCAATTACGTTTTAAAAGTCTTGTTATGAACCTAAATTGTGGTTTCTTCAAAGAAAGAAAATTTTGAGCTATGTGCTTTGATGGAGATACAGGAATTCTTTCTTAACAGACACATTTGTAGGACTGTAAGCATCCATAAGTACTTCAAGATTTAACTCTCTTATTGTAACAATTCCAAAAGAAGAATCGGTCTAGGAAGGTTTTGAAAGCATATAGAAATAATTTTGATTGTCTCTCTTTTCTTCCTTCTATTTTTCACTTAATCTTTTCACGTATAAATGGGGAGAAAAAAAGAAAAAAAACCCCACATAATAATAATAACAACAACAATCAACAGACAAAAACATTCTTGGTTGAGGCCATAAACAATTATTTTTAAATCCTTTGTACTACCAGGCAGAGCAATAACTGAGCTTTTTTTAGTTTAACTGCTAATCCCATCTGTTTGGCAAAAATATTTTATTTTTTTCCCAATAGTCTCCCTCTTTTTGTTTTGTTCCACTGCTACAGCTAGCTTCCAGGTTTTATTTCAACCAGGAGTTTCTAACAGACTTTCAAAAGGCTATTTGGATCAAATAACAGTCCTTGCAAATGCGAAGGAGGGAGATTTGGGGTTTTAGACTATGTCAAAATGGGTGCTACAGAAAGTGTCTGTGCGCTACATTTAAGGAGCTCTCTGTTCATCGTGTCTTTTACTCATCCTTACAGTGAAGACAAATGTGTGAACCAGCATATGGTCCCACATGCAAAGTGCTTCAAGGTATCAATGATGGAAAAGACCCCTCATGCCCTCCCGAGTCTAACTACCCTATTTAACCCCTATTATTATCGAAATATAGGTTCTGCATAGTATAATGGATACGTGTATAGCATATAGGCTATATAAGGTACAATGTGATGTTTTTTATATATATATATAACAAGTCAATAGTAAGTTTATGGATAACTAGAAGTGATACCTTAATTTTCTTAGGAGGTTTCAATTTCATTTGCTAAAACAGATGTTAGGTGAGGGAGCTTGTGGAAAAAGGCTGTAACAGTTATGCTTACATTTTGTTGTTACTGTGTTTTTTTGACCTATACAGTATTAGTATTTGTCTTATCTTACTATGTGAAGTGATTAGATCAAAAGTTGTTATGGGGAATTAAATGAGTTTATAATAAAAAATAAATAAATGTGACAGCAGATGAAAAATGGAAGGCAACAAAGAAGTTGCTAAAGTGTGGTCACTGATAAAAGTGAGAAGAGGGAATTTACCAGCATCTTATCTAAGTGATGAAGAGTTTATCTAATCTTACAAGCAGCATGCAGATAAGATTGGCCACATTTCTACGTACATATACAGAGCTGGGATCCTACAGAGCAAGCAGAGTGTTCTTAACATTGAAGAAGAGATTTATGTAGCAAGAAGTGCAAAGATCATTGAGGGATTGTATGGTACAAAGCATAAATTACCAAAGAGAAATAAATTTTGTGTCTTCTATCAGTGGAAATACAGATTATAATTTCACACTTCAATTGTGAAATTCATTTATCTATGTTGGGGGTTTTAACAACCATTATTTATATTGTAGAGTCTTCTTTGTCTCCTAGCTTTCAATAGCAATATTCTACAGAGCTAGGAAAATGTAACGCTTTACTTTTGGAAAATTCCAGTTACGTTACAAGGAAACTTTGCTGGAATATACAGGATACTAAATCCATCAAACAAAAGTCTTTAATAATGTTGAATATTTGTTATGAGATTAAATGTTGCTGAACCTGGACTTTTAATTTTGTTGGAAAGTATATAAAATTATTTTTTTTCACAAATATCAAGGGAAATTCTAATTAAATAAATCCTTGTTGTTTGGTTGCATGGGTAACTTTAAAGTCACTTGTAGTCAGAAAGACCAGTTGACCTAAATGAGCATTTTTTATTTGGTCTGCCTGGTCATTTCCTTCCTTTTAGAAACATCCTGCTCTTTTACAACTTTTTTCACATCACAGAAAAATGTTTAGTATAAAAAAAAAGGAAAATTTAAATTAGTGTTATATAAGAAACATTTAACTACCGAAACATTTCCAGATAAAATCTTTTGTAGTAGGATAGTTAATGGTCAGATACATCTTTCTTATGCTTCCCGCTTCCCTGCGCTCTATTCTGCTTTCTATATAGGCGGAAAAAATCTTGAAGTTTTAGATTTGATTTTATGAGGAATCTAGAGGTACAGGGAAATTTGTAGGTATAAGGAAAAGGCTTGGGGAATTTGTTTCATTATAGCCTTTCTCTGTGGTCTGTTGCTCTTAGCATCTCCTGCAGCTCTTACAAAGCAATGATGGAGAGATTGGGATTAAGATCCCAGTTTTTGAAAGACCAAGAATAACCACATCAAAGTTATTTTAAATTGAAGGCACGTAGCACACTGGAAATTAGGGAAATCCAGTTCTTCCCTTGGACTTCTGAAGAGCTTATCTTTGCTGCAGGTTGATACACTACATACATCCAGATGAATTATAGAATCATAGAATCAGTAGGCTGGAAAAGATCTTTGAGATAGTTTTGTCACTTGGGTATAACAAACACAAAATTCTTAGCTTTGGGTTAATTTACGCGAAGCGGTTGTAAACGCTAAATGAGCTTAGAGCCTGGAGTCTATCAGAGATAAAGGATACCAATTACTGTTTGTAATAATATATTTTTTGAAATGATTGATGTCCCACTATATTTCTTCATAAGATGTTTGAAGTATATAGATTTTCTTTACCTATGTGTACATAGGTACATCCTAATTTAGTCATATTCTTGAAAAAGTTTCAAATTCTTGGTTAGGTAAATTAACCTGGCTAAATAAATCAGTCCTATTATAATAAAATTCCTTGACCTTTTGCATCCAAAATTGAAAGGTTGTATATTATTAAAAGATTTCAATTTACCATACATTTCTGAGTTATTCTTATAATTTCCTTATTTCACAAGTAGTAAAAACTGATTGTCTAGACAATTACTAAGATTTTTCATAGCAGAAATGACAGGCAGGGATCTAAGTAAGCAAGAGTCAGGAAGCCAAACTTTTCTTTGATATTGAAAACTACCTTTGTCTGACTTGCTGGGAATCACGTTGGAAGTATTGTAAGATTCTGCTGAATATACTATTTGTCTTTCCTCACACTCCTCACCTCATCCACAAGATCCTTTAAGAATCTTTGCAGCAGGCTGGGATATTGTCCCACAAGTTCCATGTAGGCTTATTTAAACTCAGGACAATGCTGATTTTAAGCTATTAACTCGAGAAGAGGAATAAAACTATTGGTGAAGAAAAGATGCATCAGGTATATCATAAATCTCTTTTAAGTATTGAAGACTAGGTGTTCATCCTCTACCTTTTCTAGTTATGTATAAAAATTAAGTACCATTATCTTTGCTAAAAACCAAAATGTATCATGGTATTTTTTATATTCAATAAATATATAACCAAAACCTGACCTTTCCTTTTAAAGTAATTACTTTTTAACTTCCTTACCTGTGCATCAAAGGGAAGAGGATAGCTTGACTACAACCTTTCTTCCTTCTTGCTTAGCATTTTTGCACAATATTAATCTTTTGAAAGATGAAATGTTTGACATCCCTCACTGGAAATACTGCACTTATTTTGACAGTATTATATCTAGCATTTCTTCTTTTCTAGGCAAACTGTCTGGGAGGGAAAATAGAAATAACAACACATTGGCTTTTGTGGTTGTTGCTATGGCTAAACTGCATAGCAACTATACTTAGGACACTTGCCTATATTCAGGAAAAAATGTGAAAATTTAGCCCACCACATTAAGTGCACAACATGCACACAGAGCAAAACCTCATAGCTGATATTGACCTCACATTTTCTTCATACTTTTAAAGAACTGAGATAGATGGACCTTAACTTTTCAGAAGGTTAATTAAGCAAAAGTTAAATTAAGTGTGACTTGTCATTGGGAAATGCTTCTTGGAATGAATTAGACAACTATTTTTATACAAAGAAATAAAGAAATTAAGAGGAGAGACTGGCAGTCTGATACAGAAATAGGAGAAATAAAGCAAAGGACAAACTTCTATGGACAGTGCAAATTTCCAACAGTTTTTCATGAATCTTAATAGTGCAGAGATTTTCCAGAGAGTTTCACAGAACATAGGAATGATCAGGATATATTTTGCTGCTGAGTTTATTTGCTTCTCTATTCCATTTTAATTCCTATCACTTATTTCTAACTGTTGGGGTGGAGGGGAGAGGATTTGTGGAGGGGTTTGTTTGGGTTTTTTCCCTCCAAGCCTTTAATGAAAGCTTTCCCAAAATTTACTGTTCTACATTCCAAATAAAAATCTTAACTCAGCTTCTATAACGTTTGGTGAAAACAACTATATAACTAGTGACTGGAAGTAAGTCAGTAAAGATTAAAATAATTTTTAATTTTTTCCTTTACTGCTTTGAAAGAAACACAGAGCAGTGCCAGTTTGGAAAAAAAATAAGTATCAACTTAAACTGTCATTTATATTGCCAATTTAAAATATTCATATCTCAAGTTTCTGTAAGAGCACTTCACTGTTGCAGATGAATCCAGTCATAGGATACCCGGACTACAGATTATAATTAAACACTGTCTTAGCATTTTGCTGCTGTATTTGAGCTACTCCAGGACATTTTTCTTCATCTCTCTAGCCTATTTTTACTCTAAAATATCTCAATAGTTGTAACAAAAGTAAGAGTTTATCTTCCAAAGTTGATTTTGTCCTTTAAGAATACCTCTGCGTCCTCCTTGATTATGTACTTAGCTACATTTGCTTGACTAAAACTGTTATATAGAATATAATCTATTGTTCTCATGTGGACAGATGTAAATGGAAACAAGGAGAGAAAAAAATAACCCATGCTGAGGGACATGTATATTTCCAAAAGACTGAGCAAGAGGTATGTAGACAAATCCTATTATTGGGTAATGAGATTTGTGCGCATACCCGGACACTATTATGAAAATGTAGCTCTTTTTCAAAACAAAGTGAAAGAAGGGGGCAATCTTTTCAGCTGGGGTCAAATTCTGCTTCCAGTAAGGGTGTAATAAGTTCCATTGAAATCAACCTTATTAGGGACCAAAAGTATCTGAAAGAAAGAAATTTTCATTTTCTGTGAAAAATTCTTATAAACCTAGAAATGTTGTAAATAAAGGATTCAATCATTCTATTTTTTATGGACTTCAAAGACCATTGTGCCAGTTCCATACATGTTAAAATCATAAATCAATATCCAGATAATCACTTAAAATCACGAGTTTTGATATACAGTAACTGTTGTATATCTACTCCATGTCTTATGCTACTGGTGAACATAGACTTATGTGTCCAAAGTATTTTTTTTTATAATCACAATAACTAAGATTACACTTTTCCATAAAGGAAAACTGGGACTCTTTGGTAATAAAAGAATTCTGCCTGCCAAGCTCTGTAAGAAAAACATACAGCACACTGAAAAGCAGAAACTCAAGAACATTGAATCACTGTAAATTTTGAGATGATTGTGTTTAAGAGATAAAGACTTGAAGGCAGTTTTAGGCTGTGCTGGTAGCCTTTGTGCTTTACCAGTTCATATAATGGAAAATATTTTATAGGTAAAATGTCTTGTTTAATCTTCCTGTCAATCCAGAACTCTTTTGTAGCAGGAAGATACGTAACTCATGAAAGGTAAGTAATCATCTACTATTTATAATTTTATAAATAGACAGAATTTAAGTGTTTCACACAGCAGAGGATAAGATCTCCATACCTCTTAATTTCTTTTTTACACTACAGAGTTCTTATTTCCCAGGGAGATTCCTGGGGGAGAGGACTGCACCCTCCTGTCACAGCTTTAGAAGTTGCAGTGACTGTAATGCGGACCGATGGGAGAAGGGTTTTCACTATCTTGTCTAAAGTCATCCAGCAGAAAGTCATCATGGTCTGAGATCATATTATTTTTTTGTAAACACAGTATGTATCTGTTATATGCTGCCTCCAAGATGTGTGTCAAAACAGTAACTATTCAGATCATTGGATGATAAGTTTTAAGGAATCCAATTTTCTCATCCGGATAATGGTCCTGTTTATAGATCAGTTTTGCTATCAGTCATATAGCTCTAAAAAAATTGGATAATTTGTAGAAAATATTTGGTGATATAAAAGGAACAAATAATTAATGAAATCCATTACTACTTATGACAACAGTATATAGATTTGTAACTAAAGAAGCTAATACCTTCCATCTGTGCGATGATCACAAATTCATGGGCCAACCAGGTGCCACTTTGTTTTTCAAAAACTGTATGATAGATTTGAGAAGACAGTCATAGACCAAAATGACAGAGGAATAATTTCAATATTTAATAATATCTTCCCCCTCTCATCAATTAGACTTTCAAACAAATGCATAAACGTACAAATTGTGCAAGAAAGAACCAGACTAGGAAAAATGAGACAAAATCTTCTCTCAGTGGCTAGGATTTCTCCTCATCAGTTCTGGAACAGGGAGACCTTGCTTTGAAAGCAGTGGTTTTATCCATATTTTGTTGGTTTGGCATATAGGATGTCTGCTACTTTCCTTTTTCTCTTTCATTGAATCTGCCATTCAGGTGAGGTGATTTCTCAGTTTATTCTAATGTATAGTTCTGGGCTACATGTATATATTATGAAAGAGGATTACTCTGCACATGAAAGAAAACACCTGGAAGAGCTGTGAAATAAGTTTTGAATGATGAGAACTCTGTCATAATGCCAGTTACAGGATGACCTTTTTTGTCATCTTTTTTTGTTGCTGGGAGTCAGACTGAGTTGCTTTCTTAGGTAAGGGTGACACCCATGTTAAGGGAAGATCAAAATGAGGCTCTACATCTCTAAGAAAAATAGAGATAGCGCAAAATAATGATTCGAAAAGAAGGCATAGGTGAAACAGTGTTTCCACACAGACAGAGATGATGTGCTAAGAATGTATGACAAGATCAGAGTCCCACTGTTGTCATGGAGACTGGAAAAAAAAATGTTACCAACTTCTAAAAATGAAAATAAAATTATTCGTAATCTCTCCCATCATCCTTCTTACAAATATTAATGTACCATTCTCTAATGCTTTAGGCCTTGATGAAATAAAAAACACTAAATAAGAGGTTTAGTCTCTAAATGTATGCTTTTATTTTACGAGAACAAATTTTAACTATAAATAATTTTTTAAAAATCCTGTGTATGTTTGTAAATGCATACACAGCCAGGAGGCAGGAAGCTAGAATCTTAAAATCGTGCAGAAAATACAGAGCTCAGCAGCTAATTTACACAAGGGAATCCACAAGTGGGAGTCTGGCCCAATGTTCCTTACACAGAGTTTGAGGGGATTTGAGGGACTTGGAACGAAATTTTCAGCAAACAATTTGCTGCATGAGGATAACACCTAAACTACACAGTACAAAAAGCTAAGGGAAGGGATGAATCTTCTCAGTTCTTGCCTCCAATTTATCTTGAAAATGCCAGCTTCTCAGCTTCAGCAATTTTGAGTCATAGCATGGAGCTGTCACCTGTCATACGAGGTCTACGATATGCTTCAGCAGAAGTTGCTCTTTTCTTTCAAGTCACAGCTAGAGAAGATGGGGTTTTATTCCTCTTTCCCTCATATGCACAAGAGATCAGTGAGTATTCATCTGGGAATAAGGTGCTCAACTTATTAAATAAAATATGTAAATTACATCAAGGTCAACTAGAAGAAGAATGTGGGCTTGAAAGTTTAAGGTGAACACGAGATGATATGGGAAGCTAAGGCAGACTGTCTTTACCAAGACATGGTAACCAATAACTCTTCTATATAAAATAGGTAAACTCACGCCCAAACCTAGACTCAGAAAACTTAACAGCCATACAATGTGCATTACATGTTGCTGTACTTTTTGCTGATCTATGCTGTCACCCTGTTACAGAGCTGAGGTAAAATAACTTTTCATAAATCTCCTAACTTATTCATGCCCAGTTAATATTTATCCTGAAGCAAAGCTGCATTTCTGTACTTCTCCAAGAGGACTCCGGCAGCATTTATGAGCCTTATGGATAGGAAGTCATCAGCTACTGTGAAAATGGATGCTCAGGGAGCCCATGTAAATTCAGGGGGAAAAATTCTCTTCATCAAGTATTCAGGAACAAATGCAGGAAGACTAGTCATTAAAGACAATTTTGATGGGATGATTTTCATGCAAAATAAGACTGTAGCTTTTCTATGATAGCTTTTTATTGTTGGGGTTGAAATTCATTAAGGTGAATATATAGCCTTTGTCTTTTTTATATTTTGTATATTAATAAACTAAAACACACTATAAACTTCATTTGTATTGTAATGGAAGTCTTAAATGAAGGAAAAGGGAAAATACTAAACTGATTGTAGTGTCTGTTTAAACTAGACTAAAACCAAGACTTTGAATGATTGTATTGGATGCTTGTGATTACTCAAAATTTAGTAGAACCTCAAAATAAGATCAAAATTGCTGATTCAGTAGAGGCCTTTTTGATATATCAACTAGTACGCTATTGCTAGTTACTGGTTTAAACTGAACTTAAATTGTTATTTATCTATTTCATAACTGAGGCTTTGACTTCCTTTAGATAAAGCTGCTTTTTAAGCTTACAGGTATTGTTATCACAGCAGAAGGTCACTTGAAATCTGTTCTCTGTTCTAAATGATGTTTAAAATCAATAGTGGTTCCTGAATAGCTTCCCACCCTTCTTGGCTCAGTGGATAAACAGAGACCTTGTTCAAAACAACATAGAATTTTCTGGTTCAAAGTCACCTTTCAAAGAGAGGGAGACATAAGAATTTGTTTCTGTTGATTTCATTTTGGAATAGTGTTGTGATTTATTTATATCACTTCAACATTTGCTGCCGGAAGGATGCCCCAGGACAAGAGAATATACTCTTACTGTTCAAAACTGATCTCTTTAGAAAGAAGGCTAACATTTAGCTCCGCATAGACATGTGTTGTTACGCAAGTATCTGGGTGCAGTGCATCATTAAATAAAGAGACAAAGTCACAGCTAGCATAAGAAGGCAGTACTTGTGAAATGAATAGAGCTAGGCTTGCCTTTTTCAGCAAAATATTTTTCTTGAGGCTTTTTAGCATCCAAAGTGTAAAGAGCCAGCATGCTATCATTCTGCCCGAGCTGCACAGTTTTGCTATTGAACAAAAGATCTTTTTCATTAATAACAATGCCATTGAAAAGAGAAGTAATGGATCTTTTTAGGTATTAGTGGAAAAAACATTAGCATAACATTAAGTACACAATTGAGGAAATCCCAAAATTAAAATTCCTCACTTTGTATGGGTTCAGCCACAGTTTGTGTAATTTACATTGTACTCTAAGTCACAAGGGTCTAATTTTACCAAAATTCATATGTATACAAATTAAAGTGATTCATTTCAACCCAATGCATTCAGTAATTGTAGACACATACCATAAATTTGCCTGTAAATGGCCATTTATTCCTCTGCAGATGGTGAAAAATTGGACTAAATTAGACCTGAATTATTGCCTTTAGGTGGACAATCGGGTTCCCATTTAACCTGTTGGTATAGCCAAATGCAGCAATTTCATCATGATGTAGCAAAACTCGTGTCCAGGTTTATAGGAAGATGTTTAAATACATTCTTGAATACTATTGAGACTAATGCACACTTAAATTCTCTTTAGAGAAGGGATATATGTCTGAATATGAGTTTACATGCATAACTTCAGACTTATTTTGTGTTCTAATTATTTTGTTATTTAGAACCCACAGTGCAGTAGCAGGGAACTTACAATTAGAGAAAGCAGATTACTGAAAATGAACCATTCCACATCTGTAAATGTAGTCCTGCTGATCCAATTGAAATGGATAAGATTTAGAGGACTAGCATCCTAAAGCATAAGTTTTTATGATTTAAAAAATAAATACATATCAGCAAAAATTTCCTTGATCAGTTCATTACATTTCATGGACCACTAGTAGAAAAAGAAGTTCTTCACAGATTTCAGTGGAAGCTGGATGAGGCCCAGAAAAAAACACCTTTTGACACTGTTTGAAGAAAGATAAAAGAATGGAAGATGAGAGGAGTTAAACAGATTTCAGATTAGTTTCTGCTCTCTGACACTGTTGACAGATTTTTAAGAGTTAAAGGCAAAATCTCCTTCCAGTTACATCTGTGTAACATTGACATTAGTGGCGTTACACAGCTAACAGAACACAGATCCAACACATCCTAACACCTTTGCCTTTCAGGACTTAAAAATCCTGCTTGCTAAAAATGGTGAAATAGAGCCAAAAGATGTTTCTGTTGCCTTTTGCAATGTCATAAAGGAGTCAAGCTACGCAGATGAAAAAAAACCTTTACCAACAGCAAGAGTGTTTGTTACCAATTGAAGCTATAATTCATAGGGATGCTGTAATCTCGAGTCTCCTCTGAAAAAGCATCCTTTTCCTTACCGAGCACATTTGCATTCCCTCTCCTCCTTCTGTTTTCTATCATTTAATTTTATAATTATTTTACCTATCTCTATGACAATTTTTAAGAATCAGTTTGTATGGAAGCTGTTATGTACAATATGTTTGCATTGTATTGTGGTAGCTATAAATATGAATCTATTTTCCTGTTTTTTGTAACCATGAAAGCTGGTAAACCCAGCTATAATAAAAGCTATAACAGATAAAAGCTGTCAGACACAGAACCTATCTTGACTGCTGCTTCATTCCATTTCTTCAGTGCTATGTGAAATTGGTCTCTTTCGTCTTCCAGAACAGGGAAAAGTTTTTCATCTGTTATCCTGACTCCTCTGACTTACTCTAGCAATTCAGTCAAATTTTCTCTCTGCTGCTCAACAAAGTCAATACATTTTGTATAGGTGTAATAAGAGCAGAATTTGCTCTGTTTGCTCCAATCATGCTGTGAAAATACTAATGTGTTTACATAAAAGCACAAGTCTGAAAACACAGCAAATTAACCCCATACTGTTTCAGTGTCAGAAGCAAGAATTACTGAAAATATTATTAAATTATTATTAAAATGGTAAATTAAATCTAAACTGTAAATGATGAACAGATTAGAAGGGCTTTGACCACACTTGGCAATGTTTGTTTTATATCTCTGTAAATGTCAAAATGTAGATATTAATCACGGTAGTCTAAACTAGATTCAGATTTGGGTTTTGCTTACAAGTAAATATGTTTTCTCCCTTTTTCAGGGTACAGTGCAGGCAATTTCATTTTGAGCAAGCCATTCAGATGTTCAGGCTGTTTCATTATCCTTTTGATAGTTCTAACGCATTAAGGTTTGAGGATGGAAGGCTAGTGAAAGCGGAGAAAGTAATATTTTTCATGTTAAACCTTTATAAGAAGAAGAAAATATTATTTTCTCTGAAGCTATTAGTCTATTTCTTTTAGCACTAAATAGCACACTGATGCAAGCTGGTACATTCTACCTGGAGAAAAGATAAAGAGTATAGAACCATATAACTGTTGGACACGAACTTCATTACATTACTGAATTATTTTTAAGTTGGCACATTGCAAAGAGATTAATTGCAATAAAAAGATTGTTCATTTTACTTTTTTTAACAGCAAATCTAAAAGACTAACTGGCTGACTATAAACTTTGGAGGAATAGTTTTCATTTTTTTATGAAGAAATATGGGTACATAATATTATGAATAACTTTTAAAATTCTTCTAAAGGTGTGACTTTTCATCTATTATGAGAAAATTCACACACAAATTTTAATGATACTGAAGATATTTTAAATTGTTTTTTAAAAAAAAATCATGCAGATGCCCATTACAGGAGCAATACTTTCTTTTA
The DNA here is from genome assembly GCF_017976375.1 of Cuculus canorus. Lineage (NCBI taxonomy): Eukaryota > Metazoa > Chordata > Aves > Cuculiformes > Cuculidae > Cuculus > Cuculus canorus. The sequence continues at coordinate 24,665,622 of NC_071403.1, read as the reverse complement.
ACTGAATTGTGCTTTCAATTCATTTTTTTTAAGTCAATAAAAATGACAAGGTACAACAGAGAATTTTAATGCTAGATTCCGAAAGACAATATGGATACTGCCATAATCCATGCTGCAAAGGTGAGGAACATGTACTTTCAGAAGACTCTGAAGTCCTGCTTTGTGATGAGTAAGTCCCCTAAGTGCAGGCTAGAATGAAAGAGATAAGCATGAAATTCACAAAATTTGTTCCTAATTCAGAAGAGAACACCTTACATAACCTAGGAGAGTCCATTTCTGAAAATACCATGATGTTTATATATAATAAAAATATAATAGGCTTATTTCTAATATCCCACTCATCTGTAGAAAGCTGTGATTAATCTCCCTTTTCCTTTCTATGTTTATATTATAAGAGGCATCACCACCTAGAGCATCACGACTAGTGAACTGCAGAGTATTTTCAAGGAGGTTATATTCCCCCCTTTTGGCTCAGTTTTTTAAACTTTTTTTTTTAATAATATAAAGGAAATAACTACATTATAATTATTTTTTACACTCCTGAGAGAGTCTTAGGCAGGCTGAGACTAATCCATATCCAGGATTATATGATGTGCTTTAATTACATATATAATGTAAATATCAATATATATACACATACATATCTGTGTATATAAATAGTAAAATTTGTAGGTGCGTGGTATGAGGCAATACAACTTCACTAGAAACATTTAGGGCCCTTTTCTTTTCTGTGACATGGATGTAAGTGACGGAATTGATAGGTAGCTATGTAAGTCTGCTTTTGGCAGGTAATTGATTCAAATATATCAAAGCAATTATTCATATACCTAACTCTCCCAGTTCCATGGAAGTCCTGTATAACTCTGTTATTAGTTTAACTATCTAGAACAAAAAATAAATCATCATCCAAATCCCTCCTTGATACAAGGAAAGGAATGAATTATAAATAAAATGTCAATAGCTTTGGTGAAATCAATTACCTGATGAAGGAATGGGATGCATGTCACACTTGCCATATTGTACACATTACTTTTCACACAGAATAGTTAAAGCGAATGTAGGTAATACAGGAATATCTGTGCTTACTCAGACCAAAAGTGCACCTAGACCAATATTTATTCTGCTTATTCTAAGTAGGTGAAGAATATATGAGCAGGGAAAGTACCACAATACCAGTCCTTAATTTTCTCAAACTATGTTCAGCTCAGGGACTACCACTGTAAACCACATGTGGCTTCTGTGTGTTTGATAATCTTCTGCGGGTTTTTCTCCTATGAGTTTATCGCCTGAAATCACGCAAACTCCTTATCTTAAGAATTCTGTTAAGTGATGCGTACTATACACAATTGATTTTTTTTTGTAGTATACCTCAGTGCTAAGATTTTCCAGGTGTCTGGAAAACTTAGTGAGCAAAAACCTGAAGAACCTACTCTAAGTCTAAATGAGTAATTTAGGTAGTGGCGATGAATGTTCTGGCAACTTATTAATTATGTGCATTGGTGAATAGTAAAAATGGTCACTGGAATGATTTTGGTGTAGCTACCAGATTCTCAAACAGTCCCTGGACAAGACAGAACAGTTAGGAAGTGACAGAATCCCTTGCCAAAATACCATGACAATTAGACTGTTTCTTAGAAAGTAAATTCAAGCACATTCAATTCACTGGTATAAATGCAATCAGAGAGAACCAGTAGTGACTGCCAGTATCTCTAGTAGAAATGTTTTTACTAGTGAATTCGCAGAGGCTTCATAGGAAGCTTTGAGGGCCTTATCAGTGAATGTAAAATATTGAAGTCATTTGCAACATCTTACAAAAATGCAATGGAAATATTGATAATGGGAATAATGTAAGATAAAAAAGAATTATGTAAAACTCACATGAAAATTTTGATTATAAAAAAGATGGGAAGAGGATGTTTTCTAGAAAGGGTATGTTGTTTCTACATTCAATTAACAGATTGTGACATCAAATTGTCGTCTCATTTGGGGGCCTAAAGGACAACTCATTTTCAAATGTCCTCCCTTTGGACAAATTTTAAAGGAGTTTTCTCAAGTGGAGTGTGTTTGTGCTATTGATCCTCTGTCTACGAAAATTCAGGAAGGGAGAGGAGAAACCAGGTTTATATCTCGACTAGCATTCACTAAACTGAAACTTTATTTCTAGACTGCAGAGAAACAAGTATTTCTATCAAATAGGTACAGCCTATATAGACAATTTTGTAATCCCTGTGATAAGTCTAGAAAGTTTTTAGACTCTGTAGTATCCTGTGGAGAAATACTAAGTGCTGTTAGGTGTGACAAAATGACCTGTGTGTAAGTGCTGACTTGATATAAACAAGAAATGGCTTAAGAATCGTTCAACAAATGGAGGTGATCTGGCAGTGCCTTCCTTGTTATAGTTCAGTAAGGTGTAAAATGAGAGATAGGAGCATTTCCACTGTGCACAGCAAGACTTAAAAGAACAGGACGAAGAAAATAAAAGAATGTCACTCTAACAAATACTGTAGGACAAATGTATGAAAGGTGGAGGGTAGTTACCTGAACTGAGACCTAGAACTCTCTGTGCCCTCACCTTAAAACGCAATACAGGGTTTCAAACACCAGCTAATAAATAATTGATAAATAAATATATAAATTACATAGCTATGGATACTTTTCACTGAGACCTCTCCAAATGGTCTAGTAAAACTAGACAAATACCACATACATGACTAACCTTCCCACAGCCTCTCAAGGAAATAAACAGAAATGCCATTAACTCTAGAGTTTTTTTCATCTGTGATATTTAAAATGTTATCTGAAGGGCAGAGGGAGAACATGAAAAACAGTTTTTCTTTATAAAGTACTTTTTTTTTCAGTGGTGAGTTTAATTAATATTTTGGTTTTAAATAGCTAATGTTTATTGAGTATTCTTCGCCAATAAAACAACAGTAATTTCCAAGGAAATCAACAGTAATTAACCTGACTTACAACAAGAGAAAACAGCATTTGAAACTTTTTGTTTAATGAAATAGTAGGCCTCAATTCTTCAACTGCTTTGTGAGCACTTTGTAAAAGAATAGGTCCTCATACTCTAGTGACTACTTTTCCATGTGCTATTGCCAAGTTTGTTATTTTATTGAAGACTGAAGCTAGCATTGCATGTACTCTATTTTGAATGTTAATTATTATACTTTCAGTCAGTCTGGGAAAGAAGATCACCTGGTATGCTGGAGTGCCCTAACTGCATCCAAAGGACTTACAGCTGAGAATTTTGCAAACAAACAAACAAACAGACCCATGGAAATAAGTCAGTGTAAAGGCTTAATTTTCAGCTTGGAAGCTACTCTACACATGTGAATTTAAACTATATTTGAAAACATGAACCATCAGTCATGTTATGAACCTCCACAGACTTAGGGACACCTTCAGTCTGGATGATATCTAAATGATCAGCTTTTGCTTTCTTTCCTTAAATAAAATTAGTAGTATATTTTCAGCAAATCAACATGAGGCCTGATCCCATTTTCAGTGAAACTGAAGGCAAGACTCCCTTTAACTTGAATGGCATAGAGGTCATACGTACACAGACTTAAGATATATTTATTCTTATCTCTGTGTAGGACTCAACAACCTGTTACATCAGGCTTTGGTTAATATCTCTTCTTTATTTAGCTGTGGGTCTTGACATGCGTAACTCCTCTGTTCACTAATAATGCTACAAATTTACTCAGAAGCAGTAGAGTTACTCCTTTCACCTCTGAGCTCTTGAGGTGTGATAGCAATACCAGAGGTCTGCTGGAACGACTGTGTATGCACTGCAGAATCAATATAAAATGGTAGTTAACTGAAAAAAGACCGTGAAGGTAGGATATATATATATTTAAAAAAAAAAGACCAGTAGCTTGAACAGAAAACGTATTCTAAGAGGAAGACGAAAATAAGTTCTTTACACATTCATGACTGACACATTATTCCCCTTGAAAGTATTTATATACCTACCTAAAAGCCTTTCAACTTAGAATATATAGCCCATGTGCAAACACTGCAGTCTAGATTCATCTGATGCAATTTTAGATGTTTAGTTCAGTTGCTAGGGTTGGATAACTAACCTGAAGGTTTTTTTCTGCAGTTAATGGGGAGAAAAGAAGAGTCTTCTAAAACACGGTTCAGCCAATCTGAGGTCTGAAGTATAGGAATGAAACACCTGTTTCTCTTTGTCAGCTCTACAGAGTTATCTCCATCAGCTAACAGTGCAAACTACAGCATCTAACATAGGTACCTCCAGTGAGGTGAACCTGTGTCTCAAAACAATTTATTGTGTTGAATAATTCTAATAGATAGAAATGAGACACTAGAAAACTGTATGGCTTTTTATGAGCTCACAAGCAGAATGCAAGTGTTACAGAAAACTGCTAATAAAATGCACTTGTCTGTCTTGTCTACTATTTAATTTATATTTCTATATATTCTCCCTGAGGTGACATTCATAGCGAATGAGCTGTCCACTTCTGTTGCAGAGGGCAGGTAGAGAGCATGAATCACACTTAAAAGTCTCAAAAGCATTTATGTAGGATTCATGTGCTGAGGTTGTTGAGATGCTAGTGAGAACTTCAGCAGCAGTTTGAGATGTTCTGGGGTTCCTTTGCTTGTTTCTACCAGGTTACAGTCAGGTTCTTTTCTCTGCTCTGCTCTATCGATGAAGGCTGGGTCAGAGGCCAGAAATGCCCATTCAGTCTCATAGCTCTTCCTTTGCGTATCTCTGAAAGTGTAAGAAAGACTGCAGAGGCAGCCAGAGTCTGTCCTAGATTTTACTGCTCAGCTTGGACCTTAAAATGAAATATGCTTGACTTGACTGATTTCAGAAAATGCTTAGTTGTGAGTATTGAAATGCCTTGTCAAAAATTGTATACCTTGCTTTAAGCTATCTTTAGATGCGGTAGAGGGTAAAAGATTTTTACAGTGCCCTGGCTTTTCTTGTACTTGGTTTTGTCATGTTGACAGCATAGCACTCTTTCTGAAGCAAACACACCACGAGTTGTGTCTTGTTATATATATCTGATGTTAAAAAACAAAGTCAAACAAAGTAGACCCCTTTGAATGGACATCAACTGCTGAGCTACTAGTGAGCAGCAACAAGTCTGTTGTCTGAAAGTTTTGCAGGACAGTGTGTATCAGTAGGGGAGGAGGATATAAACATTTAAACACTTTTGGTACCAGGAGAGCTTAACAAGAGATGCAAATCAGCATAAATTTACTCGGCCACAAGTATCTACCGATTACAATATGACATTGAAAAAATATCAATGGAAATGCAGTGTTTAGAAATGAACATGTATCTGTGTTTAATGCTGAAGAGATGTCTGGGTAGTTCAAAGGTAAAATCATTCCTTTTATATGGTTTTAATCAGAGACATTTTAGGAAAAACTTTTTATAGCATAAAGAAGGGTAATCTTGTCGTCTGTTTTTGTCCTATAGCTTCTAGGAACATGGAATATGATAATCAGACAGTCTATATGAAATGCCATTCCTTTATAATGGTTCAATTGTTATTTAAATTATCTTTTGAGAGTCATTACCCGGCTTCTCCCTATCAAGGGAGCTGTGGGGAAGAAGCTTTCTACCATAACTGTTCATTTCGCTCACATATAGGAGTTTGATTGTAAAAGCTAAATAAGGGTTTATTATTGTGTAAGAAGAATATTTTTTAATTTTTCCAAAAAAGGGATGAAAAAAAATCACAATTGACAAGCCTTGTGGATTCCAAACTGATAACGTTAGTTTCCTCAAGCTTCCTTGGCTCACCTTTCAGACTGACATTAGAAAAGCTGTTTATTAGTCTTAATTTTTGTTACGTTTGATCACAAGTGTGGTAATTCTTGAATTTTCTCCTTTCTGAAGCATTATCAGCGCCCTTGGGAGTTCAGAACTTTTTGCTTATCTCTGACAGCAATTCATCTACCAAATAACTTCAAAACAAATTTACTTCTCTTTGAAGTATAAAACTGCAATGCTGAGGTCATTTGCATTTACCCATTAAACTATAGTGTTTCTTTTATTTTTTTTAATCAAAATGACAACCATTAATGGCAAAAAAAAACTATTGAGTCTTTCTCTTTCTGCCTAGTGTAAAACTTATAGAATGATAATAAAGAATCACCTCAGACAAGCGCAGATGAAAATAAGTTCTGCCCACTACTATATATAAACAGCCAAACATTTCCAAACTCCTTTGATGACTCTTACTTTTTAAAAGGCTTTATCTGAGCTTCCATATTCTCAACCACATGGAACTCTGTGTTATTAAAAAGTAGTTAAAGTTCTCTTTTCTAAAGTGATTAATCTCACCCCAGCTAATCTCCTCAACCACACTCTGCTTCTAAGACATAACAGGAGCTATTTTTCATTGGATTTCAGTTGATTAGATAGTCCCATTTAAGGCTACTTAAGCTGTGTTTCAATTGTGGTGGGAGAGATTCTCTCTGAGTCCTAAAATCCCATTGTATCTGCTGGGGGTGCGGGGCCACGGGGTTGTTTTTTAGGTTTTTTTTTCATCCATTGAGCAAGAAGAGACCAGTCCCAGCTGGATGTAAGAGCACATCCTTAGAAATCCCTTCCCCCAGGCTAATGCATTTACGTGCTTGCTTTCTTTTTTCCTTCTAGCTTCCCATGACATTCACAAATAAAGCTATTCCAGTATTTAGGGAAAAGTTCCCTCCCCTTTCCTCCCCCTTACTTTTTGCTTTGATTATAAGTTCAGAGCCAAAAATGGTGGGAACAGAAAACCCACACGGATAATTAACATTTGTCAACAAGAACCATTATGCTGCTGGGTGCAAAACAAAATTGCATTTGCTACTGAAGAAATCAAGTATGTCCTGAGGAAGGGTGAAATTAATGATGCTTCAAAAGTGACAGAGATACTGAATTGCAGTGAATAAATAAACAATACTAATAAGCTACTTTATAAATAGATTACATGAATATCATGGTAAAATATTTCCGATGATGATGAGAAGCAGGTTAGGAAATGATGGGGGAAATATTAAAATGTATTTTTGATAAAATCCGAATATTTTGCTTCCTACTGTCTTGGCACATTACTTCAAAAATTTATTATATCACTGCTTCAGATATCAGAAAGAATGAAGGGAGCTTTGAAAGGTTAGTGTGAAACTATTTTTAAATACAAAAGAAAATATGAGATGACTAGCACATGATCCTTTCATATATTAAGCACAGAAGCCTTGAGCTTTTAGATACTACTTTCAAGCATGCAAGTATTTCTATTGACTCCAGTGAGATTATGTCTGCATTTAATGATGGCCACGTGTTTCACTGCTTTGCTGTATTTGGGGCCATCCTGTTCACTACCTTGCTCTGCTTTGTCCTTGTTCTCCCTCTAACAGTAAATCTTATAGCAAAAAGACCACGGATGCCTATAGGCTAATGCACCTAGCAGAAAAAGGCAGAAGAGAGGCAGAAAAACCAAAGGAGTAGAAGATAAACCTGATTTATCTTTTAACTAGAATTACAAAGAAAAATGAGTACATGAAAAACAATAGCTGCAATATATTTGGTTTGCAATACATGTTAAAATCTTTGTCAACATTAATTAAAATTGGCTTCGTTAGAAACACCGTCTCATTGAAAGACTGAAAGAGGATGAAAGAGCATAAACAAAGGATAATGTCAGCAATATATTCAGATGGGAAGAGGTGTGTAGCATGGTGCTGCAGGGATCTGTATTAAGTCAGGGATTAATATATTCACTAACCCAGGAGAGAAGTAAATAGCATTAATTATGTTCACAGATAATGCTAAAGAGATGCTTGGAGGACAGGAAAGTAATACAAGGAGACTTATCTATCTTAGAACCAGCATCAGAAAATATTTGTAATCTCACACAATGCCTTACACAGCGGGTCACTGGTCTTGACTGAAGTCCCTCAGAACTAATATAATAAAACCAGTAGATTGTTATAAAAATGTATACAAGTAAAGCATACTCCTCTTTTTTTAAATGCAAGGTGAAAAGAAGAAAAGAGTATCACAGGCATTCAACAGAAACAGTAAATTAGACAGTAGTATTTCTGAAAATGACAGTAGGTGTATGAATAGTCATTTACACACTTTTTCCATACCCATGTTGTATGAGGAAATCAACTCGTTTTTGAGGCCTGCATGTAAAAAACATCAGGTCCCGTGGCAAGAATATAAAAGCACTTTGATTCATGATCTAAATGTGACTGGCTTTAGAAAGTTACGTGTGATTCAGAGTAGAGCATTACGAAGAAGATATTAACAGACAGACAAGAGAGTGCTCAAAGAAAAGATACAAACATTTTAAAGTTACTTAAAGTGTAATTATGCTCACTTGGTAACTTTCCTTGAATTATAGAATTTATTCATACTGTTTTTACACATTTATATAGTCATTTTGCATTAGAGAGCATTTATTGCTATAAATATATGAAAATATACACATATGGGACTCTAGAGTATTTGAGATAAAGTACAAGTAAGCACAAGTAAAATAAAAAGAACATTTTAAATAACATTATTTTCATTTGAAGTTTTTCTATCCAGACAGGAAATCTATAAAAATATTGTTAAAAAAGCCTCTCCATATCCCAGTTTCCTTTGGGTTTGTGCAGAAAGTATTAATAAAAGTGACTCATTAGACTTATATTACACATGTAATTATTTTTATATACAGTTATATTTTACATGTTATATATTGCCAGAGGGGTATGTTTCGTTTTACGTCAGATTCATTATCCATTTCTTGCAATGTTTAAAAAATGAGTTATATTTATTATTGCTACGTTAAGAATATTTAGAAAACCAATTAAGATTGCTACATCATGCAGATTTATAGGGGCAGTATAAAAAAATATGATAAAAGATAAGTTAAACATCTGAAGGAATAAAACTCAAAAGTTCCTAACAGTTCAGTAGGTGCCTGTGTTAAATGGAATTCAGTTGCACATTTCCACATCTTAAAACATACAAAACAAAAGTGAATAGGGTGTTATGAATATCCCAATGTGATAATTCACAAATTGCCAGGGAGAAAGGTGGCATGATCTTATAGGTTTTATACACGTCTAATTTGTAAGAATGATGTTGTTATCAACATGCTCTGAGCAAGTGGGGTTAGGGGATGTTTGAACCATATGTGATCTATCACCTCCACTCCCCTGTAGACTGGTGAAGTGCTTTGCTGAACCAGGTCTTAATGCTAACAGCCTTGTTAACCTGCAGGGTAAGAGCCCTGGGAGGATCAAGATCACTTCTGAACTCAGCCAACAGCTGAATCTTTAATAAAGTCACTGATAGACAGAAGGGATTTGAAATTCTGGATTTGTTTCATTAATATTGTAGCTGACAATCATTTTTTCTAAGCTAACATCCGAAAGTCTGAATTTCTCTGAATAGACTGCTTTTGATGGCTTTGTCAATATGACACTTTCTCTCCTTTTTTATGTAGGAAAGGAAAATTTAGCTAAATGCTGTCTGTAGTTCAACATTTTCTTAGCCATGTGAAAGTGCAGGCTTATCCTTATTAAATATATTATATGTCAGAGATAATTTATTATGATTAGATTGAAAAAAATTGTTTTTTAATGTTTACTTTTCTTAGGAAAAAATCCTTGAATAATAACGTTATGTTTGATGGATAGATAGAGCCTTGCTATTTCAAATCTATGGCCAAAGAAAAGGTCAAAATCAAAATAAAACTAAACTAGCAAGTTGGGTTCAAAAGAGACTACTGATGGCACCTCCATGATTTATATTACACCTATGGTCATTGTTTATAGAAGTGTAGGCTCTTGTGGGAGCACAATGATAAAAAACCTATTTAGCAGTTTTATAACTTATTGTATTTTCAGAGCAGTGTGATGATCTTAAATGAAGATGACCAACGATTCTCTTTGTAATAGATGAGTAGATGGTATTATTTCCATTGCATAAATACAAAGATCAGATGGAAATAATGGTAGAGGCTGAAGCAGTATTAGGAGACTAAACTGAAACCTAATAACTGTGAACTTAGACGAGTAAAAACTCTTCTTTCATAATATTTGCTTACAAAATATTTACTGGTGTTCGTAAGCTCAGATGAATGTTTTAAGAACAGAACTGAAGTCAAAATTATTCTTATGGGTTCTGCTTGACATAGGGAGAGACTTCAAAGCCCCAATAATCACATATTTCTACACCTAATTTCAGTAGCAGGGTATAATTCAACAGGGTCACTTTAAGTGGTATTCAGAGTGGCCGGCATTTTTAGCCCCTGTATGGAGCATTTTCAATCAAATGAAGCAATATTTTGTCAGAATGTGCTGTCAGTTAAGTTGTGCAAAACACAGAACGAGCTTGTCTTTGCAGAAGTGTAATTTCTGGTATGAGTTACAAACACAAAACCAAATCTATTTCTGTTGAGTTTAATAACTGTGGAAGATCTGGGTCACAGAAGATGATTTTTAATTCAAGTCACTAATACGCCATCAGCTATTAAGGAGGAAATGAGGTTTATTCTGTGTTTTAAATCACCACAGGGTTTGGGGATGTGCACTCTTCTCACATTTTTTTAAAAACTGAAACCTGCTGTTTTTTATCCATATATCACATCCTGTCATTTCTGAGCTCAAACCAAATAAAACATAGGGAGAGATAGCAATGGAGTGCACATTTTGCAGTTGAATTTTCTTGTTGTCATACAAGCTTTGCTTTAGCACTAAGAGAAGAATTTAGGGAGGGTAGAACAGAGCTTCAAAGAGTTCTTAGAAAACCCAGTAAAGCTATTTGTACTGGTTTCTCTGACAACTGTGCTTTGCAAATTCTTCTGTAGATGGTTGGCCCGTTTCCTTATCACTAATACAGATCAAGCCTTTGCTTGTCTCTGTAGATTGTTTGTTTTCAGACGTATTCTTTCAATAGCACTAAAATAAATTGCAAGTATGACATTTATGTCTCTCTTACTGATTTATTCTCTGTCACTGTCTTTGAAAAGAACAGAAAATGGGGAAGATGCCCATCAAATTAATGTGGTTTTCAATGCTTCCTTTCATAATGTTTATTTGGCCATACATTTTGTGTTATGAATTATTTTTTTCCTACTTGATGATGGTTATAATGCATTTTTTACCTTTTGGCCTAATTTTGCAGTGAATTTACTGCTCATGTAAATTCCTGAGTTAATGACTTAGACACTGATTTATACTAATTCACACATAGGCTCCAGGAAGCTGTAGTGTAGAACAAAATATTCAAATAATTAACAATATCCTGTCCCTTTTTGATTCCTTTCAATACAGATAATACAGAATGAGGTCAACCAGTATTTTTGCAGCAGTCGTGACTGTGGAAATAATTCACAGTGAGAGCTCTCTGGAAGGGAAACGCTTGTGGGATGAGGCTGGTAGGGAAGAGGGGAATACGTGTTGTAGTCCTGCCACCAAAAATGGCTTTACACATGGCCCTGAATGGTTTTGTAGCTGCTAGTGTCCATCAATTTCCTCCATGAAATAAGGCTATAAGAAGGAGAGAAGAAAGAACAAGAGAAAAGTAGATGAACTGACCAAGTACATTTCTAGGATGCTTAGGAAGACCTCACACTGACAGCTGACTGAGCATTAAGATTCATTAATATCATAAATATATATTAAATAACTCTCCCACAGGCTTTCCTCTCAGTGGTGTTATAGCTGTTCATGGTGGTTGAAGATTTAAAGTTGACAATCCCCTTTGCCTGGGGAGATTGTGCTCGTTTGTACTGCACCAACCCCTGAAGATGCAGCAAGACTCATTTGGCAGGAGGAGGGACAGGGAAGGCACATTAGTGGGCATATTCCTTGTACCAGTACACGTCTATACCCATTGATTTTGTACCTCTATGGTCCACACCAAAGGCAAATCCTTTGAACTGGCTTTTTGCAGCTATATGATATTTTTATCCTTTCTTTTCTGTAAGGGAATTGGGAGGATAGAGAAGAAATTCAAGTGCTGTTTTCTTGCATGTCTGCATGTACAGAAGAAACAAAAGGAAGAACAAATTAAAATGTAATACTTGATAACAGAAAGTGTCTTATAGTAATTAAACACTTTTTCACAGTAGTATATTAAGATTACAAGGTGAATCCTCTTTGTCAGACGCAGTAAAATGCTGAGGAGTTTCCTTTTGTTAGTGCCAAAATTGTTCAGTTGTTAACGGAGAACTCTTAATGAATGATCTTTCATCTTTTTTAATGAAAAGAATTCCTCAAAGGTTTGATGTAGAATATTACATTAAAATGTACTTCCACACAACAAAATAGTAAGAATGTACACATTGTATTTTACAGTTTCATGAACAGTTATTATAGGTGAATATTTTTTAACTTAGATTTTAGTTTTTCATATATTTATCCTCATTTTAAATATAGATGTCAAAATATGATTTAGAGAGGCATTTTTCCCCAAACATTTTCATGCTGAGCACAGCAGTTAAAGTAATTGCTTCTCTCTCTGAGAAGAAACATGTGAGTTCTTAAATTCTAAAGTAATAGACACCTTCTCTAGACTGAAATAATATGGCTTTCCTCAGGAGGGAAAATTGTTGTGCCATGGAGAAGGTTAATCTCTTCTGAAAGCTGTTTCAGTTTGGAATTCTGAAAGTTTTCATGGAGAAAATTCTTCTTAAGAAGCAATATAGGCCAGGAAGGAGAGGACAGTATGCAGAAGAACGATATTTTAGCAATTTTTTTTTTGCTGTAATTTTCAATTTTCCTATTTAAGTATCATTTGGCATGGAAAAATTGAAACCCATTCATGCAGAATTTGATGGTGAATATTTGGGATGCATGTAATGATCTGAGTACATATCGCAGATAAAGTTTTGATTTCCTAAGTTTCCTCTGTAACAAGATACAACACAGACCTCATAAGCTGGGATTCCAGTGTCAGCACTGAAACGATTGTATTGTGTTCAAGTTTGGAGGCAGGTAGTTTGGCATGAGTTCAGAGAAAATTGCAGTGTAGGCATGCTGCTAAATGAATGCACAGTTCTCCAGAGCTAATAAAAAGTATAACATAGGGTTAACCTAAATTAGTCCAGATCCCATGTATCTTAAATGAGGCTGTAGGCAGAAATGTAATCCTGCTTGGAACCTTCAGCTCCAACCCTTCCCCAGGAGATTTATGTCTGTGTATTTTTTTTATCCAGCAGGGAAAAAGGGAACTATTTCTTATTTGGAAATGTTGTTGAAAGAAATAAAAATTAACCAACAGCCACATTTTACTTGGCGATTAGAAAACTTGTCCAGCAAAACACACAGTTGCAACTTGCTGTTTTGCCTCAGAGTGTGCTAAACAACATCTGTTCTGAGGAGGAGCATATCCTTATAGTACACGGAGGAGCATATTCATGTCTAAGACACCCTGGATATTCTCAGCCTTTGTTTTGTTAAAGATGTGCCACTGTGTAAGATGATATTCTACAACTGCTGAATCAAAATAAGAGTAAGATAACAGGATAAGGATTTCATTCAAATCATCTGAGGAAGCGAATATCATCATTACTGGATAAGAGAGTGAATCTAGGGGTCCTGCCAGCTGGAGAGTGTCCTGTTTCCTTAGTCCCAGTAACCAACTCAACATTGGCTAGTCCCATTTTGAGACTTTTGGAAGAGGGTTTACATGCCTCAGACAGAATCTATGGCTTCTGGACTAACACATAGAATTAATACAATTTTGGTATCTCTTAAATAAGTTGGAGGAACGCAGACTTCTCTGAGCAAAACCCACATGAACTCATAGTAGGACTTTAACAACTGGAACAAATTACAAAGAAGTAGTAAACATTGGAGAATTTAAATGGAACACAGAATGAATACCACTTTCAGTAGCAGATATAAAACAGCTATATTTAGATAAAATTCTTCTTCTAGAGAACTTAACAAAATAATCTAAACTGCCTTGGCTGTACCTGCAAAAATGGTACCTGCAGGAAAGTAGAGGAGTTAGAAGGCAAAAAATTTAGAAGTGCAAGATTGCAGTATATTTATTTATTTATTTGTGTTTTGGGGAATCTTGTTTATGCCCAATTACCTGTTTGCATCATTATGCAGACACTGGTTTGTTGCCTGTTTGGAGACATTTTGATTCTGTATTTTCTTGCAGAAATGAGAACATTGTAATGTTTTTAGTTACTTTAGAGGAGCTCGGTAAATTAAGTGTTGTTTAATGTTGGAATGTGTCTCATATATTTATTGTGGTTTAAAAAATGGAGAGTAATTTGAGGCATATGTTTGTATCAGTATAAAAGAATTGAACAAAACAAGATTAATGCAAATTAAGCATTATTGTGTTCAGAGGCATCTACTACTAACAACGTTCAGTGTAATGAAGGATGATTAAATTGTCATATATAAACCATAGCTCAAAGAAACAAATAATACTAGGATGCAATATTCTTCTCCCACACCCTCCCATTCCCTGTAGTAAAACCAGAAAGAACATGAGGAAGGGAAGGGAAGGGAAGGGAAGGGAAGGGAAGGGAAGGGAAGGGAAGGGAAGGGAAGGGAAGGGAAGGGAAGGGAAGGGAAGGGAAGGGAAGGGAAGGGAAGGGAAGGGAAGGGAAGGGAAGGGAAGGGAAGGGAAGGGAAGGGAAGGGAAGGGAAGGGAAGGGAAGGGAAGGGAAGGGAAGGGAAGGGAAGGGAAGGGAAGGGAAGGGAAGGGAAGGGAAGGGAAAAAAAAACAGAACCAAGAATACACACTTCACTACTGAAAGCGGAGTTTCAAGGTGAAAACAGACCCTAAAGTAGTGATTGCAACTGAGCTTCTATGAAGTTTGGGGACAACTTGGAGCTTGTGTACCAGTTCAGCCTAACAACCATTAAGTAAACAGAGGTCTGCACCCAAAATTTGAAGCATTCTATTCAGCTTTTATATCTGAGATTGTTATGTAAACCAAAGCTGATTTCTCTATGCTCTCTTTACAGTAAGTAGAGAAAAATAGCACTTTGTGAAGACAGTTATCCTTAATGATCTCAGAAAATCTATGGAAGTGCCTCTTTATCTCCACCAACTACAGAAGTAGCATTTTAGCACAATCTTAGACTTGAATAGAACTTCTTGCTGTTTGAATGAGATGATATTAATCTATTGGGTTCTGATATCAAGTGAAATCTGCTGTATAAATGACTAAACAAATGACAAGGCTGAGGTCTGGTCTTGTAGTGACCTCAGTCCATGCTGATTCTTCTGTCAATAGGGATTGGCTCAGATTGGACACACAAGGATTAGGGCTGAAACAGGATCTCTGTATCAGTCTCCAATTTCTGAATTATTTAGTTATAGGGATTTAAATCCCAGAGCTTCCAGCTGCTGGTTTGTATGGTAACTAGTGAGTGTTAAAGCAATTTTTTCTGTTCAGCGAACCTTGTAATATTATCTCTAAAACTTAAAACTAGATATAAAGTCCAGTGACATCAGTGTCATTTAAATATTGTGCTTCAGTGGTCTTGTGAACAAAATAGTTACTAAATTAGGGCTTATTTGGATTATGTTTTAAAATTTTTATTTTCATTTTGTGAACACATAGATTAAGGATTTTTTTTCATCTAGTTTAAGTATTTCATGTTTTAATTTTATTTGTTCACAGAAGTAGAATCAGTCATTCAATCACATTTATAATTTTTTATTCAGAGCAACACCGATGATAATGATTTGTTTCTTCTTCTGTAACAGAAAAAATATTCTTATTTCTTGCAGCAACCTGGACTTTGTTTATTTAACAAGCTTTTTCTGTATTCACTGAATATGAAAAGCCTCAATGCTTTCTTTTGCTTCAAATTTGAAAGTAGGATCCTTGCCTCAAAGTCTTTGTCTGATTTTATGAAAGAGATTCAAAGCAGTCAAACATTTGTGGACATTTTAAAGATAAAATGAACCAGGTGTGAGCTCTGACAGTATTTATGGAGGAGCTGCCTTCTATTTGTTGCATGAGTTGTTTACAATAATGCTTTGGTTTGGTTGTTCCAATGTTTTTATACTTTCTCTGTCATTGTAGGAGGTATTGGAGTGGATGAGCTGAATGCCTTTCTGATAAAACTAAATCAAAACATCTGGAACACATGCAGACTCCTACAGCCATTAATGAGCATTCACACTAAAGCTAATCCTAAGTATCTCCCTCTTTCCACTGCCTCAAAACACGTACAGAGAGCACACTGGTTCTTCAGCACTGTTTCTCTATTGGGTTTCACAACAAGTCTTCTCTATGCACTGCACAGACTGCTAAGACAGATGTACCTTCAATCTTTTGATGTTTCATCCCTTGCTTATCTTCTCATGGTACTCATGAAGTGTGAAAGAGTTCTATTTCTTGCTCCAAATTATTTAGCCTTGTCTTGCTAACCTTTCAAGCTTTTTTTTTTTTTTTTGCTCCCGCCTCTCCACACCTTATTTTTTCAGTCTGTTATTCACTTAGCCATAATTAGAATAAACAACAAGAACATAATTCTCTAGGTCTATAATGCAAACACTCATTGGCAATTCTTTCAATAAAAAATACTCTTTATCTTCTTTTCAATTTAATAAATATGGGGTTAATTTTTAACAACATGCCACTTTGCATCACCTTCAGATAGTTACATATGAATAACTTACGTTCAAAAAGCATTGATAGCACGACTTGTACTCCTCAAAGCCCAGAACGGTAATAGAATCTCCATATGTATTCCATGCTATTTTTCTGTTTGTATTGCAGCATGTAAAATGTCTTGACCTATATCTTATTATTTCTGTACTAATTCTGAGGCGTCACTAAAATCCTATGCAAAATGCTGTTTTTTAGATTTTCTCTTTGACAGAAATAAATTTTTTCAGTTTCATACTTACCAACTATTTACGTCACCATTACTGTACAAAATTTCTTAAATTAAATATTTGCTTAAAATTAACATTCATATTCTTTATCCATACACAAATCTGAGATTTTATTTCCACCAACATTCAAGGAACTCAATGTTTTTTCACTCATAGCAAAGATGATTTTAAATTCAGAGACTACATACACTGTTTGAAAAGGCCAAAGAAGATTTTTTTCAAGCACTTGATAAGTAAAGAAATAATGATAAAAAAATTGCATTGACCATATCCTTTTCACTTCAGCTTTGTGTAGACAGAAGTCTTAATTTTCAGTCAATAAAACATATAATAATCTGATGCTGATTCCAGGTCTGAAGGTGTTTTTTATGTTCCAAAAATGTCCTTATTCCATTGGACTTTCCACTTTGCTTCTTCTCCCTGAGAAATGTGGGGCTCCTGTTGTATTTCAAAGACCGCTCATATTATCTTCTACTCGGGTTCAGCTCAAGGAGAGTGGGCAAAGACAAGGGAAAAAACAGGGACATTTTGAAGACTCTTAAGGGAAAGAAGGCACATTATGTGGGCAAACATGTACTATAAGGAGGTGAATAAAGATATAAAGAATGATGCACACACTCAATTTGGAAGTACGAGAAGTAAATAGGATAGCAACGTTGTAGTCTAGTGTGTTGCTGACGGATAGGTGGAAGGAAAATCTTTACGTTTAAGCCTTTTTGGTAACTAGGTTGTGTCACCTGAATACTGACAAACTGTGCACTCTGGGACTGCAAGATGCAGCCCAGAGTCTCTGCTGAGTGTATGGAACACAATGCTCTAGTTTAGTCAAAATTTATATTTGTATTAATTAACTCCATAGGGGATTAAGGATTAACCATAACAGTGTCAGAAACTGTGGAGGTCCTTCATAATAATGTTTTAGTTATTTATTAAAAAAATGAAAAAGATGTTTAGTTTTCAACTAGACAAAAGCCCATATTAATAACTCATTGGTCTTTATAATTGAAATATTCCTAGAATTAATACAGAAAGTGAATGGTCTTAAAAGTCCTAACAGAAAAGAAAACTGTATTAATTGGGCTTGAAATAAAGAATCAAAATAATTTTCTTTATTCAACATGATGATTTCTCTTCAGAATATATGACATTCTGGAGATAAAGAAAATAAGCTAATAGACCTCTTACTGTGCTTTAAGCAAGACAACATAATGAAAATTCTTAGCATCAGAATCTATATAAACAAATCCCAAGGGTAGAATACACTGGGAGTTATTGACCTTTGAAAAATCTGATACAGCAAATGTTTTCCAGGCAATAGTGAACCCAGGAGACGCAGAGTAAATGTGTTGAAGTATGAGCAATGATTTCAGATTTACTACCACAGATAAAAATAAAGGAAAACCTTTAGGCCAAATACTTCCTTGCAGAAGTTTCTGTTCTGTTAGTTCAGTTTAATTCAGTTAAGGCCTGCTGGTTTCTAACAGTCTTTGTCCATAGACATCGGAATTCCAGTCATGTGACTGTCTCCACTAAGAGTGATCATGGCCTGTTTCATCTCTAACACTTTAGTAAGCAGAAGACCAGAAAAATGCTCGTGTCCTCCTTTAAGATAAAGCCAGAGAATTTATCTATATTTTTATTTCTCTGCTAGTAAACCTCTTTTTTAGAGCTAGATGTCCAAGAATCAGTATTAGTATCTTTCCTAATGTCTAGCTGATGTTAGCTAGAGCTCAGTCAGGTGTTGTTGGCAGAAGTGAACACATGTTTTAGAGAACTTTCTTCCTTTGCTTACTATTGATGATTCCCACTTTCAAGTTGCTTGAAGCTCTGGATTCTATATGAAGACCCAGGGCTTAGTTGCATGCTTAGGTAGCCATGGCAGAAAAAAAACGAAAAACATATTTTGTTTTGTCGCTGGCCATAAAGATCCACAAATTCATATTCTACAAGCTCAATTACATTCTCTTCCTTGTGAACTGATCAGTCTGCTGTTTTATATACTGTTAAAATTAGAAAGAGCAATCAATTAGAAAGAGCAATCAGCTTCACACTCCTACTGTAACAATGTCCTACCCAAGCCCTACAACGAACTTGCTGTATCAAATTATTTACTGTAAGATAAATATATCATATTAGATTTGACTCATATGCGAAGATGCTTAGAGTGAAGAAATTACCCATTCATAGGGATAAAAATATAACAAAAAAAACACCTTCTACTGAGGTTTTCCAAAGGTGAAATATATCCTAATTTTAGTGGAATTATTTGACATCAAATAAGTGCCATCTGTTGTCTTTGATCTATGTTTTCTATGGGTTTTTTTCCCATTCATTTTTATGCTTTATACTATCTTTGTTTCTTGTAAGGTAAATATATTGTCTTTATTTGTTGAAAAGTTCTTTACTCTAAAGAGTAAAGAAGTTTAAAAACCAATTTGTGGCCTCATTTTCTTTGTTTGTGATGCATGATTTAAAAAAAAAATATTATTTATATCTTTGCTTTGCACTTTTGAAAGTTAGAATTTATTATGGTCCTGGTTTCCAAGACGCCGTGGTAGAATCTCACGGACTTTGACATGAAGGAAAGAAATAGATTCTTCTGTATCAAGAAGTTGCAGTGCTTTAAAGAAGCATTAGTGAAAAGAAGGAATTATATGAGCATACATTATTGTAATCAATAGAATAACTTCAATATTAGAACCGTTATTTCCATGATGTCTTTCTCTAAATGTAATAATTGCACCAATTCTGTATTTAACTGCAAACTGGATGTTCTGCAAAACATCTTCTACAAAAATAGTTCTCTTCTAAAGAAGAAAATTTAAACACCTGACATGCTTGAAGTGCAATTAACCTCCCTGAAGTTATTAAACCTGATAATTGTATTAAATCACTTTTTAGAATCAGGAAGTAGATTGTTTCCACACTAACAGTGTTTTCCAGGCCACTGGAAAACAGTAAAAAGGAGCAGTAAAAAGGCAACAGTGTCCACAGTAAAAGCAAAACAAGCATACACATGAAAGGAAAAAACAGTTTTTTCTAGGGTAGCTGAAACTGTACTATAGAGGGAAGAGAGATAATGATACTAAAAATATATCAGATTACGCTCACTGTTTTCAGAACTTCTGGTTGATAGAAGCCATTTAAAATGTATAATAACAGAAAATTGACATTAACCCCTTCTAACAAGCATATATTAACTAAAAAAAATAGACATACACTCTGTTGTTTGTTTGCTTGTTCTAAGCTTGATTAGACCTACTTTCTTTTCTTAATTCTACTGTTAGAACTAGCCTTGTCAAAGGAAAGGAAAGGAAAGGAAAGGAAAGGAAAGAAAAGAAAAGAAAAGAAAAGAAAAGAAAAGAAAAGAAAAGAAAAGAAAAGAAAAGAAAAGAAAAGAAAAGAAAAAGATTTCTTATGCTGAAACCACTGTTCATTAAAGTGACTAGTATTAGAGTGGTTTCATCTAATCCGGCTCTGATCACCCAAAGACATGGAATTTAATTTCTCACATTGTTTCCTCTTCTACAGAGAAAACAAATTATAATATCAGATATAAATAAAAACATTCATTTATACTGCAATGGGTGCTCTGCTTCTCTACTATGGAAGGAAAAATTTCTATGTATGTAGCTCAACGATTTGTGCTGTGATGTGTTCATGAATATATGCTTACCTGTATACACATAAATGGAGAATAAAAAAAAAATGACCCAGAAGAGAAAAAAGGATAAATAGGCTTATGGGTACTCTTTCATGTGAGAAGGTATTGAATAGACTGGGACTTTCCAGCTTCAAAAAGAAATTACTTAGAAGGGAACAGAAGAAGGATCTATAACACAATGCATACAGGTTTTATTGGATTTGCATGGCAAGTTTTTGGTAGCAGAGGGGCTACAGGGCGTGCTTCTATGAGAACCTGTTAGAAGATTTCCAATACCCAGTAAAGCAAATACCAGCTGCCTTCAAGATGGACCTGCTGTTAGCCAACACTGCCCTAAGCAGCAATGATGGTACGTTAACACCTTTGTGATATAATATCTAAGAAAGAGAAAAAAACTTCTGTGGAACAGTATGTGAGACAACACTGCAGACACCAAGGTCAGTGAAGAAGAAGGGTGAAGAGATACTCCAGGTGCTAGAGCAGTGATTCCCCTGCAGCCCATGGTGAAGACCATGGTGATGAAGACTGTCCCCATGCAGCCTGTGGAGGTTAACGGTGGAGCAGTGATCCACTTGCAGTCCGTAGAGGACCCCACACCAGTGCCTGGGGCCATCTTCAGATATTTTGTGCCAACCTGCACAAAGCAGCATAGATCTGTTCTATTAAACAGATATTAAACTCTTACCATGAAAAAAGAGTGGCCAAATCCAAACTGTTTATTCAGAAAAGTTCCTGGTTGGTTTCAAATCTCAAACAATATCCAGGAGTTGTGTTGCAGAGTAGAAGTTGGCCCAGGCCAAAAGCATGCCATGCATTGTTTGAACAATTTAGTGAAAAGGATAGTTGTATACCATTATCCAAGAACTGTTTAAAATCTTGTTATAGATATAGTCTTCTTGTACTGCACATATACCTCTAAAAAGACAGCAGTGATAAATACAGCAGGAAGTTGAATTACCGTCTTCATTAAAGTACAACAGATCGTCTCTATTTTTTGTATAAACCTACTACACTATAAAGAACTGTTGATAGAAATAAAAATAATTGCTGAAGATTTTGTAGCTTTTCTAAACATTTCCCATGCTTTGTTTTGTTTCTCATCAAGCTCTGTATAAAACAGTAAAGCAAGTGAAAGGTCAGTAAGCTTTTTAACAATACTGCTTTAAATTCACTTACATTATCTCCTGAACTTGGCAATTACAATGCACCAAAACTTGTGCTACACAAAAAAAGTGCCAAAATTATTTAAGTAACACACAATATATTTGATTCCATAGCTACTGACACATGTGGCCAATTCCAAATACTGTGCTTCAAAACTAAACCTTGGGACAATAACATTATCCAGGATGAACCCTGGACAAGGCGAATCATAGCATAAGCATCACCCTCAGGGCACCTCATATTTGTCATACCCACTGGAATATGGAATAACAAAATAAAACCTAACCCAATTA
This sequence comes from Cuculus canorus, assembly GCF_017976375.1. Classification (NCBI taxonomy): domain Eukaryota; kingdom Metazoa; phylum Chordata; class Aves; order Cuculiformes; family Cuculidae; genus Cuculus; species Cuculus canorus. Next base: position 24,643,646 of record NC_071403.1, on the reverse strand, counting down.
CATCATAATGAAATAAAGTTTCTGTTAAAAATAAATGCTTTGGCCTTCTCCTTGTATCCTTATCAATCTGCTAATCTAAGAGTGGCTAGTTCTACACAGACAAAATGACTCTAATTGCACAATTACAACATTAAGGCTCTTCCATTTACTCAGAAAATTGATTGGCTAAACATACCCAAATACTTTATTATAATATAGAATTTCAAAATTAAAAAAAAAAAAAGCACAATTCCAGTGTTCAGGTCTGTTGAGAAGAATATGCAGGCCCAGTGTTTTGGCTAATGTAGATTGATAAGGATCTACTAATTTAAATAGATTTCATTGATTTATGGTAGTTGAAGCATACGGCCATACTGAACAGTATACTTTGCACACTTATTTTTCTACGAGAAGCCCATGTTATTGTTACTATGTCTAAGATGGACTAAATTCTAGAGGCATGGTGCTTACAGCAAAGGTTTTAGATAAGGATGTCAACAATCCTATTAAAATTACAACTATATAATTCCAGTAAACAAACTCTTAAAGATTTAGTTGATTTACCACAAAGCTAACTAGAGTAAATTAAAATGTAAACCTCAAACTTACAAAATGTTTAAACAAACAATCTAAAACATTAGTAGAGGATAAACTTAATCTTGGCAATACAGGAATGGTGTTTTAATAGTACAAATCTTTCAAGAATCGATTAATGTTGCAAAACAAAAAAAAATAAGCAACGTATTGTGCAGTCACATCATTAATACACTTATTCTGTGTTTTCGAGAGGGAGGTAGGACTTTACTACCTCATGTTTCTTTTATGTCTTGTGTGTGCGAGGACTTACAAAGATTGGAAGTCTAGATTTTGACATCTAAAGTGACAGGTGATTGAGGAATTTTATTTGCCTTCAACGAAAGTAACAATGTCATTATGTAAACTTAGTCTTAAGATCTTGATATAAAGACTTACTATGGTTTGGGTTTGGGTTGAAATAACAAAATGTTATATACAAAACTCAGGAAATAAGTGAAGCATAAATAATGTTCAGAATGTAAAATTGATCTATTTTTCAGAATGAAAGCAGCATTACTATAAATAATGATTGTAAAGACAACGAGATTTGTGGAACAGCTGGAAAATAAGCACTGCCAAAAAAAATTTAAAAAGGCTCTAATTCCTAGAGCTGTCTTTTGAGATGTATCTTTTTTCCTATCTTATCACAGGTGGATAGAGAAGATATTTTCTGCTGGCCTGTGGAAGATTGTAGCATTACATCCCAGGTCTCTCGAAGACTGGGACATGAAGCTGCAAAGAGATTATGTTTCTCTACTCCTTTCTATCATTTGCTCTGGATAGGGATATTTTCTCTTTGCGTGTCATAAGTCATCATATAAGAACATAGTGGCAGGTGTCATGCAAACCAAATCCCATCAAGCTTTCAATAAGAGACTAAATAATAAGTTTAGCTGCCAGCCCAGAGCAGCAGAACACATAGAGCCCTGATTCTGGTTCTGTGCCTTATCAACTTTAGAAACTTTTTAACAGCTTCATTTGCTTTAGGAAGAGCTATGCTCTCACAGGGTTTGAAAGATGAGGTTAATGATTAGTAAGACATTTTCATTGAGTGATTAGAGAGAGGAATAAACACACATTCAAACTTTCATTTCTGCTCCTTAACACAACAAAGAATGAAAGAATTTGAATGAATACAGTTAACATGACCTATTACAGAATCAGAGTCATTGAATTGTTTAGGTTGGAAAAGACCTCTAGGATCATTGAGTCCAATCATGAATCTAACACTGCCAAGTACACCACTAAACCATGTCTCTAAGTGCCACACCTACATGACTTTTAAATACCTCCAGGGATGTTGACTCAACCACTTCCCTGGATAGTCTTTTCAAGAGATTGATAATCCTTTTGGTGAAATAATATTTTCTAATATCTAGTTTAAACCTCCCCTGGCACAACTTGAGGTTATTTCCTCTTGTCCTGTCATTTGTGATTTGAGAGATGAGACCGACATCTGTCTCTCTAAAAACTCCTTTAAGGTGGTTGTAGAGAGCAATATGTCTCCCCTCAGCTTCTTTTTCTCCAGCCCAAGCAACCTCAGATCCCTCAGCTGCTCCTCATAAGACTTATGCTCCAGACACTTCATCAGCTTCATCCTTTTCATTGGACATACTCCTGCACTTCAATGTCATTCTTGTAGTGAGGGGCCCAAAACCAAACACAGTATTCAAGGTGCAGCCTCACCAGCACCGAGTATGAGGGGACAGCTTCCCTAGTCTTGCTGGCCTGCAAGCCAGAATGCTACTGACCTTCTTGACCTCCTGGGCACTCTGCTTGTTCATATCCTGTCAGCCATGGACCAACATCCCCAGGCTGTTTTCCGCCAGGCAGCTTTCCAACAATTTATTCCCAAATCCATAGTGTTGCATGGGGTTGTTGTGGCTCAAATTCAGGAAGTGACACTAAGCCTTGTTGAACCCCATACAGATGACATCAGCCCACCTACCCACTGTGTCCGGATTCTTCTGTATAGCCTTCCTCCCCTCAAGAAGATGAATACTCCTGCACAACGTGGTTGTGTCTGCAAATGTACTGAAGGTGTACTTGATCCCCTCATTTAGATCATTGATAAATATAATGGACAAAACTGGCCCCAAAATTGAGCCCTGGGAAACGCTACTTGTGATTGGCCACCAGCTGGATTTAACTCCATTCATGACCAATATCTGGGCCCCTGGCCATCCAGCCATTTTTTACCCAGCGAAGGATATGTCCATCCAATATATGAACAACCAGTTTCTCCAGAAGAATGCTGTGGGACATGGTGTCAAAGGCTTTACTAAAGTCTAGACAACATCCACAGGCATTCCTTCATCTACTGAATGGGTCTTCTTGTCATAGAAGGAGATCAAGTTAGGAAGGCAGGACCTGTCTTTCCTAAACCCATGGTGACTTGGCCCAATCACTTGGTTGTCCTGCAGATGCTTCTGATGACACTCAAGATGATCTACTCCATAACCTTTACTGGCATCGAGGTGAGCCTGAGAGACCTGCAGTTCCCTGGATCCTCTTTCTGGCCCTTCTTGTCGATGGGCATCACATTTGCTAATTTCCAGTCAGCTAGGACCTCTCCACTTTGCCAAGTCTGCTGATAAATGATTGAAAGTGGCTTGCTGAACACTTCTGCCAGTTTCTTCAGTACTCTTGGGTGGATCTCATCTGGCTCCATAGACCTGAGCATGTCTAGATAGAGTAGCAGTTCTCTAACCATTTCCCCCTACATTATGGGGGCTCCATTATGCTCCCTATTCCTGTCTTCCAGCTCAGGGGGCTGAGTACCCACAGAAGGACCGATATAGCTATCAAAAACTAAGGCAATGAAGGCATTTAGAACTTCAAGCTTTTCTTTCATCCTTTGTCACTATGTTTCTTCTCACATTTAATAGAGACTGAAGATTCTCCTTAGACCTCCTTTTGTTGCTGATACATTTATAGAAACACTTTTCATTGTCTTTTACCTCAGCAGCCAGATTAAGTTCTAGCTGGGCTTTGACCCTTCTAATTTCCTCTCTGCATGACCTCACAACATCTTTGTAGTCCTCCTGAGTTGACTGCCTCTTCTTCCAAAGATCATAAACTTTCCTTTTTTTTCTGAGTTCCAGACAGAGCTCTCTGCTTAGCCAGACCAGTATTCTGTCACAGAGATAGTGACAGCTACCAATTTGGAATTCTGATATGATTAATAAAAATGTATTTTTAAAAAAGAATATGTAAAATATATCATTTGCTATGTATGCCATATATGATAACATACCCAGTAAATTATAGTTTCACTCATGTGTTGCTTACAAAAAAAAATTTAAAAAAAAAGATAACTTATTCCTATATGGAAAGCATACCCTTGTAAATATATTTTGTTAAGACAAAACCTCATCCTGTGAAGGAAAAAGTATTAAGCATGAATTTATCTTTCCTGGTTAATTATTTTCCCTGATCTATTTTATATTTTTAATCAATGATTATATTTAATTCACGAGCTTCAATATATTCAAGTTTATTAAAAATGCCTTTTCCTTAATTCAATGTTTACATTCATTTTTCTTACTTTAAATCGGGTGAGGGTGAGAAGTGGTACTTCCTTAATATGAATTGGTTTCATTTCTGAATCCTTTATGGAGATGTCTCTAGTTTAGTCTTGTTTTCTATTTGCCTTTTCAATCTAACCAGAAAAATGCATGCAATAGACCAGTTGAAATTGCAAATCTTTAAATCAGAATGAGAAGTTTGGGATTTTCCAGATTTCTGTTTTGAACTTGCCCTTGCAGGGCAAAACTCGGGCAAAACTCAGGCAAAGCTCAGTGAACTTACTAGCCCCACAGACATCAAAGCTGAACCTCATTTAGTTCTATGTGGGACAATATTTCATCTAAAAGGTGAGAGACTGGATACATATGGTTAGAAACATTTATTTCTGTATTTTTAACTATGTGGTTGGTATGGATTTATCCCAAGTCTTGGCAGGAGTAAAATTTAGCAAAGGCATGAGAACTAAAAATTTATAGGAGTGTAGAATATATGCAAGTCAAAGAGGGATATTAAAATCACATAGGGAAAGAAAAAAACAATGCTTATTTAGTGTGCTAAAATAAAAATGGAGTTGCTTTACCTTTGTCACCTAGAAGAGCTTCCCTCACCCCACTTTTTTTTTAATCTAGAGATCTCTTCTATCTGTTTTCCTTTTTCTGTTCCTTGATAATGTAGATACTTACTGTAGAAGTGTACAGATCCGAAATAAGCAAATTGATGTGCACTTAAAAAGAATGAAAAAAGAAGTGGAATGAATTGTTCTTTCTGCTGCATTTTGCTTCCTAAAGAATTTCCTTGCAAATTAAACAATATGTGGATTGCTGAGCAGGCAGTATAACAACTGTGTTTTAATGAATAACAGGAGGAAAAATTCTGTAAAAATGTGTTTTCCACTTACACAACAGTTTTCTTCAATAGAGTGAGTAACCTTTTTGAAGTCTACCTCTAACAATCTCTAATGCTTCTGTTTTATCAATTGAGTTATCCATGCTTCTGTCATCTCAAAGTCAAATGATTGTTTTTTCTTTCATGGGGAAACAGTTCAATAATGCAGAGCATAGCTGTTTCACATTCTATGGTATAAAAAGGGCAATATCTGAGGGTAATTTATCCTGTTCTAAAATAAATTTGTGGTATGTTAAAGACCAGTCCTCCTCTGAAGGTGACTCGCTCCCTCTCCATTGCCTGCAGAACATATCTAGTAGAGAAACTTTTGCTAAATTCTTGAGGTTGAAAATTAACCTCATCCTCAAATATTACAATTTTGAGTTCAAATCCTTCTGAAGTTGCCCGGTTCTTTCCATATAAATATGAAATTAGACTTAGAAGTTTATCACTAAACATCTGAAAACAAGGCAGATTCTTTCTAAACACAGACATTATTAGCAACATGGTTTTATCTGTGAGGTTTCTAGAGACATAGGACATCCTTCCTTGCAACATTGCCTGATTATATTATTTAAATCATTGAAGTATAGAAATGCAGTCAAAATGCAATATACTTGGTTCAAAAGAATTAGACTAGTTTTGGAACTTCCAGAGTGACTCTATCAGCTTTGAAAACAGGTAGCCTGTATGATATGAAACAACACGTGTCTACTGACATTCAAGATGTTTTGCCAGGTCAGTCTGTTGGTTATTGTACTTAGTAAGGACATGACTGTTTAGAGACATTTATTTTTGTAGCTATTTGTTGGTGTATTGCACTATCTTATTTGATATTTATTTGATTTTTGACCCCCTTTTTGACTTTTATAGCAGTATCTCCCATGGTGCCCAGGGCTACTGACTGATGCCTTTCTGTGTGTGTTAATTTAATGAAAAGAAACAAATTATTTTTAAAAATCAAAATACTAATTTTCAGCCTCAATGCTCTAATTTTCATCAAACTCAAATTTCATCTGTAAAATGAATTGGTACATAAATGGAGCACAAAGTGCAGCTGGTTAGGGAAGTTTGTCAGTTTAGTTCTTCTTCATTAGTTTCTGCAACACGGGTACAGAATGTAGTGTTGGAAAAATTTCATGTAATATATATTTTTTGGCAGATAATGCTGAGAAAGTTCCTTTATGTCTTATCATGTATTTTATAAGCATTTCTTTCCTTGCCTAGTCCAGCACAGCACATAGACACACATTCAACTATCAACATAAAAGTCCCTTTAAATCCATTGAAAACATTGTGATATTTTTTACCAAAGATGGTTTCAATCTACATTCATATTTACATCTATGTCTCATAGAGGTCATGTGAAGAAAATTTCTGGACCAGGAAAGATAAGAAAATCTTTTTACTCTGACAAAAACAACAAAACCTCTTTGCTGCTTCCCCTTCCAGAAATAAATCTTGATAGATGCTAGCTATTTATTTCCAAATAAATTCATGGAGCTAAATAAAAATATTTTCCATTCCTTTACTAGGTGGCCTTCACTTTTCTGCTAATGGTTTACTTGAACTTAATTCTAGAACTTTAGATTTATTATTTATACTTATTCTCAGCTTTTGTAACGGATGGCACTTCTATGCAGTTTCTGCTTGATAAAGATACTATTAAAGACAATTGATAAAATAAACTTACTTTTTCCTTTATTTTATATCTAGTGGTACATAACTGAGAAGGAAAAATTGCATAGTTAAATAAATATCTTTTAATACAAATAGCATTGCTGGATGGTCACTTGATTAAATTGCACAACTCTGTCTTGACAAATTGGCACCATTCTTTTCCTAGTCCCATATCACAAATATGAAGATATTATAAAGATTATATTATCTCAACTGATAAAACTAATCTGGGACCTGAAATTCCATATTCTTCTATGCCTGAACAGAATAGAAAGGGAAGCAAGAAATATTGTGAAATGAAGAAAATTACACTGGAAAAGTTTGAAAAAAGTCAAACCTGAGTTTGTATCACCAGACAAACTCAGAAAGAATGCAACCTCTACCGTGCATCAGTAAAATGTAAATCTGCTTCAAATTCCTATAAAGGTTTTCACTGAAAGCTTCACGTACAGTCTACATAAACACATTGCAAGTTCCTTAAATTGGAATCTGTAGAACAAACACTAGGAATGCCCTTGTTCATTCTTATGCTGATAATATGTAAAAAATGCTATGGTAAATCTATTTATCTTGGGTTTAATGTTCCAAATGCCAGGGTATTATGAACAGAGCACAACTAGGGTACAGTTTGATTCCTCCTGATGTAAGCGTCTATAATCAAAAGACATTATTCTTATCCTTGAAGTTCTGAAAACAAAACCAAAAATGTACCAAAAATGTCTAAATTGTACACCTCAGCAAAAAAGGAATACACTGTAAAAACTACAGAAATCAAAAACATCAGTCCGAGGAAAAATAGTCTCAGGAAAGCATGAAGGAAGTCAAAAGTTAAATCTCTGTGAAAAATGTGTCATTCACAGGCTGAAAAAGACTAGCTTTTTTAAAAAAGACTTTAAAATAACAGAATCATAACCAGAGAAAAAAGGAGAGGCACAAGGACGAACTCATGAGAAGTTCAATAAATTTACCTCAAGTTCTTATCAGAAGACAAATAACTTCTGTATCTGAAAGTTACTTGCAAGTTTTAAGGGCAGCACAGACACCTCAGAACTTCATAATCAAATCAAACTCGATTAGAGACAGGAAATATAATTCACTTTGTAGGAAGCTGGGTGTAACTCCACGACTGTGACCACAAACAAGAAACTCCATCTTGCTTAGGACAGTTTTCAGAACAGCATTATTAGACAGTGATTAAATTTTATTTTAAAGTCAAGTTGTAGGGAAAACATAGTAGCTACATATTTCTGTTAGTGGAAGCATAATTGGTAGTACAAAGATATATAAAATATCTGTTCATTGAGACTCATTTGCTTAAAGAAAATATGTTCATTACAATCAAGCACTGGAACAAATTGCCTGGAGAAGTTGTAGAGTGACTCTCTTTAGAGATATTAAAAACCCAACTGGACAAAGTCCTAGGAAACCTGCACTAGATTCATTCTGCTTGAGCAGGGGACGTTTAGACTACATTATCTCCAGAGATCCTTTCCCACTTCAACTGTTCTGAGCTTCCGTGATTTTTCTAATGATCCTCCCCTCCCTTCCCCCTCCAAGTCCTGAATTCTGTTTCTGGGAAAAGATCACTTAATTTATTCAGGTATGTGGAGCAAATGACAACAAATTAAGAAGTGTTAGATAGAGTTGGCAAACCAGACATTTTTCTTGTTATCTAAGGTAATTATGACCTATGTCACAGTTTCTAGCATTGTCAAGACTACAAGAGAAGAGTCTAAGCTGAACTGTCACTTCTATGAGACTTACAAAACAAGATGTCTCAACCCTTGCTTGATGAAGTAATTGTTTCCTAATAAGTTATATTAAATTAATTTACTGGACTAGTGAAAGCAAATACCTTTCACAAGCAATTCAGTTACAGTTCTGAGCCATATTGTGAATCAAGATGAACATTAAAGGGAAAAAGTGATGATGGTGTTGATACTGCCCCTGTGGATAATATATTAAGCATTGTTTAAACAATGTTATAGATCTGTTTTTTCTTGATTATATTTTGATATCATAAGTGGAAAATTAAGCAATTTAAGAGGAAATTCTGAAAAGACACACAGGATTTAAGATTATCTTCTAAAGTCTACTAAGCATTTTTCTCATTTGGGATTACAACTAAAATGTAAATGTTAACAATAATCTTCATTTTTCCCATTGCTTTAGATACAGAGATTATAGTATCTGAAGCATACAAGAGCTTTATAGAGAAGATTAATAAATTTAAAAATGGAAGATCCAGGCTGCTGTAACCAGAGCATTAATGTATACTACAGGAGAAATATTAGAACTGGCTCATGAAAGTCCAGAACTCCAGTCAAGTGAGATTTAAGTGTTTGCACACCGGTCTCCCATATCCCAGTTAGATATAAGGAGTTGGAACCACTGCTTCCTGGTGTGTATTTGGAAATCACAGGATCACAGAAAGGTGGAGGTAGGAAGAGACCTCTTGAAATTGTGCAGCCTAACTATCCTGCTAAATCAGAAGCCTAGGACCATGTCCCATTAGGTTTCATCTCCATGGATGGAGACTCCATATCCTCTCCGGGCAAGCTATGCCAGTGCTCAGCAACTCTCATAGTAAGAAGTGTTTTCTTGTGTTCATGTGGAATTTCCTGCGTTTTAATTTGTGCCCATTGTTTCCTATCCAGTCAAAGGGCCCTGCTGTAAACAGTTCGAATCTTTCATCTTCATTCCCTCCCCATAAATATTAATATACACTAGGATCCCCCTGAGCCTTCTCTTCTGGATGAGCAGACCCAGCTCTCTCAACCTCTCACCATGTGAAAGATTCTTCATTTGGAAGTTGGTCATAAAGTGGCTGCTGAATACAGGTCCTGAATCTAGACATAGTTGGACTGAATATTACTTTAAGAATCCTTTAGGCATCAAACCATTTACTCATCTCAGGAATTGTTAGACATGTAGTGGAGTAAGAAAACTTCAGAATTCATTAACAGCCAGTGGCCAAAACTTCTAATGCCTTAAATTTGGATTTAACTTCCCAAAACAAGACATTGTCTATGTCTCTTTCTAATCATAGACTAAAATTATTCATGTTGTTTGAAAAACGTATTCAGCATCTTTAATCTGTCTGCTAAACATACACAGACTTTCACTATCACATTGTATAGCTAATCCCTCTAAAATAATTACGTAGCATTTACTACAATATTTCACACCTCTAAATATAATGATTAATTTTTTTAGGTCATCAGCAATTATGTTACAAAGAGAAAAATTTACCTGAAAGATATATGAAATCAGTAGTAAAAAGATATGTGAAATGAGGGTAATAAACACAAATGCCAGTCTATTTCCCATCAGTTTGAAACTTCCTTTTAACACCATGCAAAATCTAGTATTCACTTCAGAAATGTGGATAATGAAGATGTGAGTGGCAAAGTATGTGTTAAAAATATGTGAATGAATTGATATTTTATCTACCTATGCCTAAAGAAACAGCCACCTCCTGCATAAAGATTGCATTTATTTAAGTATTGCTAGCTGATGAAATCCCAGCACACTAACAAGGGTTTATAATTTGATAAAAATTACTGGTGACTGGATCTGCATTTTCTTCAAACTGCTGCCCTGCTTCTTGCTAAGTGCACCGCTGACATGTTTGATATTGAATTTGAACTTAAAAATTACTATCCCAGTAGATGTTTATTAGATTTTGCTCACTGAAGTAAACCTAGACACAGTGCCTGCAGTACAATGTAAAAATAGATCTTATTTATGTGTGCCGGGAAATGTTGCACATTTCTTCCAGGAAAAAAGGAAATATCAGAAATAACAAGAACAAAAACACCCACAAAACAAGGTATTATCCATGCTATTAGAGGATTGGAGAAAATTGACCTGTGTTAGACTAATGTAATGTCATTTTTGAAAACAGTACAATACTTTGTAATGCAATTTATTTTTATATAATCATTTTAATACACATTATTGGGAAAGAGCTTGACAGAAAGATGCAGTTATAAATTCAATACATGCCATAAGCTGATGCAGAAGAATCTCAGTATGGGGATCTAGTGTTTCATGTGAAAATATTACATACATTTTATTAGGAACTCGATGTATATACTTAATTTGAATTTTTTTTAAAGAAAATCTATAAAGTTAGCAGAGGTCATAATTTATGGAGGAAGACACTGCCAGAAATACGCAAACTCTAATAACATACGCTCACCTCTAGAGGATCAATATATTTTTGAAATAAAAATAGTATTCTGAAAAATACTGCAAGACTTTTTTTCTACCTATATATGACTCAAATGCTATGACCTAAACAACCATCTAACTAACTGCTTGTTTGCCAAGACTTCTGTTCAGTCAGACATATAACTATGTACCTATAACTACTAAAGCTAATTAGAGAATTATAGGGTGTAGTGACTTGTGCTTACTGCCATTGAATGTCACATGTGTCTGTAGAGATCTCTCTGTTGGGGTTCCGCACATTTTCTGTTATCCCACCACCTTTTTTGTTCTACAGTTCTTTGCAGTCACTGATCAATAATATTGAGTTAGTGTGGGAAAGGTAGATTAGTAGAACACATCTCAGAACTATTCAATGTTGTATTTCAAGATTGACGGTGTTATATATCATTTAGTGTCAACTGTAATAAAAATATCACAGGATTTTTCTGGATGAAGAAAAGGGAATGATAAATACAGAGAATAAACTAGAGACAGAGAGGCATGAAAAGGAAACAGGAACAGTAAGGAAAAATATGTGTATCTAAAGAGAACAGGACCAATCCCAGGTGAGTTGTCATGCATATGGAGGAGAGAAGAGAAGAATGCATAGCATGTCATAGCAAACACAAGATGTACCTAAAACAAATCAAGCCAGGGAAAATAGCTACATGAAATAGTTATGTGTTTCTAGCAGGTAAATGAAAAGAAACTGAAGATAATTCTGAGCAATTCTAAACCTCTAAGCTCTCTGTGGTATAAAGACAGCTTTCTGCTTTGTTAATGTCTTCTCTTTCTCCTTTCCCCCATCCACCCCCCTCCTTCAAATATGAGTGTAGAAGAAATACCTACATGTTACATATATGTCAGTGATTTACCTCTAAAACACTTTGATGAGATAACATAAGGAAATTCTAAAAACATTAACAGAAATATTGGCAATAATCACCTCACTGACATAGCTGACGGTGTAGGACCACAGGCAAAATTGTCAAAAAGGAGAAATCCTCCCAGAAGCATTCACATCTATAAAGTATTTCACTGCATGTAATGATTACCCTGAAAATTTATGTTCAGCTACTCGTTAATTAACAAAAAGCCATGATTGTATTTTTATTCCAGTTTTAGTATGAAAACTGTCTGGACACTAGGAAGTCTCTCTGGATGCTCAGAAACGTTTTAGTGTAGATAATACTGATAATTTGGACACTACTTTATGCCTGTCTTTGACTAGGACCCAGAAAGTACACACTCCTCACCTAAGTTACCATCCTTGAAATTTTTCCAGGAATTACTGTCAAAATATATCCCCTGGTGCATGATCCATTCAAAAAGCAGTGACAGGAAACTTGTCTTTTTTGATACAATATTCCTACAATTGGAGTACTCATACAGGAGGAAATTTGTCTTCAAATTTCCCCTTTCACTTAGTGTTTTACAACTGTCTTTCATAACCTAACAAATGGATTAAACATCATGTTTTGAGGAAGGATTTAGAGTTGTTAACACAAGGTGGATTAAAAACAATTATAACAGAGCTCGGCAAGCAGGGAAAAGTGTTTCAAGAAGAACCTGGCTGTAATATTTTGGACAGGTCTTCACACCTTTCCTAGTCCATCTAAGATTTCTTTTCTGAGATACTTGATTTTGCCCAGCACCACTCTGGAAGCTTCACACAGGGTGCTGCTTCTTATGCCAGATCCCACCCCAGTTATATCTGTGTTATTAATTTTTAAGGGATCAAATTCCTGTCTATGTTGTTTATATCTAAATTCCAAATGGAAAATTAATTTTCTACTGTTTTTAATGGAAGAAACATAGTTTTGCCCTTCTGGAAAATAAATTTTATGTTCTTTTCATTATCAATTTAATTGCATAATCTGATGTCCTCTAAAAGACTTTCTTGGTAGGACCCAACCAATCACTAAGGTTTCAAATGCATACAAGTATTTATCTGACAGAGATTTTATTCTCTTTCTGAGTCTGTTTTCTTTGGTTTTGTTTTTTTTCTTGTTGATTGTTATTTTGGGATTTTTTTCTTTATTATTTTTTCCTTTATATCTTGTTTTTAATTTAACTTAGTTATAAAACTTTATTATGACTGATCATGGCAGAGGAATTAGCACATTGCACAGTTTTCTTTTACTTCTTATGTCTTGTTTCTATTTTTTTCATAAGAAAAACATATAACCTGCTGTCTGTAGTTTTCAGTAAGCTACCCTGATTAGGTTTAAAGCACATTTTTCAATATATTTTCAACAACAAACCTTCTACTCCATCATCCTCAATTAGACCAAAAGAATTCAAGAGTAAAGCAACAATATGGTAATTTTGCAAGGATCTGAATATTTCAGTCCATTGAGAACTTCCAAAAAATGTATTTCATGCTAGACTTCAGGGCCCTGCAATTCTGCTCTTTTTTTCCCACAGATTTTAGAGAGATGTAAGTAGGCTCCAGGCAATCACTGTTGTGAATTGTTCTAGATAGTAAGGGATACAGTGAAGTTTAATTGAAAGCAGCTTAGAGCCTTATTGCTATGATGTGACAGTGTGAAATAAATGTGGTTTGTTTTGCTATTTTTTTGTCTAAAAAAACATTACATGATCAAATAATTTCATATTACTGATTATAATCAAAATGAAAGCCTGAAAACAAAAAGTTTAAAAGATCTAAAAAAAAATCAGAGAACCTAAGTTAAAACAGCAGTATGTGTCTACCTTCTGGATGTAGAAGACAAATCAGCATTTAATATTTACATATTTCAGGTAAATATTTTTGCTGATCAATTACTTTAGATAACTTGAAACTTTCCCTGTCTCACCCTCCAAAGTTTTAAGATTTCTTGTGAGTTTACAATAAATTCATTTATGTTTCTTTAGAAATGTAAACCTTTCCAATGTATCTTATCAAATGTTTCTGTCTTATGTACTACAAGTGAACTTTAATCAGCACAATATCCATAGTACTTAAAGCAAAAGATTCATTTTTATGTGCATTGGTTGTTATTTCTTGTGCCAAAAATTATTAGAAATGTGCTGGAGCACAGTGATATCTGAGTGGAATCTCGCAAAAAGATGCACAAAATATTGTAGGCAGCTTCATAAGTCTTCGAAGTCTCCAAATCTCATCTGGTCCTACTGGACACATCCGGTGAATCCCTGTGAACTATGTTTTTATCCAGATCTGTACAAATCTGAAACCTCCCTTTCTTATGGGATGGTTAGACAGAGAAATCAATGTACTGTGTGATGTCTACACCAGTAGATGTTTGAATGTGGTTTTGAAGCTCAGAGAAAATTTGATTGTGCATTATCAATGTTTAGTGTATGGGGAGAATCCTTATTGGAAAGGCCCAATCAGAGCGACCTGAAGCCTTAACTGAGAAACAGAAACAAAAAGTTGTCATCCATTTAGAGGGCTACTGTTAATTTTCCATGCAAACCCCACCTATATAGTATCAGAGATTTTTAGTTTAGGGCCTCTCTTTTCTTTCCTCTATTCTTACATGTTTGGGCACATGTCCTGTCTTGTTACAGAGACATTTTTAGAAGAAAACTTGAAATGAAACTCAGTGATTCTTCAGATCTTAGCATGGTCCTCCAATTATATGTAGAAGACAGCTTGATATTTTTCACAATTAAGACTTTCTGCAAATAAAAGGAACACGTGGTGAAGAAGTAAAGTAAGATTCTGTGCTCATTTGTAAATACCTGTTGCATTTAATGGTCAAATACGGATCTTGAATGAAGCCAGTGGAATGAAATTGGATCCCAAATTTTTCAGTTCCTGAGAGGGCTGGATGGTAGGAGAATAAAGACAGATATGTGTACAGGAGGCAGACTAAGATGTTCATAACAAATGAAAATGATTTCTGAAGTTTTGGCTTGCAGTACATTTGTTCACATGATCTTAAAAAAAAGATAGAATTTAACATTGTATTTGAATGGCTTTATTATAGGGTAGAGGATGTCTTAGATGTGTTATTCAATAAAATGATGGCATTACAAAGTAAATGACAAAGTGAAAAAACGCTGCACTGAGTTACTGATATAATTTACTTACTCTAAGTAGAATCTTTCCCGAAGTCTTTGAGTCTAGAGACAGAGGAAGCATACTTCTAAAAAAAAAAAGGACTTAAAACTTATTGTGGTAAAAATACACACTGTTTGCAGATGATGACTATAATTCTAAATATTGCTGTTGGTAATTCAAAGCATGGAGGATGACCTTCTATTCTTAGTATTCTATACTTTCATTATGTAGCATGAAATTCCTGCCTGCATAAAAATATCTTTTTGTGGGCTTCACAAAATCCTTGTTTTGTGAAGCTAAATGAAATAAATCTTGTGCTAGAATTATTGCAAAATGAGAAAAAAAAAAACATTATAATTCATAATTAATTAATTTTTTAATGTAGAACAAGATATCATATATGAAAAAAAATCACAGCCAGAATTGTTTCAGTGGAAATTTAGTTGCTGTGGCACAAATCACTATTATTTTTATCTTTATTGTCCTTATATCGTTGGTTGTATAATCCTCTGTTTTATTATAATATATCTTGTTGTATTTTCAACTGATGGTCAAATTAATATTAACACTTGTCAGTAAAAACAGCATTTCTGTCATGTGTCTCAAACCAACAATGATCAGAGTAGTAAGGGCAATAATAGTAATGGTAATGATAAGGTTGTATAGGCTGTTAGAATTAAGATATTCACAAGACAGATCTGTTATCATAAGAACAACCTCATAAAATCTAGAGAGGGGATAAGGTTTAAGCTGTTTTTTATTTGGCTCCAAAGGTTCAAAAGAAAGTTATATCGTGTTTGTGCTGTCTCTCCTTTGCAGTGCAAATGAGCACTTCAACAGAGTTAGGAGTCTTACGGGGATATCTGAGACACAGGGTAAATCCCCCTGTTTTCTGCTGCAGGTCTCAAAAGCAGAACCTTTTTTTGTGCTACCTGTTGAAATGACCGGAGTACACTCTGATTTGAACTACAGGTAGCTTTGCATCGTGTCTGGCAGTCTATGCCAAGTGTTTAGTGGAGGCTTTAATATAAACACTGAGACCTTAAGAATATTATATACTCCTCAAATAACATCCCAAATCACCACTCCCACCTTTCGTAGTGTGCTAAAATTGCATATTTGTAATGAAAGCATAGGTATGGATTTATGTCTCCTTGACTTATGTTTTTTATAATACAATATCTCAGATTTTTTACACATATATTGAAGTACATGCAAGAAAAAAAAACAAAATAAAATATACAAAACCAAAATGTCTAGTTTAGTAAAAGTATACCAGGAACTATAAGGAAGAGAAAATTCTTTTCATGGATGCTTCTCATATATTTTATAGCAAAGTTTCATCAATACTGTGTTCTGCGTAATGTAGACAATGAGACAAGCAAATGGCATAATCAGTGCCATACAAAAGTAATCTTACCATACCTTCTAGGAAGAAAATACTTTAACTTTTGGTTGTTATTAATAATGAGAACTAAAAAATATGCAAAAGCCACAGAATTGGTCTATAATCTTTCACATACTTTACTTCAGGAAAAAAAAAGACAACGTTTTCTAGTTTGAAAACAGAGCAGTTAATTCTTTGCAGAAAAAAATATAGTTCCCTAAATCTAGCAGAAGTACAAAAAAGTTTATGATCATTGTTCCCTGATGCTCTCTTGAAAGGAGAATAAACTATTGTTGTTCTGATCTTCAGGGCATCAATGAAACTGAATTAGAAGTATTTGAAGAAAGAAAAATAATACGCCAGTCAAATAGTTTGAACTTTGACAACACATCATCATTTGCAACCAGTACCCCTACGATTAATTTTGGAAGACATTCTTTTGACTACAGAGTTAATGGGAAATGAAAATGAATATTTGCTTGAAGTTAATTGCTTGCCTCACATATTGCATAACACAGTAAAGTACACCACAGAAAGATTCTCATTGGGCTTTAAAAGCTGTGTTATGAAAGTTTTCAATTATTTTATCATTATGCAGCAAAGCAGTTTTAGAACCATGAGAAATATTTCAATTTATCAGTGTTTAATATGCTGAAATTTTGAGGTGTGTCTCCAAAGTGATAATCATTCCACAGATTGAAACTATAGGTTTCCTATATGAAGTTCATTTTGTAAACTAGGGAATAGCAGTTTTGACAGTGTTTAAGTATTGTTTAACTCTTTGCACTGCCAATTTCACCAGATTTGAAAAAAAAAAAAAAAGAATCCTTTGAATAATCAAATTTTGACAAATTATATATATTGTCTTATTAACGGATCAGTTAAGATTAAGCTTCAACTGAATTAATTATGTACATGAACTGATTTCTTGAAAAATTTTGGAATAACGGAAAACTAAAAAATAGCTTTTAAAACAATAAAGAGAAGTATATGGTACTATAATGATGCATTTAAGGATAATAATAATAAGTAGATGAGCAAAAAATATATAATATGCTAGCGTGCTTTTTTCCCAATCCTGAAGAGAGCCATTTTCCCTGTGTTTTCTATGACATAGAATGACATAGAATAGTTCATGACATAGAATGAAAGGTGGTAAAGCCTAGACTATTTCAGAGATTATGTAGTTTTCTAAGCTCTCAGTTTCACATGTATAATACTTTGTAAGCCCTAGTTTCCTGATTTTTTAAAAAAATAATTTTTAAAATTATGTTTTAAAATTTAACCTAGTGTACAATAGTGATGCAAATTAGTGTTAGCAAGGAAAATTTGCTATTTAGCTTTAATTAAAATTCATGTGGATCAAAATAAGTTTTACTTCATTATGAACAAAGAATAAGAAATGGTCAGCTGCTATAAAATCCTTAATAGAAAATAAGTTATATCATTGTAAAACACTAAGGTGAGACATGAAATAAGCTTCAGTAGGCAGAAAGAGAGTATTGCATCAGGTATCAGAAATAAATGCAAAGATCCTTTTAATAGTTTCAATGTTATTCAATGTGATATCTTAAAAAGAATAACATCAGAACTCTGCACTTACATTTCACAACGCATTTCCAGGGAAAGGTATCAAGTTTGAGTCATTCCATCCGTTACAGACCTATACTGCTGGCTCTGAAGAAAATAAATTCGTTTGCTTCATTCGTAAGGAATTAATTAGATTCTTGAATGCTTTCTTCTACACACAAGTCCATTCTAGACAATATTAAGTAAAATGTTAAAATTAATGAGAACCAGAACAACTGTGAGAAATTATAGATTTGCTAGGGAGATTAAAAGGTTTTTTTTTTTTTTTTATTGCAGCAGGCACTCTCAAAGCTGGTAATATATCCAGAATCACAGAATTTCCCTTCGCCTCTCCATTTATTTTGGGATTAGTTCTTCATTGGTTGTGGTTCTAAACTGATATAAATGTTAACCTTTATCAAGTGATTTGAGATTGAATCTTATGTAGAGAAAGCTTAACCATCTTCTTTATCTAAACAATTGTTTGCAGAGTAGAAGGGGATTTTCTCAAGCATTTAATATTAGATGAAGAATGCATTAAATATGCAGACTCTCAGAAATCATTAAAATGCTTCTTCGTGGGACAAGCATGAGGAATGTTGCAGCAGAATAGATATTTCATTAGCGGACTTGAAATTAGGCAAAGAACAGCTCTTCTAGTGTCAGAGATGTTTAAAGAGAAACATGTTAACTGCCAAAGGGATCTCATATGGTGGTGAGGAGGAGGGGATTTGATTAAAATACCAAGAAGTAGATAGTACAAAAACTGACCAGTATTATGCATATGCCAGATTGGAAGCAGAAAGCAATACAATGAGAAAGTAACATTGAGATTCTTTGATAATCAAACTCCACTGAATCTCTGAGGTATCCCATCTATACGTTGTGTATCAGAGTTATAAGGAGGTAAAATCTTCAACTATTTACAAATGTAATTGGATTGTTAAAGAAAAATAGAGATAAAGACCATTAAAAAAAAGAAATCAAAGCTTCTGTTTCAAAATGTATTTCTAACTGTACTTTAATATCATCCACAGGTTTAAAATGTTTTTTAACATATTCAAAAACTAGACTTAATCTTATAATCCATTTATTTTTCAGGTGGTATAAATGGTATTAACCAGAATAGAGAATGACCTCTGACTGGTTAATCCTAATTAAAGCTGAGCAAGAGATTTATTTGTGAAGTTTTCTGATGAATTCTCTTCTAGGCTGAACTATAACTCTTCTGCAGTATGTTATTCCCACTGCATGGACAAAGACGGGTATGGTGTCATCCAGGTTTGAAACAATTTGAAGAATTTCAAGGGTGCCTATGTAATGGACTGAACTGAACTGGAAACAACACAGCAGAACAAAGTAATGTTTCCAGGGGAACACAGTTAGCAGAAAACGATATCATTAACTTCTACTTGACAGGGTATTAAAATTCCTGTCCTACCCCCTGCCCTCCATTACTCGTAAGGGTGTGTTAAACCAGGCCCTCAGATATTTTAAACCTCCTGCATGACAAGAATAATTCAAGAAGACCTAAGAAGTAGAAAAAGCCTAGGCTGAATTTGCTGTTCTGGCTTGTATTGCTCCTGAGGTGGACGGAAGCCCAAAGGGCAGTTTAAATGTAAAGTGTGGTTTATGACTTCTTTATTGTTTTAAGGCAGGACAGAGCAACTGAAAGGCATAGCACAACTCAACCCAATGCCAGTGATATGCCTACTACATTTATCTTCATCCTGTCCTTGGGAGGGGGTAGGCAGCAGTTGGTGGAACAACACACTGTGAGATTTATCTGCCATGTTGCTGCTTCCTACTAACTTTTCTCCAGATGTCATCAACCTACCACGATAAATTTCTATCTCCCTTAGTTATTCAGCTGGAGCTTACAGACCACCACTGTAATATTAGAGGAAATCAGTGCTGAAAGTGCTTTCAGTAATCAACCAGCAAGACTAATCAGTAATCAACCAGCAAACCAAACAGACAAAAAAACCCCTGAAAAGTCAAAGAACAGGACTCTGAACTTCCTATAGTTTTCTTAGAAAGAGAAATTCCTGAGGGGTTTTGAACTATCAGTTATAGGTTATACTTAGATTTATGTTCACTATCAAGTAAAATGAGATGTTTAAATACTTTCCTCTACTTCCCAATAAATGTCACAGTTAGAAGTATATGATTCTACACAGCAGCACTTTTATTTTTTTATTTTTTTATTTTTTCTGAAAGAGGATTCATTATTCTCACTAGGAATAGTGTGCAATTATCCAAATATCATAAAAATTTCGTCTGATGGTTATAAATTTCTTCTTCCCTTTTGAAAAACAGAGTTGATCTGAAAAATATTGCTCCTTTAACATTGTTAAAAATTAGGTATTTATAATTTAATGCAGTAGGGTTGTGTCTCAAAACAGGTTTTTAAAGTATTCTTTGTGGAAAAAAAAGTCTTTTCAGTAAAACCTGTATGTTTCTATTGAAAATGCAAAATGTCAATCATTTTTAGTTTTAACCAATTTTTAAATTAATTAAATAAATAATCATGTAGTTGAAAACTGATTTGTTGTTTCTTTAATGTAACAGTTTGTGTTTCCAAAACTTTTCCACTTGGTGACATTCCTAGCTATGCTTTTATAAGAAAGAGGTTTTTTTCCTTTAGGTAGATGGCAAAGGCTGCAGAAAACCTAGTTTCTTTTTGAATCAGTTCCACACTGGACATAACTGAACTTAGAGTTACACTATTTAATATGACAATAAAGGTAGTTCCAAATCTGGAATATGTGCCTAGATATTTAACACAGGCTGAAACGGATAGTAATTAGTTCAGTAAATATCCTTCAGCCCTTGCCATTTCAGACAATAAGTCAGAGCATGCTGTGACCTTTACAGTGATCTGGTCAATATCGTAGACGTTCATATTCTAGAGCTTCAGGTGTCCATTGAGTGAGAAGTTGCTGTTTCCTAATACTTTACCTTGATTTTCATAGTTTCTTTTCCCCATTTCAGTTTAAACAGTAGCAGCTACAACGACAATTACTTATGCACAGCTTTACCAGGGGAGTGAAAGAAAGAGAACTAAGTCCTTTGAAGTGGGTTGGAGAGCATTAAGCAGTCCCTTCTCCATTGGCATAGTAACTAGTTAGAGTCTTTCGACCCTTTGAGCTGAACTGAAGTCAGTTATTTATATGCTTTGTTCCAGTTTCTTTAGCCTTCTAACTTTAAAGGAAAAGATTAATATATTTATTTAATAGCAGAGCATTAGGTCCAAACCTTTTGCAACATGTACTCATGCTGAACTTCAAGAGATATTTTTAGTTCAGCTTTGTAAGCAAAAGAAAGCAACAACGGCAGCAGATATCAGTTAAGAAGCAGAATCTAAGCCAAAAAAATAAAAAAATCAATTATTTAAAACTCCTGATTCATTCCTTCATCCAGCAAATACAAAACCAAACAAATTTATGGATATGTCAATCAGAAATACACTCAATGGGGGATGGGGAGTGGAAGGAGAGGAAGAAATGAGGAGAAAGGGTTCTGCAGTATTTACTTTCTTTTGCATACATTTAGTTTGAAACAAATAGGAGGTAAATCCCCTAACCTACAGTTTCCCACTAATACCTTCTATTTATATTTCCATTAATTTCTTTCTTCATTCAACCAGAAATTATCAACATAATCCAATTGGGAAAAAACATATAACATTAAAAAAAAAAAATAATTTAAGTCAAAGGTAAAGTTTTTAAAGCTGGGATTGGACCCCCAATCTAGTTAGTGTTTCCCCTAACTAGACACCTAAGAATGAAAAACAATACTATCAAGATGTCTCCTGGCTTGCGTTACAAGAAACTTAATCCATTTACTCACTAGTGTGATGTCCTGTTAGCAGGAAGCAAGCAAGCAGTAAGTAAATGCTTCAGTTCTTTATTTAGATGCTTACATTGCATCCCCAAAGAGAAGGGTGTCCAGTGCAAATTGTTTTTGAGGAAATTACTTGGATTTTTAAGCTTTGATTGTAACTGAAGTGTAGAGGTTGTTAGCAAATTAGTGGTTATGGTTACAGTAAATGGAAAACAGAGAAGCAATTATGACTACAAATTATTTCAAAAGTATTAGAAAGATGAGATGAGCTGCTATGTTACTAATGGTAACTGGATGAAACTAGAGCTGTAAACCTATAAAGCAAGACTAAAAGCAAACAATTTAGCATCAAAAGAGGAAATTTTACAGGAGGATGCAACGTTTCCATGTGCTAGTTGAAGCTCATACTCTGTGAACACCAGTAGGGTTTATACTCCATGAAAACTGCTTGTCATGATTTGTGTTTTGCTTATTTGTAATCCTTTAGATTTAATTGCATTACATAATTGTAACATGGAAGATTAATTTTCTTTCATTCCATCATGCCTAACTGAGGTCAGTAAACTCCAAGAAATGTGTAAATGAAGAAAGAATGTTAACTTACTGATTTTAAAAACTAATTTATTTGCAGAATTTACTTTGATCACGTGTTAGCTTGTTATGTTTACATCTTCTAAATAATTATTTGTTTTACTTTGGTTTTTTGTCTCACACCAACAGATACATAAAGCTTGGAACAAGTTCTTTCAGTCAGAGAAAATGATAGACTGCTCTAATGAGGGGTATCTGACACTGAAGATAAAGAAGAGAAGAATGTACCAATCTTACAGCAGAAAGTGCATCAACTGAAAATATTTACTGTTCCTATTAAAAATGAATTAACAAAAACAGGTGGCCTTTTAATTGGAGCCTTTATCACTCTTTGCTCAATTTCATTTAAATGCAAATTTGAAATCCTTTCTCTAAGCCAATAGAAAGTTGAAACTGAACATGAACACTGATTTACTAATGATGCAATTATGTGGCAAACCATTAGGCTTAATATGAGATAACATATATACTGGAAATATTAAGACAGCCAGTGAGAATCATCTGCTTTGAGTATACATTTGTAAGCTGTTAAACTTGTCATCAATACAACATATTTTTCCAGGATTTGGCAAAGATATTTATTTCAATTTAACTTTAATTATTACGCCCTGTATTTATTCTGGGCTGTGTATCGGCCTTTTCACATGGTGGATAACTTTACATGCAGAAGAGCTAAATCTTTTCATATACATAAAAAAGAACCTGTACTCAGGTGTGACGTTCTGGACTCTGCTGAATTTCTAGGTAGAAGATAGTAAGCCAAGGGCCTAGAATGAAAACAGAAGTCTTCATCTCCTTTCTAAGTGATGCAGATTAAGGTGCAGGATGCTTCTTCTTATGAATGATCTGATGGAAATGATTTATTCGTCCTCCTGGATTTTTTTTCCTTGCCAAGACACTCTCCATGATATTTGAAAAGTCATGGTAGTCAGGTGAAGTCCCCGGTGACGGGGAAAAGGGAAACATTGCACCCATTTTTAGAAAGGGTAGAAAGATCATGGAACAGATCCTTCAAGAAGCTATGCTAAAGTGTATGGAGTACAGGGAGGTGATTCTAGATAGCCAGCATGGCTTCACTGGGGGCAAGCCTTGCATGACCAACCTAGTGGCTTTCTACAATGGAGCAACTACATCAATGGACAAGGGAAGAGCCATGGATGTCATCTATCTGGACTCCTGTAAGACATTCCTTCACAACATCTTTCTCTCTAAATTGGAGACATAATGATTTGATGGATGGACTGTTAGGAATTGGTTGAATGGTCGCATCCAGAAGGAAGTGGTCAACCATTTAATGCCCAGCGGGAAGTCAATGGCAAGTATTGTTCCTCAAAGGTCCATATTGGGATCAGTACTGTTTAATATCTCATCAATGACACAGACAATGGGACTGAGTGCACCCTCAGCAAGTTTGCAGATGAGACTATGCTGAATGGTGGTATTGACACTACCTGAGGCATGGGATGTCATCCAGAGAGATGTGGACAGACTTGAGAAGTGGGCCTATGAGAAACTAATGAGGTTCAACAAGGCCATGAGTAAAGTCCTGCACCTGCATCAGGTCACCTATTGGTATCAATACAGTTTGGGGGATGAAGGGTGCTGCCAAGCAGAGAAGAACTTGAGGGTACAGGTGGATGAAAAGCTGGACATGAGCAACAGTCATTCTCACTCCAGAAGGCCAACCGTATCCTGGGCTGCATCAAAAGAAGCAGGGTTTGCAGGTCAAGGGACGTGTTTCTGTCTCTCTATTCTGCTCTGGTGAGACTCCACCTGGAGTACTGCATCCAGATGTGGAGCCCACAGCTCAGGAAAGACATGAAGCTGTTGGAGTGGGTGCACAGGAGGGCCACAGAAATGATCAGAAAGATAGAACACCTCTCCTATGAAGACAGGCTGAGAGAGTTGAGGTTTTCAGCCTGGAAAAGAGAAGGCTCAAGGGAGATGATCTTATTGAGGCCTTTCAATACTTAAAGAGGGCTCATAAGAAAGATGGGGACAAGCATTTTAGCAGGGATTGTAGCAATAGGACAATGGGTAGTGGATTTAATTTGAAAGAAGGTAGATTTAGACTAGATAAAAGAAAGAATTTTTTTACGATGACGGTAGTGAAACGGTGGAACAGTTTCCATCCCTGGAAATGTTCAAAATCAGTGGGATGAGGCTCTGGCTAACCTGATCTAGTTAAAGACATCCCTGTTCACTGCAAGGGAATTGGAGTAGATGTCCTTTAAAGATTCCTTCCAACCCAAACTTTTATATGGTTCTACAATACTATACCTGTCACAGCTAGAGAAATAAAAAGATTTGTACTTTAGAGAGAGGCAGAGGAAAAGAGAGAATGAGAGAAACTTAAGATTTACCACTTCTAGGATATTAAAGAATATTTCTTTTGAGTTTGTCACTTCTGTACTGCACCTTCATACCAAATGTATATTAAAAAAAAATTTTAGGAATGAGTTGTATATACCTTCAGTGATTCACTTATCACAGCTTTATTATGGTTGTTCCAGGCTATGAATGGGGATATTTTAAATTTGTCAGGAAAAAAACAGTAGTAGGCCCAATCAAAACTCTAAGGACTGTATAGAAAGCAATTTTTACAGCTTCCAGGTTCAAAAGTTCAGGTCAAAGCTGTGGTTGCATGCAATTTACTTTACATATGAAAGAAACAGATTCGTAACTTTCCATATTTATGGTCCTCTTTCATTATAACATTAAGTATTCTGGGAAGGATGATACATCTCACAGGATAATAGAAGTTGACATATACAAAGGAAGCATAAGAAAGCTTAGCCCCTGATACTGTTATTTTGCTTCTGGGTATCTCTGAAATGCTGAATACATTTTTCATTTGATCTTAGCTTAATGCAGGCATCAGCTGTTTGCAGAAGGAAAGGCAGGCTTAAGAAACATCCAGCCATCATTCAGCCAAACATTTGACTCTAAGAGTTTTCCAGTAATTGCTGAACTATTGAGATTCCTCTGACACCTATACAAACTATTGTGCAGAAAATGGGTAATTTGATGCATACCGCTAACGGCTGTCTCCGTAGAAGCCCCTTTATTTTATTACTAACCTATTTTTTTCATAACTAAGTCAAGGGCATGGTATTTAGATTTTCACTCCCTG
The DNA here is from genome assembly GCF_017976375.1 of Cuculus canorus. Lineage (NCBI taxonomy): Eukaryota > Metazoa > Chordata > Aves > Cuculiformes > Cuculidae > Cuculus > Cuculus canorus. Next base: position 24,618,227 of record NC_071403.1, on the reverse strand, counting down.
ATTTTCTTGGTAGCAGGAGGGGTCTTTTCCAGGCTACAGAGGGAAGCCAGGTAACAGGGAGCAACGGCTGATTCAGCTTCTTCGTCCTGAATAAGTATCTAATCCAATTGACGCATGGTGAAATAAACAGACAGTGACATATTTGTAGACATTCTGTCATACTCTCAATTATTCCCGAAACCAAATTATTTCTGAATTGCAAGTATGGAGTTTAAAAAGCCTGCCAGCCTCAGCAGCTGGTACATTTCTATAAGACCCAGCCATTAGGAAGAAAAGTTCATTTTGGTATGATGTAGAACATTGCCTCACACTAGTAAATCTCTCTTACACATGCACTGAGGAAAAATACATTTTTTTTCACAGTATAGATATGTTAGTATAGCTTGTTTTTTACAAATTATAAATTTTATTTTTAATTTTTTTTTTGATTTCTTGTACTCGATTGAATTTGTCTTTGGAGAAAAAATTGACTCTTGCCCTGCCTTAAAAAAAATCTTTTTTTTAATGCAGTTTCTTTGTGTGTTTGTGTGTGTATTGGGGGTTTTGTGTTTTTATAAATTGTTTTTGTTTCCTCCTCCATTAGATGTTTTATTGGAAAATACAACATGTTTGAAAATATTTCTTTTGGTTTGGCGTGCATTGGATAGGTTGGATTATCAAAAGCAGAAACGCTTTAATTCTGTTCCCACTGAACACTGAAGTCTTGTTCAGTGTAGTGCAATCAAGACTTCACCTGCCTCATAAGGAGGCTCACAACTACAGTGTTACTACTGTTGAGTCACTTTCCCTGGAGGCGTTTAAGGAACCGGTTGATGAAGTGCTTAGGGACATGGTTTAAGGGAGTGTTAGGAATGGTTGGACTCGATGATCCAGTGGGTCCTTTCCAACCTGGTGATTCTATGATTCTATGATTGTAGGGCCTGGGTATCCACCTCTTTGAGCCATTTGCAGCAAAGTAAAAACAGACTATTTAAACAGTGATGTACTTATCAGTCAAACCATATCACATAACCTCCCAGTGTGTTTCTAAGGGATAAAGAATGAAGTCTTCTAGTGCATTCACTGAAGACCCCCCTAGACTGAAAATACTTTTAACTATAGCAGTCATAAAAACTGGTCCAAGCAAATAGCTGATATCTCCAAGTTCAGGTGCAGGATTTGGAGTGAGAATTAATTCCCCTCATCAAAATTTCCCACTGTAAAAATAAAACATTCAGAGATGTTCGCATTGTGTGCTACATCATCCTTGGGTGACTCCCTAGGGTGCCTTGCTCCCCTGTTTCTTTAAGTATACGTGAGAGCCCTTGAGGAGGATTCGGGGGATTTCGAGCTTGTGAATTAAGCGTCAGATCATCAAATATATTCAGTGACTTAAATGTCATGCTTAATCTTCAGTTAAGTCTAGATTAGTTGATCAGATCTAGATGTCTGAGGAAGGAATTTTTACAAAATAACTAAGCAAAACACTGTTTGAGGTAATTGTGATGGATGTGCAGAGGAAGATTTGGGAGTTACCTGGTAAAACTAGCTAGAAATGAGTAAACATCTCTGAAATTATATGAAACTTCCCTCTCTTGGATTCTTGAACTATGAATATTAATCTGGAATTAAGCTCCTGTTCAAAATTCTCTGTTCAGACAAGGAACGTCTTTTATTCACTTTTCTTTGAAAAAGGAAGAAAGAACAAAATAAACAAAACCCTAAAGAAAGAGGGAACAGATAGTAGCTTGGTCATTCACTTACCAATGTTGTAGGAAACATAAATCCCTTACGTGGTGTGGAGTGCAGAGAGGAGAGATAAATTAATCTACATCCTTCAAGAATATCCCTGTTACCAGGCTGCCTTAAGTAAACAAAAGGAAGAATTTTTTTATGCAGTGTATTTTATATCTGACTTTCCTCCTCATGGTTTATTGGCTACTGCGGTACAAATTTGTAGCTCTGAAACTTTTTCTGTAGCTACCTTATCATATACAAGTAAATTTTATTTACTGTATGAGAGAGAGAGAGATGCTGCATTGTCTGGTAACCCTTTACGTGATGCATATGAGCAGGTCGACCCCGCTATGTAATCTGTCTTTTTTTTTCCGGGAGGGTTGGTGTTGGGGCAGGGGAGAATGAGGAGGAGACAGCATGCTCTGAATGTAAAGGATCATATTTTTGTAGTAGGAAAGCTTTTCTGCTGACAGAGTTTGAAACCCTCAGGAATTTTACCTGAACAAGAGCTTCAAGCAACTAATTAACTGCTGGCAGGATCCAGTCTCAGCACCTTTGTGTAGCAGAGACTTATAGAGTTAGGCAGAAGAGAATAGATTTTAAGGATGTCACTGGTGGATAAATGGCAACTGAGAGGGAGGATAAAGATGGAAGCTTTTCCAGAATAACTTATAAGATGTAGAGTAAAAAGTTGAGGAAGAATTTTTGGAAGAAATCAGTTTCACAGAATTTTTAAATTAAGGAGAAATTTATTTAATTTTGAACTTGTAAGCATTAAGTACTAGAAGTTACTCATTTGAGTTGAGTTCAGTGAAGATTTTGTATAACAGTAGTGAAACCTGTGTGGTAACCCAATGTTAGAGCAATCTTATTTATTTATTTGTTTTCCTCACAAATTAAAATCCTCTTTTGTTGTATCACAGTAATTAGTGTTTTCAGTGGTCTGAGAAACTCACTTTTTGAAAGGAGTATTAGAAGACTTCAGTAAATTACATTGGCTGTATTAGTTACTGAGACCATACTTGTGCTTCAGAAAAAAAGAAGTCCTGCTAATGTTTACTGTTCCATTGAAAAGGGTTTTGCTTAGCTAAGCATTGTACTGTGACACTAAATCTCTAATATAGCTTTTTCCATCTTGTCATTTTTCGTTTTATCCCCTGTTAATTAGCTCAGTCATCAAGAACACCGACATTTATTCATGATTAATTTTCAGAACTATAGATGTATGTTATTTATTTTACTCTCCTTGTTTCTTTGCGGCATTTGTAGGAGACAGTACTTCAAAGCGTGATGTCAAAGATCTTGGAGGAATGGCTAGTAAATTAGACATTTAAGGGCTAACATTTTTCATTGTCTTCCTTTTAAAAGTTTTTAGTTTCTCTAGAACATTTTTACATATTAGTAAATGCAGTGCTAGAGATCTTCCACATACACACTCCTCTTTAATTTTTCCTTTAAATTAGCACTAATAAAACCTACAAATTAAAACAATGGTAAGGTCTCCTACAGAAAGTCTGAAATAAGTCTTTTTTTCTAGTATCACCCAGAATACAGAATGACAACACTATTTTGTAGTCAGAAGGCTTGTAGAAGTACAAAGGATCAAAAAAATAGTGTATTGAAAGCAAAACGATAACACTTATATTAAATATACTGCTCATATGCACACCTTAGAGAGTGGCTGGCTCCATGAAACATTTCCTAGTAACTAGCCTGAATTTGCATTTGCCTTGCCTTACATAGGGTCATTTCCATCTATATAAAGGATATTGGCACAGCAATTTTTCCCCTTTCTGCTTTGTCTTTACACAAAATAAAGTAACTTCATAAGCTGTAAAGGAGAGAGAAATCAAAATGCCTATGTGCATGCACACACATGCACGCGCACACACATAGAGGAACTGCCAAGACCCCATCCAGATGCCATACTCCTGCAAAAGGAACATGATGACAGCTCAATATCACACTCTGCCCCCAGGAAGGGGTCTTACGCAGGAAATAAAGTCTACATCCAGCTGCAAGTGGATTTTGTCAAGCAATAAACAGAGACAGAGCATAGCTTGAGCTCTGTTGTTAACACCTCTTGCAATAATGGACATACACAGGAACTGTAAGGACAGGAGATGAGCTTAATTTTTCACCATAGTGGTGTCATTACCAGAAATATGTTCCCACTGTTATAATCGCTAGCAGCCTGGGAATCCTTCTTAGGGTGAGATCAGAAGCTGAAGTGCTGTAGCTGCAGATTTCTTCTCCAAATATCATTGTCTCTGTTTTACTGATAGGCAGCATGAAGGTCTTCCTGAAGGTCATGGAGAGGCTGGGATGAGGGAGAACAGCAAGAACTACTGAGCTTCTTCAGCCTAGTGTCAGATACTTACATTTTTCAGACATATGCATTCTGAGGCATAACATGCTAATATTCGCTACCACAAAAAAGAGCCTCCCATTTCATTTTACTTTATTTTCCTCTTGTAATATTTGAATGCCAGTATTTCTGATATCTCATTTTTTCTTTATGTGTTTAATACTAGCAGATAGTAATTTTTATGACTGCATTTTTGTCAAGTTTAGAACAAACATCCATCTTTTCAAAACAAAGAAATACTCTTTTTTTTTTTGCTATATACGTTACCTACAAAATTGCCAACTAACATTTTTTTAAGGTTCCTTCCTCCCTTCCTTCCTTCTTCTTGTCAGGGATAATGCATGGAACAGAGGGGAAGTACAGGAGTGGCATGTAGAACCACTTTGGTTTCTCCTGAAAACCAATGATAGCCTAAATGATTGAAATTCTGGAGAGGGCAAAAGGAAACGGAAATGCCAGTTGTCTTCAGAATAAAATTAAACTTCCACTTACCCTCATCCCAAATTGCTGCTATTTTTCTATTTTGTTTCAACAACTAACACTTATTTCCACTTTGGTTTAATTGTTCCGTAATGCATCTACACTTTGTGAACTTTATTGCCTTGGAAAAGAACACTGCCAAAACTGCCAAAGAAACTTTAGAGCACAGCTGAAAGTTAGTGGGTTTTGTTCACTCAGGAAGCTTTGCTCATTCAGAAAGAAAAACCCTCTTAAAATTTTGAAAACAGTGATTTCAGCTATTGACTCACCAAGTTCTTAGTTTCTATGAAGCTCTGGAAGATCATTTAGGAAATACTGTATTAGTTAACTGATAATATCTTAAAGGTAGTCCTTTATAGATATATCCAAGAACCAGATCCACCACAAATATAATGTAAAACTTGAGTGTGGAATGTGAGAAAAAAGGCAAACCAAAAATAAAATCTGAAAGTGAAGATAGAAAAAAAGATGGAAAGATGATGGAAAGATGGAAAGATGATGGAAAGATGGAAAGAAAGAAAGGAGGGAAGGAAGGAGGAAAGGAAGGAAGGAAGGAAGGAAGGAAGGAAGGAAGGAAGGAAGGAAGGAGGAAAGGAAGGAAGGAAGGAAGGAAGGAAGGAAGGAAGGAAGGAAGGAAGGAAGGAAGGAAGGAAGGAAGGGGAGTACAGTGAGAGAACACTGTGCAAGAAAATAGACAATCAAATTTCCAGAAATTGCATTTTGAAATTAAAGCAGAAAGGAAAAAAAATTACGCTACACAAAGGTTTCAGTAATTTAAATTGTGAACTTTCTTAAAGTTTAGTGAAACAGACCTTTCGAGACTCTCTCATCTATTACATCTTTTTGCAAAACTTTCTTGCTGACTGTGAGATGAAAGAATGTGAAGGTCTGATATTTAACAGCCTGAAGCAGCTACGATCCACAAAGCCACAAAGCTATAAGGCTGATACCCTGCAGAAATACATTTCTGATGAACATTCTTGATATGTTCCAGGAAAACAACTGTATATTTATCCAGTCCATCGGTTACTTTTATGTTAAACCAGAACAGCCTAATGTTTTTCCTTGATCAAGAACTGAATAAAATTACTGAATTTCAAAGTCAAGATTATCTTTTGTTATCCATCACACACTGTATGAGTAATATTCCAGTGTTCCAGTAAGAAATGTCTCAGACTTTTTGCTTGATACAAGCTTGTTTTCCTTGCTTGTGACAGCTAGGAAACAGGGCAGAACACACTTCTAACCTCTGTACTAGTCTGGCCCACCTCCATGAAGCCCTGTGTGAGAGTATGACTGATACCTAAAAGAAACATAAAAATTCTGTCTCTTTCAACTTTGAAGAAGTTTATCATTGAAATAATTCCTTACTCCTCAACTTTCCGTGAAGTATTATCCTCTAAACTGGTTTTATATCTGCTCTCTTCATTCTTTTAGCCTTTACAGTGCTCTCTTTTCCATAGCTGGGAAATTATCCTCAAAGGATAAGATATTTAAAGGATGTGAATTTAGACTAACAGAAGTGATTACCAATCATCTTCCACAAATATCTGGAAAGTAAACTGTGTCAGCATATGGTAGCATGTAAATTTACCCACATACACATACTCAAACACTGGCCTTATATACTTAACATATTAAATAAACATTGGTGAAAGATAGCAAGAAGGAAATCACTATTACAAAAATGTTCTTAGTGTAGTCATTCCAGCTAACTAGCTATAGGTTTGTAAATTTTTGGAATGCATTAAAGAAACACAACAAAAAGCCAACAACAAACAGTCAAGATGTAGTTCTAGGAACTGCAAGTAATTTCCAAAGCAAACAATATGTACAATAGCACTATACTATAAATTGGGAGCAGCTGCTGATACTGGCATTACAGATGGTTGTAAAGTGTATAATTTATGTTTTCTGCAACAGTAAGTGGAAAAGCTGTTTAGATGTAGATTCAGAATTTCATTTTTTTTCCAGATCTCATTATTGTGGACATAAGCTCTCAAAGTCTGTGTTTTGACATTAATCCATTTTTCTCATGAATTTGTTAGTATAGTATCTGCCTCTTGAATTTTTTGTGATTTCTCTAGGAAGGCGATTTTCTCAGTAGATTATCTACTTTTTGACTTTATGGAAATGTGGAAGCAAACACTCTATAGTCTAGATGTAGCCTCTACAAAGCACAGCAATAAAGGGTGAAAAATCAGATTTAATATCTCATATTAGAAGATACAGTTGAGCATTTAACTATTTCCAGTGTATTGAGAACATCCTTGTGCATAAAACCTATCAAATGGAGGCATAAAAAGTTATCAAAAGAGTTATTTATTTAGATATATAGGAAAAAAACAAACCAAAACAAAATAACTACTATAATCCAATTCTCCATCTTCCTCCTAAAAACAAACAAAACGTCCTCCCAAACATCAACAGAAAATGGAGTCAATGTGTAGACCTTGTGTAGACCATGTCTTTGCATGGGTGCTGGACAGATGCTGACAGTAGTGTCATCTACACTTAATCCACTGTAGACCTAGTCATATAAGATCAGCTCATCATCTAAGCTGCCTCTGTGCTTTAGTGGGAAGAAAGAAGCTTTCCCAGATATTGATGTATCCAACTGATTTAGACACCTATTTGACGATGAAGTACTTTTTCTAGCTAGATGAATTACTCTCTGTAGGAACGTCTCTCCATCGAGTACAGCTGAAAAGCTGTGATTAGGCCCTTGATGCCTGGGGACCATGGTTAGGCAACATGATCCTTGGACGTCACAGCACCAACTGCAGTGTAAAGGCTGGAGAAGAACACAATCCTTGCTCAGTTACTGTAAGAAATCATTGTTTAGGTTTTGGTTAAGAATTGGCACAGCATATTCACCTTTTGCATTCTGAATTTTGAACATGAAAGACTGAAGGAAAAAAACATATTCATGCCTTTCTCACTGGGCTAAACCTATGGTTGCAGTTTCTGTTCAACAGTCTTTGCTGAAATGCTACATGTTAAGATGGTCCTTAGAGCTCAATTTATTTTATCACACACATCCTTTTCATTGCCAGATTTTCAAAAGCACAACATAATCCCTGTAGATCCTAAATCTATCAGTATAAATTTCTAAAGGATAAACCCTTTAATTTCTGCCCTGACCACTGGCAGAAATTAGGAATTCTTGACAGTTCAGTGACCGATGTCTCACTCAAATCTTAACATTAGCACGGCTGGAAAAAAATATAGATTTTTTTACCACTCACACCTCTAGAGCCTAGTCTATCTATGTATAATGATGAGAAAAAGGAACTTTTATGACCAAGTTTAGTGGTTATAACATCATCCTTTCTCTGCTGGATTTGATTTGTGGACACCTGCAGCCTTAAGCATGCTGGGCTCTTACACATTGTGAAGCAAGCCTTTGTCACCATCTCCTGCTTGTATTGTTCTTCCTGATATACATATTCATTAGAACATGTACTGGGCTGACACTCCAGCTTGCGATGACTTAATCAACTGGTAAGAAAATATTTCCTTTGCCTTCCTCCTCTCCCACCCCCAAGTGAATATTGCTATTTTTTAATTCAAAATGAAACAGCTTTAACCAACACTCACTCTAGTAGAGTACTTTATCATTAAGGTTAGAGACATGGAGAGGGAGGGATTCATCTGTCCTAATTCAGGCAACTAAAAGCTTCATCTTTAAGACTCAAGTACTCACCCTTGACTGACTTTATAATCCATGGAGAAATAGACACATCCAGAGATAACTCCTAGAATAGCTGTCTGGGATAATCAGCAGAAACCCCCATCCTCTTACCACTAACTACAAAGGCAGGCCAGATAGATTAGTTCAGACTTGAATCTCTAACTTTCAAATATCTAATTAAGCAAGATGAAACTCACACTGGGACTCAATCCTAGCCTGTCAGCAAAGGGATTGGAACTTTAGTCCTTTGCAGAATAGAAGAAAGATCTTGAACCAGAAAGCTTTGTTTGAGCACAGTCCCTCCTTCCTCTCCAGTTCAAAATGACTGTAGAGTCTAACTCCAGGAGAAGGCTCCGGCCTCTTTACTCCAGATGAAGATAGCTACCCTCCATTACCTAGGAGTCAAACACTTAGTCCTTCTTGAGCTCCAGCCACATCACACTTTTGGAACATATTTGACAGATAAAATAAAGCAATTCCTTTGGGTGGCCGATGTAAAGGACCCCTCCAACAACTTAATGCTTGTTGGAGTCTAAGTAACTAGTGAAAAAACTTCTTGCTTCAGAAGTGGCTAGTCTTAAATTCCTGTAATGAGGAAAAAATGAGGGATCTAATTTAGCTTATATTAAACCAGGGAACCAGCAGCCAAGTACGGTGTTAACTGTGACCTTTACAATACTAGCTCATCTTTTACTCTGAATCAGTGAACCTAAGATATTTGAAAGGAAACCTTTCATGCAAAGTTCATTGCTAAGCATTAATCTTTTTCAAAACATACTAAGAATCTATCAACAGTGACCTTCACTGCTGTATATTACGATAGAGTAAGAGTGCTGATGGCTGAAGTGAATGTTACACTAGATTTGCTTCAAACTCAGAATAAACAATTAATGTAGGAATGTCTGAGTGGCACTCAGTTTCAGCACTGCTGGGTTGTATTGCTGCCTAGTATGTGTATATTTGAATGCCTTTATTTACATAGGCATTTGAATGCCTATATTTGAATGCCTTTATTCACAGGTATATTTTTTAATGTGCGCATACACACACAGAGTGAGTGTTTAGTTTGCTATACTGTCATTCCCCCAAAAAACACTGAAGCAAATTAATAAATTGTTTGGTAAAAGGAAGCCTTAGCAATGTAATTTTTTGCATAATCATTAATTGAAAAGTGTTCATAGGCCTTTCTGTATTTCCAGTGAATTTGACAGGTATTTTCAAATTTTCCTATTGACTGAAATGGAAACAGAAGCAGAAGCAAAATTATTTTGATACGGGAATTCTTTGCCATATGAGAGGCCCTGCATTGCCATTCACCTGAGGTTCATGGCTAAATCTCACTCAGACTACTCCTGCCCTCTATTTTCTCTAAAATATCACTAAAAACTCATTCATAAATGTCCTTATTACCCTTTTGGCACTCCTTTCCCTACTAACAATATCATAAAATTCTACAAAGTCTCAGATTACTCTAGATTTTCTCAGCTCTTACAAAGAAAAGGGGTATTATCTACAGGTATACTTTATTTAAAAAAAAAAATAAACAACTATTTCTTTTCACAAGGATGTTTCTCAGATTTAAGGCATCAGAAGATGGTACTGCAAATGGGGAGCAGTCAGATTACAGCAGAAACTACAGGATAAACTTCTTAAAATCATGGAAGGAGGAAAAAAGAATATTTGTTTATTTTAAGAGTGAATGAGTAAAAGTATATGCATGAATGTTGAGGGGTGCAAATCAAACAGAACACAGAAAACAGGACATTCCAATAGGAGAGTTTTATAAAATATCTCCTTAGATATAATTATCTCACTAATTAAAAATACTCAGAAAATTCAAATTTTCTATTAATCTTACAAATTAAAGAGTGAAAGAGATTGATGTTGCCTCAAAGTTCTCTCTCACTGTATCCATAACAGTACTCTTGCAATTTTCTGGTTCTTCCTTAGCGATATGTTCCACTTACAGGCAAACTCGAATCAACTGTCATTTTCCAGTTTAAAATTAATCTTCACCTATTAGGCTTTTGGGAGAAACTCACAAAATGGCTCTCAGAAAGTCAGGTTCACACTAAACAGAAAACTTCCTATTGCCAAACTGTTGATATTTTCATTTATTTCCTGACATTTAAAATCCCATCATCCAAGTACTGGGCGTATGATGATAACTCATTACACATAGCACACAACAGGAAAAAACATGTCTGTTTCCACAGCTGAGCAGACAGATTTTTACAAAATTGAGCCAGTAGTGTATTATCATTTCAAACAAGGATAAGATGTCGAGCTTCTTTTGCCTGAGAGGCAGGCATACATTAACTCAAGACTGCTAACAGAATAGTGACAAAAGAGTCACAATGGTCTTTCTGATTCCCTGCTTCCTCCTCCTGAGACTCAGGCTCATTTGGAGGGTTGATGCTTACCAGATTCCACAAAAAACACAGCAGCTGTTATCGAGAGAGAAATCTCCATTTACAACAACAACAACAAAAAAATCAATTAAACAAGCACTTTAAAAGAGAACTGAAAAGTGCCCCATGCTTTGCAGTCTATTATATATCTTTTTTCTAGTTTTAAAGAAACTTTAAAAAACCCACCACCAACCACAACCCTTTCTAGAACTAGAGGATCTCAGGCGGATTTAATTCAAACTTAAAAGCAGATTAGCTACTTTTTGTAGTCTTCGATAGAAATCTTTTGTCTGTCTACACAGCTATGGCTTTTGTTAATAATATAGGGATGGGAGTAATGTCTAGTACGCTTGGCTCTTGGGTCCCAAACAAAACTGAGCTTTTCACAGGTCTCTGTCTCTGGGAAGGTAACAGTTAGTGTTTGACATCTGGTTTACTTTCAGCCGTTTCAAAGTTTGTGGAAAGATTTGGAGGCAAGAGATTCAGATCATCTATCTAGCTGAAAATGTAAAATGGAGAAATTGTGGGTCTTATTCTCTATTTTTCTCTTGCAAAACCTGGCCCTAAAATCATAGATGTAATCTGGAGGACTTCTCGTGAGTGTTTACTTTGATTTTATTTTGGGTTTGAGAGTTCATTTTGGTTTTGACATCCATGTTTTTACAGAGATACATGGCTTCTTTCTGACTTAGTGCCTTAAATATCGACCAAGGAAATATACAGCATTTGTACAGTAATTTTCATTTCAAAATATACTTGATTATAGACTACTGAAACAAATTATACCCTCCTCAGAAAAGAGAGGTTTTATTTACACATACATATACCTTACATTTACTTACTCCCATTCAAAAGTGCCCAGTTTTCTCAGAGAAATCATTGAGCTTTGTTCACATTGATGCAGTGTGTAGAAAGCAGGGCACCATCCTACTATGAACATAAAGACATTTCCTACACCTCAAATAATAATCTTGAAAGAATAAATCATAATACTGTTTTGGGGTTTTTTGAGGTTGAGAACTTTTCCTAAAATGCAAAACTGTGACCCCAGGAAGGACAAATAATTCAAGCTTTAAATGTTGAATGTCGAAATCATTCCCCTTAAAAAAATAGAAAGAATAGAAATGTTATGGTAAAAGCAGAATTTCAAATAATGTACAGATGGAAAATAAATTGATTCAAGATTCTATAAAATAAACCAAAATGGTCTTAAGAAATAGTTTCTCCTTAGATATTTGCTTTCTTATCAAACTTTCCTTGCATTTGTCAATGTGTATCTATATGCACATACATAGACATGTATATACTCACAATTTAACCTATACAATAATCTTTAGTAAAAATTTCAGAAGTTTCACATTTCACTGAAAAATACATGTTTTGATAGAAAAATCTGTTTGTCTTGTCAAGTAAACTGTAGGTCAAATAGAAGATATATATTTTTCTACGGTCTATGAAAAAGTTATTTCTCCCTGTAAAAATGTGGTAAATCCCCAGCCAGAGGAAAGACTGAGATCTGCAGAGGCAGTTCACACAAGCAGATGTATTGGATTCAGATTTCTTACCTATGGTAACTTCTAATTTGACTGTCTTTTCGCTAAGGTTGCACATGGGGAAGATGACATGAATTCATTATACTACTCTCATGAAGAGAGAAGCTGGCTGCATTCTCTATGCACTTATTCCACTCCAAAGGGCAGTTTTTTAAACAGGGTATGCCAATCTCTCTAAATGGCAGCATATAAAGCGGCTGACATTTGGCATTTCCATGTACGACTCGGAAGAACGAACAGATCTGTTTGTAGTAAGGTCTGTGTGAAGCTGTTCGGCTTTCGATTGTTAAATTTCAGGCAATATCTTGAAGCCTGAGTTTCATCTCACACTGGTATAAATCAGTGGTAATCTCTTCATTTCAGTGAACTCAGTGGGAGTTATGACTTCAGCAGAGCCAGGATTTTCATCCTACAAGTAATTCTTTTGAGACATATGCTGTTAAGCTTCCACAGAGTTAGCAATAAGACAGTAGATTCTCTTTATTTTTAAATTCTATATTAGAAAAAATCTGTAAGAATTATTTTCTTTAAAAAGTATATTTTTTTTGCTAAAGTTAAAACCTCCTTCTGTACCACAATTGAATAGTTAAAAAGAAAAGCTATTTATAGCTGAATGAGAGTGAAAAGAGAGACTTTATTTGTTTAAGAGGTGGCTACTTGCCTTCTCAGTTACATACAATTCATTTCTTTCTAGAATTATATTTACTTCCCATGACTCCATCAGTGATATATGAATTTAAAATATATTTTTAACACATAGCTTAAAGAGACAGTCTCAGTCTTCCTTGTAAAGGGAGACTACAAACCAAATTAAAATTAAACCAAAAACATCCTTAGAATGTCTGCCACAATAGAAACATAAAGGATAAGATTTGAATTGGAGAAAAAAAATTAGTAAATATAATTCTACTTCCTTTTTAAGTGGACTACTGAAAACAAAATAATTCTTTATTAAGACACAAACACTTTCTGCAGTATACCATGAAAACTGTGAAATTAACTAAAACCAAAACAAATGGTCTATGTTTTACTTTCAAACTTCAAATATTGACATATTTTACAAACGGACAATACATACGCATTTCACAAACTCTATATTTCACAAAAAAAGTGATGTAGCCCATTACACAGATGGAATTGCTTTAACAAAATGGAGGATAGATTTGAGATGTTGAGCATCTTACAACAAAAAAAATAATTTCATGTATTTTCTGGTTTCATTTTGGTTTGTTTTGGTTTTTGGAGCTAAGTATAAAACTTCTAATGTGTGCATACAATCTGTCATGATCAATCCATGAAAATGCGTGCAATAAAATTTTAAATTTTTAAAGTAAATCTTGTAGCATCTTCTACCAGCAAATTTTAGAAAATTAAAACAAAATAAAAAGAGAATATTTAAGAAGTGAACACTATGTTAAAAAAAATCACAAACATTCAATAGATGACAGGAAAATGTGATAATTATTCTTCAAGGAGAATCTTAAGAATTCTCACCATATTTTTCACACATCAAATAATCCAAGATTTATTAAAACAGTACTTTTAGGCTTCCTTCCAAACATCAAAATAAAATTTAGCCAGTATTTTTTATGTTAATGGGAAAGGAACAGACTTCAGCCTGGCTTCTAACCATCAAGTAATTGTTTATTTATTTATGCTTGGCTTCCTTATGTTACATACTTATTTATATTTTATTTTGCAATTTTTATTAGGGCTTTTTGTGATTAAAATATAAAGCTCTAGACAATTACTGTTATTTTTACAAAATTTATTTATTATATTTTATGTGCCCTATTTTTCATTCTTTGTAAAAGAAGAAATAACTTCACAAGGTATAAACCAGTGGTAAAAAAATTCTGACACAGTTTTCATAAGAATATAGAAACATAGAAATATATTCTGAAGATTGGACTGGAACATCCTTTGAGATGCAGAAAAAATCAGGGTTCAGAATGTATAAAATATACATACCACTTTTTCATATTTTTCTTGTTTCTGTAACCTACTCCTACGTTCAAGATTGTGCTTTAAAACCATTGCTGACGTATATCTGCAAGGCAACTCTTGTCTGAAATGCCTAATATGCTTGCTAAGTTACATTGTGTTGCATCACGATAGGGTGACTAATCATGCCATAAAAGTTAAATTAAATCATCTAGCCAGGAATAAGAATGCATTTTAAAAGTTCAATATTTCAAATGAATTATCTGTTCTTTCATAGTGACTAAAGTTTGAGTGAAAGACATAGTTCCTTTCTGGGAACCTAGAGCTTGATTGCGCCTCACTAAATTCAATGAAAATGCTGTTGTTTTCCTTTCTGAGCACATAAAAGGAATCTTGTTATTAAGACAGTGACATACGTGCACGTGTTTTAGAAAAAACTCTACTCGTATATGATTTTCCTTTTGTCTCTGACATACTACGTGTTACTTCAAAAACCTCAGCAACAGAAGTATTTATGCTTCACTGCAGTACATAGAAAAAAGCAAGTATGACATGGGATGTGTGTATGGTGTTACATTGATGAAGCAGCATGCTGATTTGCTTCTTTACACTAACCATGATTATGCTTTGCTGTAAATAAAACACTGATGCTATAACAAATTTCAAAACCCAAAAAGTTTGACAATACAATTAATTAAATTGTAGCCCATAAGTGAGGCATTTTAACTTTCAGTGTTTTTCTTAAGGTCCTTCTATAAATTTTCGCTAGGAACTAACTAAAGGAATGTACAAGAAACAATTCTGTCCTGTGGAAAAACATCGTGTGATGTTAGGCAAGCTATCTTTGCAGAATGGACAGTGTCCAAAACACCAGTCTCTAAAAATGAAAAAGCCAAGATGCTCCACATGTTATCTTAGGAGAATTATTGACTCAGAGGCACCATGTGTGATGATTGTCTACAGCAAGCGTGGCCAAGACTATCATTAGGCATGCCACACACCCAACACTATTTCCAGTGTCAGAAATTCAGTTCTAAAGCAGCTCTGTTGCAGTCAGTTCCTGGCATGACTTCAAAGCTAATATTCAAAGTCAGAAAGCTTAAAACCATGCAAGCTTATTTAGATTCTTTAAACAGCCTGACTTAGTAGATTTTGGGCATTTGAAGCTTCGTAAATCATCACAGACTGAAAAAGTAAAAAGTTAATATTTACAGTCAGAGTTTTCAATGACGTGACATTGGATTCATTTCAAAGTGTTTTCTCCTTGCCCATCATCCACTGTCTCTAAATCTTAGGAGTACTGCAGTATTGTACCTTTTTTTGATTGTGGAATTGTTTCCTTGCTTTTGTGACTATGAAATCGCACAAGAACTTTGGAAAACTAAAAGCAAATGAAAAACCCAACTTCCTCACTCGGAATCTCACCTACATTAAGAAATGCCTGCTTATCTGCTATAAGAAATTGTTGGACTTGAGTCACCACTTTTTAAAGATACTATCTTGTGACTTGATGGCTGTCATGAAAGAATGTGTTGGTATTTCCGTCACTTAAATTTCAAACAGCTTTTGCAATGAGAACATCTGAAATCTCTACTTATACAAGTACCAATCAGTTCTACCTCTATTGTATGCATAACTTAATGTTCTTATGTCTAATATCCAAAATAGAAGAGAGTCATACACAAAAATACAAATAGAATATCATCACCTGTCATCACATCTTGGTGCAACATTACGAATTCCTCAGTACATTAAAACCAGCTTGCAAATACTCTGCCACAGCAAACTCGTCCCTTAACAATAGACTAGATTTCCTTCAAAGTTACATCAGCCAAGAATAAAAGAGTATGATTTGTTCTGTGGGCATTCAGTTTTTCTGAACTGAAACAGATGTTGACTTGAAAATCAACTGTCATACATTTTTGTAGATCAGTACTAAGACTTATGCATTATCTTCTCAGAAATAAAAGTTTTGGGTTTGGATGTCTACTTTGATTTCTGAAAGCATTTTGATATGAAATGCTATATTTATGAAGTTATACATAAAAATGATATTCTTACCTATGTTTTATATTTACTAATTTCAAATATTTTCTTCTGTGCCCTAATATAACTTGAGTCTTAGGGTTTACGGTGAATCCTGAGCTGCCTGAAGTCTTAAATTTGAACTATTTATCTTTTCTTTAAAATGGCTACTTAATTGCAATAAAATTCTTCATTTTCAAAGCGCCAGTAATCTCCAAAATTTTAACATGGAAAGTGCAGATTCCCGTTTGAGAGTGCTTATAAAATAACAATTCAAAGTTCATCTATATAATGGCTATGGCCTGATTCCAGTAGCAAATGCAAGGTCTTTCCTCTTTTTCTGCTTAATAGTCCTGCAACTCTGTGAAGCTGCATGGTTTGAACAAAATCTGGATGACTCCTTCCCCCACCATTTGTGAAGACTTACACTGGTATTGCTGCAGTGGCCCCTGTTCCTTTCAACATTAGACTCCCAGGTCAGGCTTATGCTGCATGCTCCCTACTTATTGCATCATCCCATACTAAGTCTCTCCCAGAGAAGGACAATTCTTCCCCTCCCTTGCAGTTCACCTCATGCACCAGCAACAAAATAATGCACACTCTGAATGCTTTCCATGTTTTAAGCCTTTCAGAAGGACATAGACTAATCTGTAATATATTTTAGAAATAAATTCTTAGTGTAGAAATATGTTACCTTAATGTGTGTACCTATTGCAGTACACTTGTATAAGTTGTGAATGAACAAATCAAACAAATCCTACCATCTCTCAGAGTCAAAGAAAATGTTCCAGATTCCCTTAATAAATTCTAATGATGTAACCTACACCCTGTGCACTGTTTGAAAAGAAGAAATAGGTTCAGTCAATTTCTGAAAACTTACCAAATTTTGTAGGTCATGTATAAAATTAAGGGTACTGAGATAAATGGCATCAGATCTCACTTGGAATTATCTGCCTGCTTCATTGAGAAGGACAGAAGGAGAACACAGGACAGCTCCAGATTTTCTTCTTCTACATCGGCCTACTAAAGTAGAGAGAGTTCAACATTCCACTGCTGCAAACTGACAGAGGTAAGTAGGATGAAGTTTCTGATAACCAATATAAGTGACAAGGACTCTTCAAATCAGTGTGTTTGCATTTACTAAAAAGCATTCCTTTTTTTTTCTGAACCCTATGAATATGTGCTGTTGACTAAGAATTCAAATTAATTATTCGGGTTTGTAAGGAGAGAGCGTCTGCCTTCTCATCTGTCTGATGAGAAGAATTAGAGAAGTTGAAATTATGACTGAATGCTGACATTAGACAGTACATAGATCTTTCTAGACCTAAAGAGAAGGAATGAAGAAGGGCAGACCTGCTCTCAGGATACTCATTGAGGTTAAATCATGGAACTGAGCTTTGAATCTAGAGCCTTTAAACCTCTTCAGGTTTTCCCTAACTCTTTTACTTAACCATTTCCAAAGCGGATTTCCTGCCCGAACGGATTTCATCAAAGCCTTTCTCACTATTTCCATGCAGTGAAACTATAGGAGATTCCTAAAGGTCTCCTTTAAATGAGTGATTTGTAAGTGTAGTATAGTGGTATTTTCTCTCTAAATTGCTCCAAGGTATGTAACTACAGTTATCTGTCTAATTGTTCATCTCCTAATATTCCTGGGAGAGAAATATTTACTTGGATTACATCTCACTTGTAGTAGAAATGCACACAAAAGGCCATATCTTGGCCATGTCCAAGCTATGCTACCAGGCTCTGAAGACATACAGGAATACCTATATTAAACCTCTCTTTAATGTTACACTGTGCTTCAAGCAAACCTTCACTGTTCCAAAACTGGATTCACAAAAAATAAGTAAAAAAATTGGTTCATTTATCTTGTAGAATTGCTTAACTAAATTATTTTCTCCAGTAGTTTATTTTACTGACTGATTTATCTATTATAACCAAAATGATTTCTGCATAAATCAATCTCTATTTGAATCTTGAAATTCATAAACTTCATTGAAAATGACATTAAAAGCTCATTAGTGCTTTGCTTCTACTATCTGCATTGGTTTCTCGTTATAATTGATAAAGGCAAGACATCTTGCAATATCTTGTATACAAAAGTCCTGCTTTCATGTCTTCCTATTAAACTGACAAACAGAAATGGAATATCATTAGTTTATTTCTATCCATCATTTGACCAAAAATCACCAAAATAGATGTATCATTTCAGTAAAATACATCCTACCATTCCTCTAAGGAAATGTGTGTATTTGTAATTAAGAATTAGAATTTTTGAAAGCTTAGCCATGAATCCCCAGCTGCTACTACATTCATTGCTGGATTTGAAGTTGAAACTACTAAGAAAAAAAAAAAAAGAGGAAACACAACTTATAAGCTGTTCCTTGTAAGGATGCTTACTTAAAAGAGGAGAAAATAGCTTTTCTTTAAACATCGGTCCATTAAGTGAGTGATATTTCTAAGTTTTATGCCTGTACTTCTACAAGAACAAGGAATTTTTTTGGTGCAAGAAGATAAAAGGAGGAAGTTTGACAACAAAATTCAAATTAATTCTTTACAATACATGCAGTGGAGGTAAAAAGTTCAGTTCCTTTCGGTTTTGGTCACCTTTCGTATTTTTTCCTCATGAATGAATTTTCAGTCATTTGGCAGAAAAAGTGGGATTTTTTTTCTTTAACATCAAAAAGAAAAATATTCTCTAAGAAATTAAGCCAAATGAAAAGCTGCTGTTTTGGGTATTTTTCCAAAGGAAAATAAATAAACAAAAATATACATTAACTTTTTAACATCAGATTAAGACCTTTTTTTTGCTAAACAAAACAAACACAAGCAATTGACAGCAACAGTTGTTTGTCTTTAATGGATCATCAGAGGAAGGAAATAGGAAAAACAGATTAAAACTTTCTGCTAGGAATGCGAGGATGCTACTTAACCACCCTCATATGGAACAGATGAAGGAAAAGGGAGGGAAGAAGTAGCGGTATCAGAGCAAGCTGTGCTGCTGTCAGCGGCAGCTTCTCAATGCCCATCACTGCTGGCTCGTGGCTGCTGAGTGAAAACTCAGCTGGAGAGACAGGATGCAAAAGACTGATGCTGCTTCTCCAAAAGCTGACAGACATTTGAAGGTGGGGAAAAAGGAGTGGCAGAGATACAGGCATCACCAACTCATCTTGAGTTTCTGAGTACTCACAGAGCAAGGCACAGGGTCCTGGTGTATCTGATGAGAGGAGCAGTTAAGTGTACAGACAAGGTAGATGCCATGATGTTGTCAGTGATATAGTAGCAGGAACTGTGGTGACACTATTAGGTAAGGAAGGGGTGTAAACAGCTGGTTTCTCCTTACCATCAGCTTTGGCGAAAGCCTAGCTGGGATCTGGAGCCCAGATTCACTTCACTTAACTTCAGTATCTTTCCTCAACTGCCTATATTAAGAGTTTAGTTGTTCTAGTTCTTTTTTGGTGGGTGCTAATCAGAAAGACATCATCAGAGAAATAAATTATTTACTTCTTTGAGGGATATCTATTTCCTTAAGTTATAAAGGCAGTGTAGGATGACTGAAGGCAGGTATCTTTAACCAGGATGATAAAACTAAGGCTCAAATTGCAATATTGATCAGCTGCACGTAGACATAAGTTTTCCAACCATACAACTGGAAGTTTTCCATAAATTTATTTTGGCAAATCCAACATTTTTTTTGTATTCTGAATGTTTCTCCAACAGCATTAAAAAATCAGAGTCAAAATCTGGGCTACATTTTATGGTTTAGTTCAATTTATTTAATATTTTCACATCTTAATATACCTGCTGGCAATAAAGGAATAACGTTTGATGATAAAACCCTGCCTAGTGCTTCTGAACACACAGCCAAACAAACCACCTGTGTATGAAGAGTAAATCACAAATTATCTTCTATCATTCACTGTACTACATGAGGAAATATAAAATTACTGCACAAGTGCAATACACAATTTAGTTTGGATGGGCTGGAGTCAGACCTTAAAAATTCAGGTGGGGTTAATCTCAGACTAATGTATATGAGTAAAATTAACCTTCTGACTCTAAACTGGTCAACTTGGGTTGTATTTCCCAGCAACAGCATACCCAGAACTAAATTATGTATCCTATATATCTTATATCCTATATATATCCTAATATAGCTGCCTGCAATATGGGACATGCATTTCTCCTATTAGTCTGGTTGTGTTGGCTGTTTATAAAGATGATATATCATGACCAACCTGGCTTAAACAGACTTTCAAACATCTAAACTTCAGTAAAATTAATTCTACAATCAATTTACGCTCATATGACCACTCAAGAGTATTTTTACGCCACAGAAATTAAATGTATAAATATAAATGTAATCATGCATAGCCAAAATTCTGGGGAATTATGGCTGTTTTGTGGAAATTCATTATATTTTTTCTCTCCTATAACTTAGAATGAGCCGAGATATTATTTTCCTACCTGATGAGTAAAACAGAATGAGTGACATATTTGAATGGAGAAAGCCTTGGAAATCTCACTGATAGCTGCAGATATCAGAAAAATAATACTCAATGGTTGTCTTATTATACTACATTAACCTTACACAATGTCAGTGACATGTTTTGAAGTCAAGATCCCACCTTTGAGCAAGAGTTGTTTCCTCGTTTGCTTCTTTTTGAGTGGCTTGCATTCTTTATACCCATTATAGATATCATATTGTTTACATTGAAAGAACATATGTTCACAGCTACTATGAGTCACAACAAAAATCAAGCATCTTCCTCAACAAAATATCTAATAATGATTGGATACCGTTCAGAATTTTATTACAAAGGAAAGTAGAATCATATCAGATGTTTCATCTAAAACTGAAGAAGAGTTTAGGGAATGTTAAGTCATCCCTGTGAAACAAAACACTCACGTCTACACTTCAAGAAGTTTCTCAGAACTGTCACTGGAGAGACCTGGAAGAAAGTAAACACCCAATACGGGCTGAGGAAGAGGTCAGATTAAGGGGATGTTTGGTCTATGTTATTGTCCTCTCTGCAAACACAGATTATGCTAGAAAAACTTATGGACAGTTTGTTGTTTTTCGTCAAACTTAAAGCCTTTGGCACATAGAAAACCTTGATTTAGGAAGTGTGACCAGCACAGACCACCTGGAATTTCCTTTTCAGGGAAGGAAGAACGCTGTCCAGAACAAGACTCAAGGCTTTTCCACAAGAATATTAGCAACATATGACTACTTCTAAATGTCCTTAAGCTCCCCTGTGACTTTTTCCTAAAAACTGTTGTGTATTTTTTTCAGGAAGACAATTTCTATCTAAGCCCTCTGGGGTTTTTTTGTTTTTTTTTTTTTTTTTTAAACATCGATGAACTAACATGCAGTTTTTATCTGTCACCAAAATTAAATAAACCAAGACAACTAAATTTTTATCTATATACATATATATTTATAAAGGAACACACAGTTGTCTTATGCCAACTGTATCAGAAGCACTTTCCTCTTGATCTTTACAACAGAATGGACCAATCACAACAGAAATTCTTTTGTTTGTGTATATGTGCATGTACATGCATAAATTTACAAATTTATTCCAATATTTGTCCTGATGCAACCTCTTATTATAAGTAATAAAAATGTAAAACAGCAACTCCAAATATTTGAATGGTTCAGACTTTTAAAAATCTTGATATATAAGATAATGACAGAAAAGTAACCAACATTTCTTCTCTCAGAATAATTTGTTAACTTGATCCATTGATGGGAGCCAACAGTGAATTTCTAACCAATTTGAAGGGTACTAAGGAGAAGCATAATAAATCTTCTCATATTCAAGTGATAAAGTAGTATGGATTTTTTAACTCTGAAAAATATTTAATTTGCTCTAAGAAAAATACAACAAAAATACTCAACAGTAATTTTTAAAAGAATTTTACATCTAGTTACTTAGCTTTATATTATTATTGTATTTTAATGAAACTGTAGAACACACTTGTTATTTTTTATAAAGCATACTGAGTCAATGCTGCGAGATATTAAAATGACTGACTATAGTAATCTATTTGAAGTTGTATTTGATAGGTAGAAAGGAGGCATAAGATGGATAAATAAGCCTGTAAACTTGATAAATAAGTCTTGTTCAAAAGACTCATGTAGTAAAGGAAAGACTTTGTCATGTTTTGAGGAGAATTAAAAAAATACATTTTTATTTATTTAATTAATATCAGCAGTAATAATGGTGAAGAGTTGAAAACCAAACAGTAAGTGTCAGTTATGTGGTGGATTGAAGAAATCATGACTCCTATTTGTCCAGAGAAACCAGAGTGTGGACGGGAAAGAGACAACTGTTTATCACAGTGATGAGTTCTAAGGAGCTAAGAATTTTGCCTTATTATAATTAATGTTTGTTGGTTTTACAACAGTGGCAATTAAAACTGTGCACAATAAACTAAATAATTAGAACACTAGATATAAGACTAAATATGTCAACTGATTAAATATTTCTAGATAAACAAAATTACAGCTAATGTATATAATTTCTTGTCTAAAGAAAAGAGACAACTGTGCAATGACTTTTAAAACCCTTTTGTGCAGTCATTTCATGCTAAATACCTACTTTCTCACACTTTTGTCAAAAGAAAAAAGAAAAAAGTGCAAGTTTTGGCAGGAGAAATCATGGAAAATATCTTCTACACAGAAGCGAGAAAAATATTTGATAAATAAAAGCTCTGATCAGGGATTACAACATATAGATGAGAATATAATATTTTCTAGTTCATGCAAATTTACGTCATGCACTGAGGAAAAACATAGGTAAAAGTTTGTGTTGTGTGTGTGTGTGTGATTCCTTGTGCCTCTAATGCTATCACATTAAAAGTGATAACATCGTATTATGTTACAGAAAAGTTATCTAGCATTTTTGTAAAATACTATAGTGCTGATAGTCTTTTTCCCCCCTGTGAAAGGCTACTAAAAGCTTTCCTAGGTAGTATTACAAAACAGTATTATTTCTTATATTTTTTTTTTTTTTTCATATCTACATCTATGTCTATGCAGTCAAATTGGCAACGTAGTCCCTACCATGGACTTCCTTCACACTTGTTCTATACATGAATAACTTAAGTAAGTTCAAGTAATGAAAATTAAACACTGTAAAAAAGACCTGCACAGCTCTTGAAGACAAAACATAGGGTTTGCATAAGTTGCTATCTAAACCCCTCTATTCAGTTAGCAATGCCAGTATCTTCATGTCTCTACTGTTTGACACAATGATGGATTATTTATTTACTGAACAGCACTGGTGGCCAGAAAATCTGATTTTCATGCATGAAATCCATGAAACCTCAGCCACTGAACAGTTTCTTTTACATGTGGCAAAGGTCATCTATCACGGGATTTTCTCACGTTTTGTGTGATTGGTCATGCCTCACTTCCTTCAAGAAAATATGATTTCCCCAAAGTGTGTGCATTTTAAGAGGCTCACAAAGACCGAGAAAGTTATTTCCTCTTTGTTTGTGATAAGCACAAAATATAGAGACTAACCTACAGGGAACAACAAGCAATTGTTTATATCTGGAAACCATATTTAATCCTATCATTAGGGAAAACCTCAGAGCACTCTAGGAACAAAAAGAGTGCAAAATTAGATACTTAACCTTGTCACTTAACCTTTCAAATTTGCAAGTATTTAAAGAAAATATTCAATATCATATTAGATAAGTGATTTCCCTGTATTGGTAAAGTATTACCTGTTCATCTTAAGAGCTTCTGTCCTCTTAAGCAGTGGGGAATCAAACAAAATGAAATCATAATGGATTTTTATGGAGGGTTCACTACTCTTAAACACTGTTGTAAGCAATTTTATTTCCATGTTATAACCTTTTGGAAGAACTGAAAGAAAATTACAGTCCATGTTATCCACAGTTGGTGCAGCGCTTTTAGAAGGTGGCATTGTAACACATTCATTGGTCTGCCTCCTATTGTTGCATCCATGTGTAAAGTGTCTATCACAACAGAGCTCTGCTAATAGAAATGTATAAGAATCCCCTGAAGTAAATGGAGACACTTCTGCAAGACCTTTCATCTCAGGAGTGATTCTTCATTTTGTGATTTCTTTCTTCCTTTTTGTTTGAAAACCACTGAAATTAATAAGATGCTGCACTACCACTACATTTTATTATACTATACAGCAAGTCATAACGAAAAAAACTCTAACTAGTCTTTCTACAGGGCAGATATCTGCCTATAGTTCAATAATGATGACAATGTCTAACGTGAAGAATACACAGAAACAAGACATAATGTCAAAAGGAAAATATTCTCAACTGAAAAAATGTAATCTGTTCAAAGAGTAATTCTGTAGTTTTTAAACTGTACTATCAGAATATGATTGTCTGCACATCAGAGGAGGGGGGAAGAAAAAAATACAGAAAAAAAGGGAAAAATGTTACAATTCCCGAGGTTCGAGGCTTTATCAATAATGCGGGAATGTTGAAATACTGTCAGAGTGTTATATTTTAATATGTTAATGGTAAGATGCATTTTTCATTTGGCTGTGTCGCTTACAAAGGTTTATAATCTTCCCCTTATCATGAGCTTGCAGTGTTGATTGACTCTTTTGGCATCTTTTTGGCAGCAGGGTAGTGATGAATTGTGACAGTTCAAAAAAAAAAAAAAAGTTAAAAAATTATCAGGATATAGAGAAAGAAATATTGTACCTCAACAACAATCAGGAGGTGTTCCTGTAAGTTTAAAGGAGAAGGATCAAAAATTTATTAAAAAAATGCAGGTCTACTCACATCTGAATGAAAAAGATTATCATAGAAATTTTTCAGTACTACCTGGAACAGGGAAAATTCTACTGTTAGTCTAAGTCTGTAATCAGTACAAAAGGGAAAATATGAATAAATACTGTTGAAATTTTAAAAAAAAAGAAATTTTTAAGTGGCATGTCTGAAGAGAGAGTGGGAGTGAGTGAAATCTTAACGTTTGGCATTGGAATATGGAAAATTTTTGCATGACAAGTATTGAAAATTACAAAGCTTGAGACTTTTAAATCAAGACCGGACAATAAATATTTTAAATAAATTGTAGAGTGCTTTTACAGTTGGGCAGAGACAGAGCTGAAACCCCTACATCCATCGTCTGCATCTAACTGCTATCCCTCTCCAACAATACAAAATTGTCTGTAGTACTTCATTCCACAGATCATAACAAGCAAAATACAATGCTTACCAAGGAATATTGTGTTTGTGCTTTTTCTTCTGGGGCAGAACTGCATACCAATATTAATGACTTATCGTCCTCTAGGTTTTCTACAGCCATGTCACTCTCATATTAAATGTGATCAGATACCGCGCATGGTGTTGGCAATATTAATGCTATTGAAGGGTTGTGTGCCCCTCCGTTATGTTAGTTTTGCCAGAACAAATTTGGCTGCTGCTCTAGTTGCCATCATTATTTATGGAACACAAGTTTGTATTAATAAACTTCTCTCCTACCTACAAATTGCCTGGAATATGTACAATTGTTACTGCTCTGATTTGCCTTGGGGAAGTGAAAGGAATTTTACCTGCAGATAGTCAGAATCTAAACAGTGTACAGATTGTTTTATTTCTTCATTACTGATGTAAGGATCATTAGAAGATACTAATCTTCCTCCAAGCACATGGCATAATGGGATAAGTTCTGTGCAAAATAACCAGGAAAATTTACCAAGGAGTCTTAGATTTTTAAACAGAAATACTTCTTTTTTTTCTTTTTCTCCCTTCCACTGACCTATCGAAAACTTAAATTAATCCATGAAACAGGATATTATGTCTACACTTTGCAATCACTTTCTCTTAACTATTTGTCTTGCCTTTCTTTCCTCATTCTTAAATATAACAAATAAAAAAAAGAAATCTTCCCAAATTCATACTTCATCTTGTATTAAAGTTCTTCAGTGTTTCAGAATTACCATAGAAAACTTTACCAAGAATACCTAAATACCATTTTTTTCTCCCATATTGTATATACAGTAGATATGCTCTCTTTTACTGCAAAACATATGTTTGGTCAAAATAGATGAACAGTATATAGTCTGGGTTTAGCTTATTCTTAAAGAATGTCATTTTCCATTTAAAGAAAACATAATAAGTAATGAAACATTTTAGTTCAGCCAAAGATAGTAACTTAAACATTGTTTACCAGTTAAAATAATGAAGGCATGATTGCTTTATTTTTACTGTCAAATATAAATTCACTGCAGTTGTAGAGCACTTCCATTTAAGGCCCAGTGAATATTTATTTTTCAATATTTTCATCACTAAAAGAAAGGGTTTTTTTACTGAAATTGTTTCAGTAACAAAATTATTCAGCTCATTCAGAGAAAGAAATGGGGAGGAAAAGCCCACAATCCCCATTGATTCAATTCTTTTATGAATTTGGAAAATTACAAGTAATCATTACTTGCTATAGTTTTTGACAGCTTAAGTATAAAAAATCAATTATCATGAAACTACTATCCAGATTAATGTTGAAAATAAACCTGTTTCTTACGTACCTCTTAACACAGCATTGATTTTTATTGTTTGAGTGAGGCTGGCTATATTTAATTTATTTTATTGATGTATTTTTTTCCCCTTTACTACTATATTCAATGTGTGGGAGATACAATGCAATTTCTTATAGCAAAGTAGTGCCAGGCACCAAGCCTGTGAATTAACTTTACACGACTGAAAGCAGTGCTTAGTAATTTGCTGAGTAGTTGAGAGCACAACCAGCCATTTTCCTCTTTATTATTTATAAATATCAAGAGGTCCAGAAGTGGGCATAGTGGTGTGGACTCAAATGAGAACACCTTGCAGTAATTTTGAAAATCTTGACACTGCAGCACTTCATGTCTCATGCCTCCTGTACTTTGAATGCCTGCAGTGAGTGGAGGATTTTGGAAATCAAGGGAAAATTATAATTAGTAAGACTTCCAACCAGCTTTTGAGACAGTATGTTTCAAATCAGAATGCAATTTGAAGCAGAAATGAACGCATGATTTAAAAACAACACACAAACACTGCAATTAACCCCTCCCCCCCCATTATTTGGGGTTTAAAGTGTCTATTTTCCCCCTAAAAGCAAATAGCACCCATGAGCCCATATGAGCAGAATTTTAATGATCCTTACATCAGCAAAGTGAAAGCAATGTCATTTTGATAGAAGAATGCAAAAGTTTCCTTCAAATAAATGTAAAATATGCAAATAAAGTGGTTCAGAAAGATAGAATGAAAAGTTTGGATGAGCAAGTACTTCAGTTTCACTGAAATGTTGCCCATCATTGTCATGCTTTATAATTTATAGCAGCAGCTTTCCTTGTCTAAATGCGCTGGATAAGGTGTGTGCTCTTCACAGAGATTGTCTGTTATATGGAGATAGCTCCGAGGATGAGTTTCTTTGCACCAAAACACTACTGTATTTAGCAGTACAGGAAGATGGTGTCATCTGAAAGTGAGTAAGCAAAACCTGACATATAAACGTACTGTAATGCTCAGAGCCAATTTACTGCAGCAGGCGAAGATCATATTCCGCCTGATTCAAAATCAAGTAAGTAAAGCCTGCTCAGCTTACCCTGAGGAGTTCTCAGAGCTTAATAAAGATGTCAGGACTATACCTGGAAAGACGTGATTACTTCTGAACGTTTATTTACCCTTATGACTTTACCTGTGTAAAGCGGGGCAGTGGGTGGCAGTGTTACTCTGCTCTTTCCTAAGCAGAGAAGTTATACTAATCAAGGAAAGGAGAAGAGATATATTTAAATTAAGTCTGAGAAGTCCCTTCTCTACCTAACATTTGATCAGAAATGCCATAGTAAAACCATTCATTCGATTTCTCCTGGCATCTCTGCATTCATTAATATAATTTGAGTTGCATAATGCGGTCAGCTCTAAGAGGTTTATTGGAAAAAATGATGGAGAATACAGATTCAAAAGGAGTGGGGATGGGTTTGTTGTTTATTTGGTTCCAATTGATGCACATATTTAACAGAAATGCATAATTATCATCACTTTCTATGGTGATAATGCCTACCAAGTTTCCATCAGGGAGTAAGAACAGTTACGTTTGGTCATGTTCAAATGTAATTACTTAACATCAAGACACAGTGCCCTGACATTAACATTCTGTTGAACAATTGGTTCTAAACCAGATTTTTGACAGTTTGGTCAAACTCCGCATCAGTAGAAGATAACACAATGTTAATGAGAAATTATGCCACTATGGGAAAATGTTGCTATGAAAGATGGTATATAGGACGCTTAGGCATCTGGTTGGCTAAGTTATGGGGAAGATTTCCTCGAAAAATTAATTAATTCCTACATTGGACAGTTAGAGATGAAACTGACTGTCCATCTCTGGTGGAACTTGTCTCTTTCACTTGATCTCATGAGGTGTACAGGGAGATTGGTTTCCGAACCTCATCACCAAAAGTTGAAGGGCTAAAAGTCAGGATGCAAGTACTATTTAATGGTCCTATTATGCAATATTTTGTGCAGCAAACCTACAAAAGAAATACTATTTTGTAGGTGTTGATGAAGTTGGGGCAAATATATGAATGAGTTTATAAAGCCTGACCTAAAGAGTCAGATATTGCTAGAGTTCATGCACTGTCCAGCATCCAGCACCCACAGTGAGCCTGCAAGTCTAACAATTTAGCTTCCTGCATTGGAAACTTGATCTAGATATCATTAAGACACAATGAATCTGGTCCAAAATTACGCCATTTTACTGTCTTTTTTTTCACATTCAGTTCTGTTCTGGAGACCAATATAATCTGCTTTCTACTGTTGGCAGATGAGAGTGTGGAAAACTTAACAAACTTACTTGCAGTCTGTGTAAAAATCCACTGCACCTTCATTTATTCAACACCTCCCAAGATTTTGAAAAGATGAAATATTTTTTACTTTAACATATAATATTTTTACCCTTATAGGTTTCAAGAAAGACTGGATGTGTCCCCTAAAACAATATGCTTTCAAAGTCTCCTCAAGGAATATTAGTATGTTGTTTAGTCCTTTCTGCATGGCATCCAAGTGCAAGTCTACTTTATAAAAAAAGATTAATTTTGGAGGAGCAGAACTTAGTCTTTGAGACATTTAAATGAACAGCGGTTTGTCAAGAGAAAATGCGAAACATATTGGTGAGTGCAGATGAAGTTTCAGTGAACAGATATCTCACAGTAAGTATTTGTTCATGGTAAAGATATTACATTTCCTTTGGAGATGAAGCTTGTATTACATCCAAATTGCAAAGCAGGCATTCAGGTAAAGCCCCATGCTTTGTAAGGACCAACACAAGCATATTATTTACTCCAGCTTCTGGTCTTTGTGCAGGGGAAAAATGCAACTGTATACTTGGGCTATAAAGACAGTCACGGCCCTAGATCTGGATACCTGGGTATTCAGGAACTGCAGTGTACCCAAACATATCTCCACTGCACAATCAACTTAATCCCCATGAGAATAAATATGAGGTGCATTGCTAGGAACAACTGCAAGATGCTTACACAGCAGATATTCCTGAATTATGGTGTCCCTGCCCATCGCAAGGGGTTTGGAACTAGATGTTATTTAAGGTTCCTTCCAACCCAAACCATTCTATGATTCTATGAAATACTAAAAAACTATTTCTGAATGAGTATATCTTTCATGTACAAATAATGGAAGCCTTAGTTGTAACTCCTGTTTGCTGAGTGTTTGTCTACTTTTTGCTCTTCTCAGCAACTCATGAATGAGGAAAAGTAGACATTAGAAAAAAAACCTCCATAAATTAATTCAAAGCATGCAACTCATTAATATGGTCGTTATTTAATTTGGTCATCTTTCTTCCAGTGAAGAGTAAATACTGGAGACAACTTAAACATGCTTATCCCATGAACTGGCATTTCTGTTTCTGTTTAAAGCTGTTGAAGGAATAAGCATTCACTTAGTGTTTACGTCTCATTATGAAAATACAATACATGCTTGTAGTGTTTTCCTATTTTTTTTTCCATATGCAAAGTTTGGGCCATGGCTGAAAACAAGTTTGGTCTGGTCAAGTAAAGACGTTCATAAAATTATAAATTATAATCTTAATAATGGATTTTACAATTTTTTAATGCAACATTCTGACAAGAAATATGACTTCTCACTTACCAGTTGTCTTTTCTGTGATATGATTTTGTGTGTCAGAAAAATGAAAACAAACAGGCTATATTTCTGATAAATATTAATCAAACAAATACTATTGCTAGAGTAAAGTTTTAAATCATATTATAGTGAAAAGCAATGAGAAATCATATGAGAAATTTCTTTAAATCTGCCATTGTTACAAGTAGCTTGCTTACAGATTGCTTTGCAAGAAGCCAGGCTGGCAGCAATTTTCATATAGCCTTAGAAAGAAGTAAAAGAAATCGTCTATCTAGGGAAATGTTCACTGAAAATCCACAGAAGCATTTTCAGGGAAATGACCTACTTTAAGCTGCAGTCTGCAATTTCTGTGTGTGCAGCACTGTTTCTGGCACTGGTACAGATATTCGTAGAGGATTTGCAAGATCTAACATTGGTGGATCCTGTATTTCTGGCAAATGATTGGAATTATTAATGTGAATTATTTCATATTAACACATTCTGCTTTTATCCAAGGGAGATGCAGAATAGCAAGTGTGGTGTGGAAGGCTCCTTAGCTTAGTTATAACTTAACACAGAAATATGGGGGGAATTCCATCCCCACAGTAGTTATCAACGAAACACTTACTGGAGTTAATTAAAATCACTGTATCACTCATAATGATAAAAATAATGTAAAAATAAATCTTACCCACTGAAGCGAAAGAAAAGCTATCTACAGTTGGGCCACTTAACAAGAAAATGTGCTAGACTACATGGAGACAAGTGCATCCTTCATCACATTAAACAGGCAAAACTGACCTCATTTAGGTTTGAGAAGATTATAAAATAGAATGGATTTACCCAGTTACTTACCTCCTA
Source organism: Cuculus canorus (assembly GCF_017976375.1). Lineage (NCBI taxonomy): Eukaryota > Metazoa > Chordata > Aves > Cuculiformes > Cuculidae > Cuculus > Cuculus canorus. The sequence continues at coordinate 24,587,045 of NC_071403.1, read as the reverse complement.
GAGTTTACAGTCCCTGAAAATCCACCCCATTTTTCACATCTTTCTCCTAAAGCCTCATCACCCAGACCCTTTCCCACACCAGTTACACCCTGCAGTCAGGAAGCAGAAGTAATCAGAGTCACATGTAAAGCAAATGATGGATTCCAAACTCACTCACAGAAATCTTCTCTACCCTCTGGGGTGGGTGGTCAAGTCTACACAAGTGAGGAGCATTCTTGGAAACCAATGAGCAACATAGGGGTGCTCCATGCTCCTAGAGTGCACCAACATGTTTTAATCACTCTCACAAGCCTCATCTGGGAATTCTACCCAGGCACTCTCTGTTCCAGGTTTGCCTTTCCCTTGTGGAGCAGCCGAGATTTTTTCCTGTGCCCTGATAGTATTTTGCAATAATTACAAGCCAAATTCTTAGGACTACTAGCCAAGTATTTTGGAGAGAATACTTAGAGGATAACAGCTCTAATATTACTCCTGGAGGATAGTAAAGGCAGTTATTGTTTTGATTTTGGTATTGCATTATTGTTTATATTATTTTAATAAAAATGCATGCAAAACTTAAGTGTTTAACATATTTATCAGGAATTAGATGCAAATGTTCCAGCAAAGAGCATAGAAAATGTGGTCATCATTCATAAGGCTTTTTTTATTCACAGCTTTATTTAGGAAGAAAGAAAGAAATCCACATAACTTTTTCTGCTGCCTTGGACAAAGTTGATTAGAAAAAAGAAAGTTGATTAGAACTCTCCAGATTGTGAATGTATTGGCATAAATTCTCAGTGAAACATTTCTTTAGATTTTTAGTTACACAGAGCAAATCAGTAAGGGGTGGTTTCTGTATTTTTTTTTAATTAATTAAATATAGGGTTTATGGAAAATGCCAGCTCCTAGCTCTTTCTTGAATGGCCCATCCTCCCAAATTTCTTGTCTATTTTCTCTTCAACAAGGAACTTGGGCCCAGTTTTACTAGCCTTTAAAACTAAACTGGAAAGTCCAGCTGGCATTGCTCTGGAGACCAGCAACTGAAACTTGATATCCTGTCACAGGAAGCATTAGGCCAGGTTCTAACTTGAAATACATTAGTATAGTCACATAGAATTGAAAGAATAGTTCCATAATAACATTTTCAATCAAGAGTATGATTAAAACTCAGGGTTGAAGGATTCATTGCTAACAGGGCTAATACTTAAATGAGGGAAGACTACGAGAACCTTATGTAGGAACATTAATCAGAATTGTTTTATTCAGTTCTGCAGAGCAACTCTGATTTCAAACAGGTGAAGCTCTTACCCATGCAAGTGGAGTTATCCTACATTCAGTAACAAAAGGTGTTCATATACCCAGTATCTTTTTATATACTATTTAGTTGGTTCATTATTTAACTTCAAAAATATTTGGCCAGCATCTACATAGAGAGAAAGACGGCTACTACTATAATCAGAATAGAAGGTCAATGAATTTGTCTGCTAAAGATTTCTTGTGTGGTCTCAGGTAAATCACTATGTTTATGTCACAGTGCAGGGAAGGGTAACTTCATATGATGGAGAAAGGTGTTTTTTTATGGAATGAGGCAAAGGAAAGTTCATCAGAATAGAAACATGAGTTTGTCTCTGAAAGGGAATGGAGCCCAGCCTGCAGGAAAATTCGCAATTTTGAAATATTGCAAGAATTTTATAAAACTAATACAGGTTTGACCACTATCCTCCCTGCACTTCCTTCATCCTAGTAGTAATAACTAACTTTCATACATAATAGAAATCTGGTGTGGTTATTTCCAAACCTCTTTATACTACAGCAAATTAAAAAGAAAAAAAAAAAAAAAAAGAGGAAAATTCCTACTGCAATCTCTTTTGGCATAGCATCAGATCTAATTAAAGTTTTAGCTGACTTAAATTTCCTTTCTCTTGGGTTTTATAAACAAAATAAACTGCAAATAACCACATCCAAAAAGCCCTCACACATTTAAGAGGTACGAGTTTATTATTCTGTTACAAAAACACACATTGTTTCTAAATTCTCAAGAAAAAACTCTCTCTACTCTGGAGAACGATTGAGTAAAAAGATTTTTTTTTTTAATCTTTTTTCCAGTGATAAACAGCCAGGCAATCTTATCAGAAGTGAATTATAAAATTATAAAAACAGCCTGATACAAGCATTGTATTTTAAAATCATTGGAATTCCTGGGTGGAAAATATGTACAGTGTCTTTTTCTGTATAGTCTAGGGTGATATGTAAAAGAAAAAAAGAAACAAACAATAAACCACAACAGCCAAAAAACCCAGCCCAACTTATTTCCCTCCTTCCTCCTGAGCTGTTGCTATTAATTAATTAATTAATTTATTTATTTATTTAAACTTAACACAACTAGGAACATCTGTCTCCTGACACGTTTACTTCAATTGGTTTTGCCAGGTAAGTATATTTTAGCAGGATGGATGACATATTGAACTTCTTTTAGGCTTAATGGAATATTCTTTTCCTAGATATTGCAGTTGCTGTTGTATTTTCTTGGTAGTCCTAGTGAAAACAGACCCATGACTCTAACTGCTTTACTCAAGCATTTTATGGAAGACAAATAGGCAGTAGGTTTCACATATTTATATAATTAACTTCAGGTGCTCCTTTTTGAAATTATCATTTATCTGCAATTATTTATACTAGATTTCCATCACATCAGTAAATTATACTAATTCTGTCCTTGGATATAGAGTTGTAATTTCTATGGAATTCTGTAGGCTGTGAATCTCCAGATAATTGGATGGATGTCATTGGATAGGCATGTCCATTATCATTAAGACAGATATGGAGGATTATTGCCTCTGAAACTCCTTTTTCCCCCGCTGTTTTCTCCCCAAGACTGTGGAGGCTAGGACCACTCAGAGGAGGCAGAGAGCATGTACTAGGACCTCCCATCATTTCTTCTGAAGGCTTTGATCAGCATAGAAATAGTTCTTGACACCAAAAACTGGATTGCATTAGTATTAATATTCAACAGTGTGATAAATTGAAAAAATATATATTATTTTCATGTTTCAGGCAAAATGAGACTTTTATGAAAAATAAATACATTCACTTCACAGTTCGAAGATATCATTGCAACCAGAAAGGTTAGAGGCTGCGTTTGTTTAGCAGAAGATTGGGTACTACAGCAGAAGATAACAGACATACTGGGAGAATTCCAATACTTAGGATTGGGACAAAACCCAATAAGCAGAACAAAAAGCTACCATATATTTTACCTATTTCTTGGAAAATATTTATAATTTGAGAACACTTCCTTCATGTAACTTTCTACGACCATAACAAGACCTCTCAAAACTGTTGACAGAATAACTAATAGTAAGACTAATACTAAATTATGAAGTTTACAGCTCGCATCTTATGGTTGTTATGGACAAGAATTCAGGTTTTTTATATCAAGTGAGAACTGTAACGACAAGGCATCTAGTTATCAGAGGGCTCCTTTCTCTCTTTGCCTTTTTTAACCAAAACCTTTCATGAAATCTTAAAATAAATCTTCCCAAGAAAAAAATAACTACCAAAATCTATGTATTCTAGGCAAGGTTTATTTTTAACAAATCAACATTACTTCATTGATATTGATTTTTTCTGAACAGTTTTGAGTAGCATTGTCTGAAGTCCTCTGCCCCCAATTGCGTAGAAGGATGTTCAGGCATCTGTCCTTCCATTTTTCACCTGAAACACTGTTTCTGCTGCATGTTAGCATTACATTTGTGCCTTTTACATTCTGACGCATGAATTGTCACAATTCATGATTTTACCTCTTAATGACAAAACCATTTCATAGAAAAAAAAAAAGAAAAAAAGCATCTAGCTGTGCGACTATGCAGAAGACCACGTCTATCGTGGAGGGAAAAAATGTTCTCATTTTAACTGTGACTGCTGAAAGCTTTGTAGTAGATCATCATCAATAATCGAAGGCTGCGAGGAGCTGTCCTGTATCACACTGGTGTCCACATCTCATATGCAAGTAACTTTTAAAGAAGGATGAAATAGGATCTGGATCAGAAATCCCCTAGAGACAGTCTATAGGAAGAAAAATCTCTGTAGCCAGACATCCAAATCGTTGCCGGTAAGCAACCCAATTCCAAATAGAAAGGGAAGAATGAAAACAAACAAACAAACAGAAACAAAAGTTATATAGTTTTCTGACTCCAGTATTGTTTCCAACCTTATTTTCCTTCACTTGTGCACATCAGCAACTGCAAATCCATAGTGGCCAGATAAGCTTTCAAAATAGTTGTGATTGTAGAAAAGTTTCGTGTTTGGGAAATTTCACAGATCGTATCATGATGATTAAATATGATAAGCTACCTCCATAAGATCTGCTGCTTTCTTTCTGAACAAGCATGCAGAGCGAGGACAGAGAAAAGGAATTAGGAGATAACAAACTGGACAGAGATTCAGGACATCATTCACAGGACATCATTCTCTATGTCAGTGACCTAAAATTTTCCATGACACTAGGGAAAAGAGGAACCACCCCCACACAACACTGTTTATGCAGGATATCCATTTTATTTTGTCTCAGATTCTTTGCCTAAGATTGCACATAAAGCAGTAACAGAAAATGTCATCTGATTGATGTTTCTGAGCCCCAAAATTACTTTATGAGCCTTAACAGAAGTGGAAATCGAGTAAAAGAGGGGAAGAACTGTAGACATTATTCTGTGGGCCACTGAAGGAAGATCAACTTGGCAGAAAGCACTTGATTTGATTCACTGGACTGTGTTAACAAAGCCATACCAGGTCAGTTAGTAGGGTACTGTGCAAAGTAACCCATAACTGTGGGACAGAGCCCATTGCACTGCAGTTTATGTGAAAGACAAAGAGAAAAACTACATTTATGACAATGCAGGAAAGGAGCTCTGTTTTTAGGACTGCACAGTTCTCTTTATTAAGACATCACGTTTTCAGTCTCCTAATCAACAGAATGTAAAGAGGCTTGAAATCATTTTATCCTACTAAGCCTAGCACTCTACTCAATTATCATCATAAAAAGGAATGGCTTTTGTTCTGCAGTTCACTGCAATTGGTTTCCAATAATTACCTTTATGTCTTTTCAGCTATCTAGTTTACAGAAAAGATCATAGTGTACGTAAAGTTTACATTAAAAAAAGTTCAATAACTTGTTATCTGAAGATAACAATTTAGCCTTATGTTCACTGCATATATTATGGCTTTTGTGGCTTCTTTTTCCTTTGAATGACACGGTCAACGGTTCATTACATTTGCACCTTAGAGGCAATTGTTACCCACTCATGTGTGAAAATAGCAGTCTATTTAGATTAAATTGCTCAAGATCATCGTGGATTGGTAAGGGACAAATCACAACATTTTGCTTGAAAAAAGATTGTTGTCGCCTTCCACCTTGCACATTCTGGGCAAAATTTTAAGTACTATACAAACTCATACTTAAGAACACAGAAAGAACTCAAAATTAATTTTGCTTCTTCTGCTCAGAGAAGATAAGTGTACTTTGGGAAAAAAAAAGGAAGAAAGAAATTACAACAAAATTAGTTAAAAAGTAACTTGTATAATTTTTTAAGACATCCTATATGATATCAAAACTATAAGAATATAGGAAATTCTCTCAAGGAAAAATATACGCTGTGTAATCTTGTGTTTTTGTTATAAATGCAATATGTACAATAAATACACAAACATACATGAAACATTTTAAAATCATCAGCTCACTTAAAATCTACATGTACCAAGCATATTGTTATACTTAAGGATATATTTTGTTTAAAGTATTGAATGAATAAAGAAAGTAAATGGAGCAGTTTAGGCCATTTTCTATACAAGTTGATTTCAATTTTCAAATCAGAGTACAGATTGTCCATATTTACCTTGATTCATTCCTTTAACCAATTTACAACTAACTGAGATGATAGTGAAAATGAATGTGATCTGTATTAAATATAAAACATAAACAATACAAATATAACTATAAATATGATAAATAATATAAATAGTACAAATATAAGCATACATCCAAAGTGACATTTTTAATGTAATTCTATCTTAGACACTAAAAACACATATTTCTTTAGGCAAATCTGTCTTTGAAGACGGTCTTCTTTCATTATCTTTGCTGCTTGGAATTACTCTAAACATATTAAAGACTAAAAATGAGGTGCTATTATAAATATTGTATGACTAATTTTGTATTTACAATATTTTTCCTTACAGTAAAATTATAGATCTAGGGCAACATAAATGAAAAGAGAGATAAGTAAATCCTGTTAACTAACATGAAAACAAGAAGCTCTCAATTCCAAGATTATTGGGTTATGCATGAACTGCATGTCATGAATACGTGAGGAAATCAGTAACAGTACTTTCACAGAAAATAACATTAACTTTTATATTCAACCTGTGGTGAAAAAAATTGACAGTAAATTGATCATAACAAATGAATAAAAAGTGGTCAGTTTAACTGTGTATTTCAAATTTATACTCAAAATCCTGGAGTGGTGAAATCAGTGATGTTTTCTCTCTTGGCATGTGATTTCAACATCTTTCTAACCACACAGTAGTTAGAGGAGCACTGGTACTGCCAGTTCTCCTCAATCACAAATCTTGGTTGGGTAATTGTGTCAAAGGCAATTAAAATATTGCCCTTAGTTCATTATTATCTCCTGGATAGAATGATGATTCACTATTTTGGCATGTTTTGCTGATATAAGTGTGCATATACACAGGCACACAACCAACAGAGGCAGGCATTAAAGGCAGGTATAGGTCTGCCTAGCAGAGCTGTGAGCACAGTCAAAAAGCAAAACTACAGCTTATGTCGATTTAGTACAGATGCTTTAGCAGAGCTAAAAGAGGCTGTAAGCGTTGTGTTCAAGGTTACACCAGCTCAGTGGCAAGCTGGACCTAACTTCTTTACAGTACTTCTGCGCCACACCTGCTCAGCACACTTAATAAAGCTTCAAAGGGTACTACAGGCTGTATGCTGGGTAACATTGATGACTTTGTCTGTATAATACGTGCAGACAAGCTTTCTCAGTTACAGCTCCGCAACTGTGAGCTGGATCCTGGGGACGCTGCACCCTGCTTAGGGGCATGACCCCTTCCATGTGTGCCTCACCGCAAGCAGCATCCATAGCCCTCTGCCTTTGACCTCTGGTAACACCACAATCCAGTCCTTTTTTCTGCAGGGAGGAACTTCAGGGCAGAAGGGGATTCCCTGCCGTTTTGCATCTCTAAATTATTCCCACAGAAAGCAGACACGAGTTGGCTATTTGTTTCCGTGACATAAAAAGAAAAATACTGTATAAATATGTAGAGGTTTCTTTATCTTGTGGAGTGTAACTTTATCTCATACGAGGAACAGAGGAACCTTTCAGAGAAGAGATGAAATGACAAAAATTACTAAGCAGTCTGTGGACAGCGAGACATTCTATGGTGTTCAGAATACTTTTTCCTGAATAAATCATTTATTATTTTTGGGGTATATTCCAAAGAACTCTCTACTTGACTATGCATAGAAATCTGTTTTATTGAAGATCGTAACCAGACTTCCTTTTAAAAATGGAGTAAGTTTTAAAAGGAATTTAAATTCCTTCATGTATAACTAGAAAATAATAAAATAATAATAATATTTTTTTACAAAAATAATTATTACTTCAATATTTATGTTTCCTTCCAGTACCTGAAGGGGCTGCAGGAAAGCTGGAGAGGGGCTGGTCATAAAGGCTTGTGGGGATAGGACCAGGGGGAATGGGTATAAACTGGAGAGGGGCAGATTTAGACTGGACATTAGGAAGAATTTATTCACCACGAGAGTGGTGAAACACCAGAATAGGTTGCCCAGGGGGGTTGTGGCTGCCCCATTGAAGGCACATTGGTTGTGGAGGTTTCTGGAGGTTGGAAATGGATGATCTTTAAGGTCCCTTCCAGCCCTAACTATTCTATGATTCTACAAGAGATGGGGGTCCAGGGAACTCCAGTGGGAGTGCAGAGACCTGCTGTGACTCAGTAGGAAGCAGAAGCTCTCCTAAGGGTGGCTGGCGTGGTGTGGGTGAGGCCAGCAGTAATGGTGGCCACTTCCAGCTCCCACGAAAGGGAGCCCTGGAGAGCACCAGCAGCCAGGAGTGAGGTGAATAGAGAGGGCAAATAGAGTTTAGCATGCCAGCCAGGGCATGATGTGTCAGTTTGCTTGGCAGTTCATGAGGGATAGCATGCAAGGAGGGCATCTCTTCAAAAGGGTGCATTCCAATGGCCAAGTGGAAGACCTGAGGTACCCATAACTCAGCATCCAGGCACTCATCCTACCTGCCCCTCTAACCAGGATGATGAGCACTCATCTGAGAGTAAAGGTTGCAGCTCCAGTTGAGTGGTCTGCACCATCTGTCCCAATGGCGTCTGATGCCTCCACCCAAGTGGAGCTGCTAAATGGAGAGGCTGCGGTGCAGGCTTCAGACTGCGGGAAGTGCTGAGACTTTTCTGCTGAGGCAGGGGCAGATGGAAGAGCTGCCTAAAAAAGGTGTGCTCAGGTAGAGGACCTCCTGCAGCAGGTGACTGAGCCCAGGAGGCAGTGAAAAGGCTACGCAACATCAGGGAGGCTGAGAAGAAGTTAGATGACTTGTTCTAAGGGCAGTCTGCGGTGGGCCCAGAAACAGACAAAAATTCCCCCCACCATCAAGAAGGATTACAAGGCCCTGGGAACAGCAGTAAGGGACTCAGGAGCACAGGTATTTATTTCTATGATAGACCTTGTTCTCAGCAAAAAAGAAGGGCTGATGGGAAATGGGAAATGTGAAGATCAAGGGAAGACTTGGCTGCAGTGACCATGAAATGTTGGAGTTCATGATCCTTAAGACAGTGAGGAAGGTGCACAGCCATCTCACTACTCTGGATTTCAGGAGAGCAAACTTTGGCCTTTTCAGGGATCTACTTCATAGAGTACCATGGAATAAAGCCCTGAATGGGAGAGGGAACAAGGAAAGCTTGTTAATATTCAAGAATCACCTTCTCCAAGCTCAGGAGCAATGCGTCACAACAAAGAGCAAGTTAGGCAACAACACCCAGAAGTCAGCATGGAAGAGCAAGGAATTTCTTGACAAATCTAAACACAAAAAAAGAAGCCTGAAGAGGGTGCTTTCGTGGATAAGGAAAGAGTAACTACCATCATCCACCTGGACTTGTGCAAAGCATTCTACACTACCATTGTCTCTAAACTGGGGAGATGTGGGTTTGACAGATGGGACACGTAGTGGATAAGAAATTGGCTGGATGGTCACACTGAAAGAGTTGTGGTCAATGGCTCAGAGTCCAAATGGAGAACACTGATGAGTGGCATTCCGCAGGGGTTTGTATTGGGACCACTGTTGTTTCTTATCTTGTCAAAAACATGGACAGTGGGATTGATTACACCCTCAGCAAGTTTACCAACAACACCAAACTGTGTGGCATCATCGACATGCTAGAGGGAAGGGATGCCATCCAGAGGGACCTTGACAGGTTTGAGAGGCAGACCTGTGTGAACTTCATGAAGTTCAATAAGGCCAAGTGCATGGTCCTTAGGACAATCCTGATCAAAATTATAGGCTGAGCAGAGAATGGATTGAGAGTAGACCTGAAAAGAAGGACTTAGGGTGCTAGTGGGTGAGAAGCTCAACATGAGCAGGCAATGTGTGATTACAGCCCAGAAACCCAACTGTATCCTGGGCTGCATCAAAATAAGTACTACCAGTATGTTGAGGAAGGGTATTCTACCCCTCTACTCTGCTCTTGTGAGATCTCACCTGAAGTGCTACTTTTAATTCTGGAGTCCTCAGTACAGGTGTTCAAGGCAAGGTTGGATGAGGCTTTTAAGCAACCTGATCTAGTTGAACGTGTCCTTGTCCCTCGCAGGGGGATAGGAACTGGTCTGAAAGTTCCCTTCCAACCCAATCCAGTCTACACTCCTATGAGAGCAAGAATGGGGAACATTTTCTCTATATACACTCAAAAAGTTGAAATTTTGAACTGAATGCTGCTCATTTTCTTTGGTTTTTTGGTTTTTTTTTGCTTTATTCAGTATATATATAGATGATGATTAGTGAATTGGCACAGATCCAAACTAAATGTACCTTTCTACTCCTGCACTGAAGATTGAATCTAGAAAACAGTCTTACAAGGAAGCCCATAGAATCACTGGTATAGCTATAGGCCAATGTCCTTTTGTTTTCTCTAGTATATTTATAGTGCAGTATATGTAAGCAATATTTTAACATAATTTACTAACTCATAGCAAGTGTATGATTTTAGAGTCGATATTTGGTATTTTATTTACAAAGGGTGCTACTACAGGCACAGAAACTGAAAAACCATAAGTGCATAAATCTATTATCTGAACATTACAAAGTAACCTGTGACCTTTCCTTACTTCACAGCAGATAATCAGCAAACCCTTCTAGATTTCATCTTCCCCCATAAGACTGACATATAAACCTTGGCTGTTGTGGACACTAGTATTTGGCATTAGCTATCTGAAAAGGAAAATCTGTCCCTGTACCTTCCAGAAGATGCTCAGCACTAATTTTTAACAGAGATTGAAGAAGCATATTTTGCATTTGTAACTACTATCACAGATGAGTGTAAGGCAGCTGAAATAAAGACCTTATTTTAGTTGTCTTTGTTAAGTTGTACACTGCTTGTCAGCTCATTTCCACCTCTGTGCTACAAAGGCACAGTGGAGAACATTAACTACTGAATCCTAAGCTAAACTAAATCAATCTTAATGTTGTCTGACACAGTTTTTAAGTGAGTTCGAATGTACCTTTTTCTGTTTCTGCTCAGGAGCTGTGGAAGGGTCTGCAAAGCAGCAAGAAACTGCAACAATTAACACAGTACTGCCAAAAACTTATTTACAATTCAACTTTGTTTATATAATATTGGTTTATGCTGTCTTTGAGATACTGGCCTGGAAGAAAACCAAGTCCTCATATCATGAGTGGACATTGTTGTCAGAGGTGGTGACACTTTCTTCAAGATGATAAAGGAACTTCTCCTAGAAGTTAAATGAACGTAAGATTCCATCAGCTTTTGACCAAGCTCTTCTTTTCTTTAACCAAAGATGGAGTTGGGGAAGTAACACACCCTCCAGACAAGAATGTACGTATAGACGATAAGTCATTTCGCAATCTATGTATTTTACTATCTGGGCCAAATGAATAATCTAATTCTCAGGGCTTTACCCATGTTGCCAGGAACACAGATATGGAAAGCTACCACCCTCTGCTTGAATCTGGCACAGGTTTCAGAAAAAAACTTTTCAGGGACAGAGCAATGGAGAGATTTTGAATCTAAGTTCAGTGGTTCTAAGCCTACCCTAAAAAGATATTTAATATTAATGGCATAGATGATGCACAGAGTTACAAATATGGAATTGTGAAGTTGCTAACAAGGTTATCTGTTAATTTCTGGCAGAGGTGACTCTTCGACATGAAGTGTAGCACTTCCAGAAAGTATTGCTGGAAAAGTTCGATGTGGATGTCTCTTGTGAGTCAGATAAGAAAGATTGTTTCCTGAGGGAGTTCCAGGACAGATGGCATTTGCAAAGGAAATGGCAGTGATGACAGAATTTGCCCGAGCAGATGTAGGCTGCTTCCAAGGAAACAAGAAGTTGTTGAATGAAGCAGGATCAACATCAACACCTATTAGAATGGCCCGTCTGAAGAAATGCTCAGATAACCATCATGTTACACGCTGACAGCTAGGAGACCACAGTGTTGTTGGTTTCTGGCCTAGATATTAGATTTTTTTTCCAAGGAGAGCAGTCAGTGAAGACGTAATGGAAGAAACATTGGCAACAAGAAATGAGCTGGTAGATACAAAATATCAACTGCTGCATGCATTAGAGGGAATACAGCTTCTATGAACTTAGGGGTTTTGCTTACTGTTATTTTACTATGATAATTAATTTGTGGAATGGCTCTGTCAAGGATGGATTCCTTTAAAATATTAGGGAAATAGCTTCGTTTCTGAGAATCTTTGGGTAGCTTTTCTTTGGGTGCATAGGAGAAACTGTAGGATCTGATGATGTATTTGGACACATCAATGACAAGTCTGCAATGCCTTCAATAAGACTACTTTGGGCTAAAAGCTGCTCTAAATCCATATTACGTAACTGAAAGAGTCGCCATCAAATGATTTCTATATTGATAATATATTGTAATGGATATTTGAAATAAAATAGCTACTTAGATTGCAGTTTAACAAGCAATTAAGTGGAATTAAGCACTTTCACAGTTATTAAGCTTGTTTTGTATTATAGGGACTGACTTTATCTCCCAAAGAAGGAAAGAGAAGCAAGGGATACAAATAATGGATTTAATCTGTTTACGTAGTTCCAGACATCAGCGTAAGACAGGAGTCCAGAAGTATACGGAATTTGAGTAATAGTAACTAGGTATATTTAGCATCAGTTTCAAAAAATGCATTGAAAATTTTCATTATAAGGAAGCAGATGGCAGCTATTCACATCTTGCTCTGAGTCAATCTTATGGAAGGATGGTAGAGCTTTTAGTTATAAGAGTTAAAGAAAACGTTATGGGATGATCCTTTACATCAAATTCTTTTATGACTGAAGTATTACAAGAAGACTAACAATATTACCCTGTTCTTGAGTGTGTTATTCATTAAGGTAGTTTTGTCCACTGATGTGTTCATGGAGCAAGACCAAGCATTGGAGCATAAGCAGTTGTCATTCCTAGATGCGACGCTTTCAGTAAAACCTTCAGGCAGCTGCAGGCACCACACTGGGATTCTGTTTATGTTTAAGATGAAATAGCAATGAAGGCAAAGATGTTGTAGATTTTCTCACCTCGGTTGAGCTAAGAGCAAAACTGAAATATTCCTAGTTATTGAGACACAGACTATTTTACAAAGAAAATTGGAATATTTGTTAAGGACCTTTACAAAGGAATCTGACTGTCACACACTATGTTCACTTTATCAAGATTGAAACAGAAGCTGTGAGTTGGTTAAAATTCTATTAAAGTGTGTATGAGAGCAGAAATATGCAAGTATCATGTGACTGAGTTTACATACAAAAGAAACAACTTAGTTGAGGCCAAATGAAGAAAATCAGCAGATTTATTGTGCAACATATATTATTTACAGAGATTTATATTCTTTCTGTATTTGTTATACTAAAAATCCCCAACCAATAACCAAAAAGAAGTATTCTTGCAAAATCAGTAAGGAATTAATAATATTTTTACCAGAGTTTCACTTGCAAGAAACCTGTATATTTTCTTTGTATAGGTTGTTGAAAATTTATGAAGTAGTTTTACTCTCATCTTTAGAAAGTAAATTCCATTAAAATTAATTAAAGGAAGAAGAGTATTGCCCTAGCACATATTTATTTTTGACATTTAGAGTTATTGGTACTAATAAAACTGAAGTTCTGCATGCTTTCTGCAATTATGTAGTCTCTCTGAATATTAAATATTTGAGATTCTGAAATTGTTTTGTTTTCCCCAATAAGTAATATATTTATAATCATAGAATCCTTTAGGTTGGAAAAAAACCTTCAAGATCATCAAATCCATCCATTAGCCTAGCACCGCAAATCCACCACTAAACTGTGTCTCTAAGCACCACATCTACAAGTCTTTTAAATACCTCCAGGGATGGTGACTCAGCCACTTCCCTGGACAGGCTTTTCCAATGCTTGACAACCCTTTTGATGAAGAAATTTTTCCTGACATCAAGTCTAAACCTCCCCTGGCACAACTCGAGGCAATTTCCTCACTTCTTACTTGGGAGAAGAGACCAACCTCACCTTGCTACAACCTCCTCTTATGTAAAGAGTGATAAGGTCTCCCCTCAGGCACTTTTTCTCCAGATTAAACAACCTCAGTTTCCTCAACTGCTCCTCATAAGATTTGTGCTTTAGATCCTTCATCAGATTCTTTGCCCTTCTTTGGACATGCTATATATTATGCAGTGGACTTTGCGATATAAATGATTTAGTCAACTTACTCTAAAGGACTGATTGAATAATAATGGACATATGTATTTTCACATATATTTCCTTTTGAAAATTACATCTAAGAAGGTATTGTCCTTGTTGAAATAAGCCCTCTGTCCAGTGGTGTACATGAGTCTGTGTGCTTCGTAGACCATAGGGTGAGAGCATTCTCCTGTTCTGTAGAAGGACTGGAGCACTTATACTGTATGTCACAATTACGTTTGATTGCCAACTCATTGTTCCATCGTGTAACATCTCATATAATATTTAGTGATTGTTGGATGCTGATCATATTTAAGTGGTTTCAGAAAGAAACATATTTCATATATACCTGTTTTATGTATATTTTGTATATACCTGTTTTTTTCCCTATCACCTGGAAAAACACATAATAGATTACTTCAACATGTTAAAACATTTTTAGTATTGTGGAATAGATGTCAGGCTGCTAAGGTTAAAAGATGTGGTGCTAGATGGCATTGAATGGCAAACATATTTAAAGTATGGATTCAACCAGCACTCTCAGAGACTATTTCCAGGTACGGTTTGATGCTTAGCATGGGCTAGGGGCTCCTCCTTAAAGCAATATGGATGTAGTTACTATGGTTTGGGATGAAAGAGAATTTATCTATACAGAAATAAGCTGTGCCAAGACATCTGGCAGCAGGTCCAAGGAATAGTTTGGTGGTACATTTTCTTGATTAGCACAGGCATAGCCATGAATTCTAGACAATGAATAACATGCATTCCTCATGACTGCATCTGTTTGGATTCTGCAACATTGGTCTTAGTTTTGGAGTGTGGCAAGCTATGCTTATCAATTCAAAAACCAGCATGATTTACACATTATTGAGAAGGCTACCTATATTTAATTTTATCTAAGGAAAGTGAATTATTAAAATCAACCTCATTCCTTTTAAGGCAATTCCTAGTGATAACATTTCTTTCATACAAGTGTTCTGTGGGATTCATAAATAATTCTGTGCAAACTATCTCAAACTCTGTCTAATTCCCAGAAGTAATTGAAGATGAATTGATGCAGAAGGCATGCTCCAGCCTGAATGTTGCATGTCATTTGTTTCGTGACATTCAAGGCTAAAGCTAAATCCCTGAATGTCAGAGAGACATCAGAATTCTGTGCAGTATTGTCTACAGAGACTGTTTGACCTTCACTATGGTACTTGCTGGGGGCATTCTAGTCTCCTGAATGCTCATAGGAGGTCACAGATACCTGTGGCCTGTTTATACAGAACATAAAATCTAGTGCTGAGCAGTTTTCAGTTCAGACAGAGCCTGCGATCCAGTTGAGTCATGCTTTTTCAGCACTAAATACTGGGTGGCATTTAGGCTTCCAGATCTACTTCCAGTTTTCACAGTGTCAAAAGGTCACAGTCTAACTTGGCTGACTTAGTGGATTTTGGATTAAGTTCTACGTAAGAAGTCTGAAAATGGTGCAAAATTCCTAAAGTGCTTATTACACCTGTCAGTACTATCTTACCTAAAACTGCCTGGACATAAAAAATTTCCTCATGCTCTTCAGTACTGTTTATTTGAATTAATTAATTGTATATTATTCTCTGCTTAGTTTTTTCTTTTATTTTCTGTACTTTTTATTTTTAAGATAGTACAAACTCTAAAGTTAAAGGCTTTTTTGTAAGAACAGTGACATTATCTCAGGCTTTGATGGTTCACCAATTTAGGATAAGTTGCACTGGCTCAAATCCTTAGTCATATCTGTAGATGGAAGAGTTCATAAGATATTTTAGTATGCTGCCATCCAGAGGTATTAGACCTCTCTCATCAATATGTTAATAATATTTTCCAGCAGGACAATTAATATTTAACGTCTTTAGATATAGTTATATATTCAATCACAACAAACATTCATCCAAAAACATTTTCCTTTTTCCTTCATTTTAAAAATTAAT
This sequence comes from Cuculus canorus, assembly GCF_017976375.1. NCBI lineage: Eukaryota > Metazoa > Chordata > Aves > Cuculiformes > Cuculidae > Cuculus > Cuculus canorus. The sequence goes on along the minus strand of NC_071403.1, from coordinate 24,571,127 downwards.
TATATCAAAAATTGTTCTAACAAAAGAACGGGAAAAACAGAATGATTAAATACTTGGCCTAGTTCTTTGACTAAAATGTAAAGACACTCAAGCAATCTATTTTCAAGTCATCTTAAATTATTGTAGCACTCTCCCGAAGAATTAATATTTATTGTTCAATTGAAGTAGGAACTGAAGTCAAAGTGATGCCATTTATGAACCTGCACCATGTTCTGAAAGGCCAGCACACCTTAGAAAATCATTTAGCTCTATCTGACCACTCCAGGAACAGAATAATTAAAGAAATGACCCTATCTCTACTTTTCATATATTTTAAACAAATTTTCAACTTGGAATATACTCCTGAATGAAAAACAAAATCAAATCCCTGTTGAGTGCCTTTTGCTAAATTCTCTCTCTTATCCTGTTCAGTAAAGGTGATCAAAATAAATCACTGGTCTCTTCAATTTATCTTTTTTATTAAGCAGAAGACTAATGTTTAATTTGAGGTGCTGTGGTAGCTCACGTAAAAACGTCTCAGTGGTCTCAGTTTCCACTGAATTCCTGTTCACATTCTTTGCCTCCATTTTCCCTAGGGAAAAGGATTAAACTGTACTGTGTTACTCACTTCTAAACATAATTTTGTCCTTGGAACAACTTCAGACCATTGTGGTTAAATAGCAACCTTTCCTAAATAACACTGCTACAACCCAGGTCTTTGAACTCTTTTCTGCAAACCTTATCTGAGATAACTTGATGCTTGTTTTTCATAGGCAGCGATGCATACTGCTCTTTTTGAGTGACCATATCCATGTAATCCTCAAGGGCTTTCAGGCTAGAAGTAGATAGAATTGGAATTGGTAGTGCTTCTGAGAATATAACCTAGATGTATTGCTTAAAAATAAAGCTTTTCTATAATGAAGTAAAGAAATATGAATGTTGCTTACCTGTAGTGCTGTAGTATTTTCACAGGAATCAGAGAACTGCTAAATGAAATTTTGTGTGCTTTTCCCTGGAAAATAGCCTATGAACTATATCCATAGTATGTTTCTGCATTGGGAGAATCATCAGAGAATGTCAGATTACCCTTTTGTGGTGTTTTGTGGCAGCCCATTCAAATGATCCATTAATAGGAAGCAAAATGTTCGTTTAATTGTTTGCTTTCCTTCTCTACTGTATAAAAGAGGCACTTTTTGGCTAGAGAATGTGAATATATAATTCTCAAATGCATCACGAGCTGCCAGCATGAAATTTATAACTCATGCTTCCTTATCTGCAAATAGCATGCTCCCATTATGGAATAGGTCAAGCATTCTTTTTGCCTAAACCACATTAGACTGGTTTTGAAGGCTGTCCTGGGGCTTAAGAAGCACTTGCCGAAGGACTAATGTAAGATAGTGGAAAGTTCAAAATATTAAAAAACACAAAGGAGGAAGAGACTGATGGACAAAATCTTGCTTCAGCTTAACTGTCAATATACATCTGGAGAATTTCCACTGAAGCCATAGAATTGCTCTAGAATTATACCAGAAGAACTGTAAGCAACATAAAGCGAGTATATTTGAAGAAAAGAATGTGAGAGAAAATAAAATGCAATTAACCCTAAATGAAATATTGCAAATGGAAAATAGAACAATTGGGCCACACTTCAGATAAAATAGCAATCTAATCTAAAAAAGGATAAACCTACCTACCTAAGACTCATAAAATATCTGTCATTAATGTACATCTCATATCTTATTAAATTAATATTTGAGGAGCTTTGCTTGTCTTTCAGTGGCAAGAATCAATACCTGTGAAGCATATTTATTATTAGAATTACTATCTGATTAAAAGTTTAAGGTCATAGATGCTGAAACTTTGAAGTTTTCTGACCCAGAGTACAAAGGGGGAATTACATCACAACTAAATTATAATAATGGCAAAATTATATGGACCACCCAAAAAGAAATAGGATTAAAAAAAAAAGATGAATGAAAAGAAAAAAATCATAGTTGGGCAAAACCAAGATAATAAAACCAGTAAGTTATTTGTGGTACCCTGGGCAGTCCCATTGCATCAATTCTTCACATTCTTTCTCAATATTTCCACTTTGTTTTCATGAAGGACTAACTTCCTGAACACAATAAATTAGGCATCGTCATGTTCCTATTAAAGTGACTAATAAAAATGCCATTAATTTTAGTGGTTCAAGGGACTACCTTAAGTGTAAGTTATTGAACAGATCGGTTTGTGGATATATTGCGAAAAAAAGAGGAAGTTTCACGAAATCACTGAATGAGTTTCTGCTATACTTACACCCTTTTTTTTTTCCCTCAAAAACTGAGTTGTTCCAAATCATGTTTGATTTTTTCTTTTTTTTTGCTTCCTTCAGAATTAATCAAATTGTTAAACCTTTTAGTTTGAAGTAAAGTACACAAATATTGGAGGGAAGTATTCCAACATCTGGTTTACTAGTATGACTAATCATTTACATATTTTCTTCATGAAAACAGGCAGTCAGTAGTCAAGAAGAAATTTGAACAGATATTTCAAGGGAACCCACAAAATGCAAGAATTCATTGGACTATTTTTTTAAAAGCATAGATATAATGGATGCTTTTGGTAAATTTATTATGAGATGGGGGAAAAAAGAGAGTGTGAGATATTAGAGGTACTGTCTGTGACACACAGTTTGCTTGTTCCTTTACTGGGATGTGATCCTTTCTTAGATTTGCATAAATAGTAACTTTTTTGACTGCTAATAAATGCGCTAAAGGATGGAAACACAGTACACTGACGTTGAGTTCATTTTTGTAGTAAGAGCCCTGTATATCTAGTATTGTCACAGCAATTTGAAAAGACACTATGTTGTAATGTTTTCACCATATTTATGCTGCATTCTTGTACTGCAAACTAACTAGTTCAAAGCTTGTGCTGAGTATCTTCCAGAGCCAGGATAGATATATTGCTCCCCTTGACTTCTGGAAAATTTTAGAAGGTACTTAGGAGAAAGGAGGAACATTTTCAGAGTCATTGGAGACTAGTAAAGCTTGAAATGGAGTGCAGCATGATTTGAGAGGATGTGGTTCTTTTACACTTAGGTAATGAGATTTAGAGTAAGGAGCTACCTTTGGTCAGTTTGTAAGAAGGAAGAATGTGTTTAGGATGAGCGAAAGTGTTAATCATCTGCTTCGTAAGGAGCGTGTGACATGTCTGTTTCTTAGATTGGTTTAATTAATTCCTTTCCATAGTAGAAAGATAGTCTTGGTGAATTTGACTTAATCTTCTTTCTGGGAAGTTCATACTTTTGTATTGTGAAACTTCTTATTTATTAAACATTTTGTGTACATTTTTTGTCTGGGGATTTGAGGTTGTGAATTGGATGTTCCACGCACCCTCCTGAACCAGAAGAACCCAAAGACACATGTGGCCTATTACTAATAACTAGTTTTTTTCGTGCTATATTCACAACCTTTGATCATATATATGAAACTCTATTAAGTGAAGATGTGAGGAAATATCATAGTAATTTTTGTGTGTTTTGTCACACAATCTGCAAATCTTTGCTTAATCTACATAGAGCAGAATTGTGGTTTGAACTTTATTTTTCCTTTTTGGGGCTGAGAAATGGCAGAAGATGTGATACACTTGCATAACAGAAGTAGAGAAGTGAGTGAGCAGGGTCCCAAACAACTCAAAATACACTGTATTTTGTAGTCTTGGTATTTTAACTTTTTTTAAAAAAAGCCTTAAAACCATTTTGCAGTGATTGCAATACCTAGTACAATATCCTCTACTCCTGAATTTCCTCAGGCATATAACTGTAATCACTCTATATCCCTTATATACATTCAAACATTACTCTCCCTGGAGATTCCAGTGAGAAATATACTTTTCTCTTTTTATCTCAATCAAAACCATCAGCCACAGCATATCGATTACAGACATAAAAAAAATAACTCTCTGCAAACCTAACTAAGCAGCCAAAAAAAGATGAAAAATGTAGAGATATTTTGATGGTGTACAGTATTTATAGGAAGTTCTCAAGAGAAGCAGACTAATATCTTCTGATGAAAGTCCTAAAATTTACTTTACATTTTTCAGCAAGAAAGATTCACCACAAAAATGTAAGGAAATGCATAAAGTAAATTAAATATTAAAGAGTTAGTAAAGGACTATCAAAGCATTTTAATTAAACAGTTTCAAATTCAAAGCAATTTTAAAAATGTGTTATTTACATGTTAACTTAACAGTACATTTGAAAATATGACTGTGTTTTTATATACAACCCTTAACAAGAGTGAATTTATTAACTTTATTTCTTCATAACTAGCTTTGGGAAATAATGTGATTGACGCAGAAACACTGCTCATCAAATACTGTGGGACATCTCTGGATAATGTCTAATCATCTCCACTGGTCAAAAACATGCTGTCACAGCATCAACTGGCTAATTATTAGAAAGATATCAAACAAAAAAATTCCAGTTCCTCTGATCAGACTTTAATTGGTTTTAAATATTCATATGTGAATATGGCTTTCTTCACCTTTATTCCTTGGACTTAACAGTTAAACTACACCCAATCCAGTCTAAAGTTTCAAAGCCAATATTTCCACAATCATTCTTTAGCTTCTTTGTGAACTTTATGGTCATCACTTGAATTTTATGTGGCTAACTTTTAAGAGCATATGTATGGTTTGGGTTTTTTATTAATTATATTTTTCATTTTTAATGAAGAAAGAATCTGGAGACTCCAGCAGAGGACTTGGAGCACAGTACCAAAATTAGTATTCTTTATTGAAGTCTTTGGTCATTTAAATTATGTGTTGTAATATTTCTGGTGTTAGGTTATAAACGATCTTCCTACTAGAGATTTTTTGATGGTGAAACACTTTTTTTGGTTTTGGCTTGGACAGTTGCTAAAACACTCCCTTATTCAGCTCTTCCCTGGCATTAAACCATATTTCGAGGGGTGAGGGGCATACTTTGTTGGCAAGTTCCTGAGTACCTCAAATCCCAGCACCAGGAAACAATAAACTGTTGAAATCTACAAAACATTCTAGTATCTGTCTGTACCTCTGTTTATAATTAACCCAGTCTGGTTCAAGCAAATTAGAGCCAAAAATGTGTTGTCATATTAATTTCTGCTATGTAGACGTGAACACACATCTCTCAGGGACATTGTGCAAGGGAAATCCTAAGCCATACAATTAAAACCTGTGCTTCCAATACAGAATGATATAATGGCAGGTGTTGCAAGGAACCTCTGGTCCAATATCCCTGCTAAAAGCAGGTTCATCTTCAGCAGGTAGCATAGGAAAGTGTCCAGTTTTTTAATATCTCCAGAGAAAGAGACTCCACAACACCTTGACAACAAAGTTACACCATGGGAGAGAGAAAGTGAATTATGTGATCATCCACTTGCATGGGTTACCAATGTGATAGAATTTGTGCAAGCATACTATACCACAAGATAGGAAGAAGTGGTTTCTTAACACTGAAAAATGTGACTGCTTTGTTTTCTTCAGTGAATATATATAAACATTGAGAAGTTTTGTTATTCAAACTCTCCAGACTCTTTGATGAATTTTAGTCTAGTCTGGAAGCCTCCAATCAAAGCACTTTTTCTGTTTGAACATCTTACATAAGCACAAAATACCATGAAATCTCTTATTACTAAAATAATTTGTTTGTACAATCATTTGAGAAGATGATGTTCTAACACCCATTGTTAAGTCACTCAGTAAAGACCTTTGGAAGTCATATATTAAATCCTGGTATTGAATCATAATGTCTTCAGAAATACCAAGGAATGGATCCACATCCTGAATTTGTGCAAGGAATGGTTTCTGGGAAGCACTTGATCCAGTACGGTGGGCTGTGCAGATGACTCTCCTGATTCTAGTACAACCTTGACATAAAAGGACTCTTCTCCTAAGGAGATGAAGTAAACTTTACACAGAAAGTAGAATTGGCAAGAAATTTCTCAATTAAATGTAAAAGAATCTTCATTAATTTGCCTCTCCCTCTGAGAATAATCACGAAACAGTATCATGTGACCTACGGCTGTGATTACTGAGAAAAAATTTAAAATACCAGAAAAAAGAATTGGGGAAAACAAAATCATGCAGCTATGCAAGAATCTCAAAATTCTGCTTAAAGAATTTATGCTGACTATTCTGCTTATCAATTTTATGGTCTGCAGGATGGCACAAAGTCATCTTGGTATGAAGTAGGAAGTTAAAATAACTTTATCTGCATTGCTGCGAATCTGGAAGTCCTAAAATTCAAAACACACCAAAACCCAAACCTGTTAAGTCTTATAAATGGTGTCTGATTTCAGAGAATCATAGAATCTCTTCATTTGGAAAAGATCTTTAAGATCATGAAGTCCAACTGTACTTCTCCACTACTAAATCATATCCCTAAACAATTCATCTACTCATCTTTTAAATATCTCCAGGGATGGTGATTAAACTACCTCGCTGGGAAGTCTGTTCCAGTGCCTAATGACCCTTTTGGTGAAGAAATTTTTCCTTATGTTTAACCTCCCCTGGCACAACTTGAAGCAATTCCTTCTCATCCTATCTCCTATCACTTGGCAGAAGAGACTAACACCCACCTTGCTAAAACTTCCTTTCAGGTAATTGTAGACGTTGATAAGGTCTCCCCTCAGTCTGCTTTTCTCCCATCTAAACAACCCCAGTTCCCTCAGTCGCCTCTCATAACACTTGTTCTGCAGCCCCTTTACCTGCTTCATTGTCCTCTGGATGTGGTCCAGCACCTTAATTTCTTTCTTGTAGCAATAACTGAACACAATATTTGAGGTGTGTCCTCACCAATGCTGAGATATAAGGTTATGTCTTATAAATATGTCTTAGATTTTGACCCAAAGGAAAAAAAAAAAAGATTAATGGGAATGGTTTAAGAGTGTTTTTTGTGGATAGCATGTTTGGGTGTTTTTTAAGTTGTGCATTAACTTCATATTTTCTTTTCCCACCTCTTCAGTTGACAAATGTCTTTATGAGTTATAACGTCTCCACATCTAGCCATGAACTATTTTACATGATTGATTGGTGTAATTACACTGTTTAGTGGCATGGTGGCAGTTCCTTGTGTTGCCAGGCAGGAGGGACCTCAGTGCTGAGCCCTCACAGCCTGGGATGGTCAAAAATGGCCCTGACATGGAGAAGCTGGGCCTGACCTCTGAGGAAGGTGGTGGATATGTCAGTCAAAGAGTAGAACTGTTGACTGTGAGCAGAAAGCAGCTGCTCACGTGTCTCTAATAGCTGGATACAAACTGGTAGTTGCATAAGGCTGTATGTAAAATAAATAATGATAAGGGGAGATGTTTTCTGAATGCGTAGATAGGCTATTAGGAGCAGACTGGGGGGAAAGGTAATGCTGTGTTGAGTTAAAATCTCATAGCTTCCCTATTACATTCTTGCATAGAATAACTGTAGACATGAAAACATATTTAAATAACATAGTCATTATCTTTTAGCCCAATGGCATTACCTTCTTTTCTAGCCCAACACTTCAAAAAGATTCTTAACATTAGGATCCAGTCTGGTTAGGACCTCTTGTGAAATCACTGGCTTTAATAAATCTTTTTTGAATCTTTAATAAAGATTCAAAAATCAAAGCTAAAATGATAATTCCCTTGAATAAAATATGTAATTGTGTCTATTGTATCTACACAATTGTAATTGTATCTATACATTTTATATGTTTGTACATATATACATAACAGCTAACACTAAATAGTCTAGATTAGAAAATAAACCTCTCAACTGATAACTCTTCTTTTCATGCAATGTCTACATGATATTTCGTGTTTAGCATCAGTCTTTACCCTGCTATTCAGGTTTTTCCTCTTTTCTTTACTATACATTATAATATTAATGTATATAAAATGATGACATATAATCTTATATGGCCTGAGAAGCTAAATTAATACTAAATCTGCATACAAAACCAATATAAATAGCATAACCTTGGGAAAAAAACCCAAAAAACATAACCTCTGGTAATTTTGTTTTGTCATTTAAATGTGTTTTTTCAGCAGTTTTTAATTTCACTGGTCATAATGTTTGTGATTACAACCCACTACACAGGCAAATCAGAAGAGGTTTGGTGGTTCTAAGCAGCACACAAATACTAGCTGCAGTCCTTGATGCATCAATCCAATCAAAACTGAAATCCAGTTGGAGAAATGGAGGTTATAATAGAAGCAAGATGAATGGCCATGAGTCTTGGAAACGAAATTGTCTGGAAAAGAGTCACTGGGAATATCCAGAGAATCCATGTAATCTTGATGAAATTCCTTTAAAAAGTACACATGTTGAAAATAGATTAGAGTTATTAAGGAACCAGACATTAAACATTTTTGGCTGATAGAATCTCAGAGAAAAAATATATTCATTTCTTGTGTAGATGACAACAGTAAACACTCCTCTAAAAAATGTGTTAAAAATTTCCATATCACAGCTGCCCAGAGTGCATAACAAGGAGAACATTACTAATGTCCAGATGCACATAAATCTACAGGGATGCCTCTTGCCAACAGCAAAATGAAAGGGATGACAGTGTCAATCACATCCAATAGACTATGTTAATGCTTTTCAAACAGTTCTTTCACACTTGAAAATAGTGTTCATTAATAATGTATGGTATGGTATGAAGGAGAAGGAATGCTGCCTCCAAAACTGATAGAATTCATTGTTCGTCTCTGTACTCATCTGAACAATAAAGCATTATTTCTGAAGGACAATTTTTCCTTTGTCTTTAGGACTGTGCTGAAATGATTTCAAACCTATTATACTAATTGGCCCCTTTAGTTTTCAAGAGAGTGCTGCAAATGTTGCACTTTAAGAGCTTTCTGTCCCCCACTGCCTCTATCCCCACTCCCACCCTGACTGGCATTTCTGGATTGTATGAGTAACTTACCAAGATTTTCAGACTTGCTGTGCGGGTGACAGTGCAGAATTTTTTCTCTGCTCCTCCGCTCTGTTGTTCAAGCAGCTGTCAGGAAGGTGGGCCTGTGGGTTTGCAGATATATTTTGAGACTAACAGATTGTAAACTCACACATGAGAACAGAAGAAGTACTTAGAGTCTGAAAAGGTTATCCACCCCTTAGAGATTAATCTCCTAATATACTGTTTTTGTCAGAAAGCACCTCAATTGCTTCTCAAAAAAGCCCATTATTTTTGTCTCAAAAAACATTCAAAGTGATGTTTATAACTGCCTGCTTATAGTAAAGGGTCCTTTTATACCTGTGTGAATTCACGTTTTATTTACTTTCAGTCACTTTGTTTTGTCCTATCATCTGAACTGACAGCCTGCATTTGAAACAGTGACTTGTAATGTTCCTGCCCAAGAGGACAACCAGACCAGCAAGAGATAAATCAGCACGGTTTCCTCTCTTGCCCTTACAGAAGAAACAGCCAGGTACAGGTCAGACTACCAAAACACTTGGCTTTTTGGGCTGCTCAACATAAACAATCTCTTGAGTTTTGCACCAACTGTAAAAGACATTTTCTCACATCCCAGACTTGGTTTTTTCCTCCTCTCTTTTCCACATACAGATATGCACAAATATGTATGACACTAAGGGTATCAAACAACCTAATGGTCCCAGAAATTTCTCCCTACCAGCAGGAGTTTAGGTTTCACAGCCCCTTGACCTTTCCAGTCAAGGTAAAGTTCAGACTTTAAATTTCTTTTTAGATCCATTTGCAGTACTGTCATAGGAAGAATTGAGAAGAAACACTGGTATGTGTTGAATCCTGACAGCCCCAACCTCACGGTCAGTTCTCCTTTTACAAAGTACAGAATTTATATTCCAATCCTTTTCTGACATCCCTTGTGTGTCATCCTAATCCATAAGAACTCAGATCCTTCTCTTCTTTCAGCACAGTTAAAATCAACAGCCATATTGGTTGTTTGCCATATGCTTCTTTTTATTTTCTAAAGACATAGGCCTTTTCAAATTTTGAAATTCTTTCCAGAAGACTGTGTTTTTGTGAGGTACACTGCATGAAGTCTCAGGTCAGAGACTGCTACATTGTATGTGTTAAGAAATTCTTCTTTGTACATGTTCTTTAATTTCTTTTTAATCTTTTTATCTTCATCTAATTTATGATAATTTCTGTTACAAATACTTCAGGTAATACATTACAATATTTTGAGATTATAAGCCCAGAAAGAGGACTAGCTAAGGTCAAATGAAAATTAATTTAGAAGACCCCAGTTAGAAATTAAACATAGAGCTCTCCAGAAAGTAATTACTGAAAAAGGACTGTCAAACATGAGAAAATTGTACTTTATCTGGTGTACTTGGAAACAAAATCATGGTTTCATGGCTTCAGGGACTCATTCTCAGTTCAAGTACAAGACCCATAAAATTCTAGACAATCTTATACATCATGTCCGGTTTTGAATGTTTATGAATATATTTGAATTAAAATTCACAAAATTTTCATTTCAAATGTGATTTCAGACAGCGTAGTCAGAAGTATGGATATATTCCTTGTAAACACAAATCCCATCAGAAAGTGAGGGCTAGAGCCAAAAAGGGATTTGTACACCACCTAACCCAAGGCGTGTCGTCACATAGGGGGAAACAAAAATTTATGATTCCCCTTAGCTCTACTGGGCTAAATAAGACTTTTCAACTGCGAATGGGAAGAGGTAACACAGAGCAAGAAGGTGCTTGAAACCAATCCAAGGTAACCTATTAGGGAATGTAAAACACCTGGTACACCTGAAATTGCGGTTAATTCTGCATACCAAACCCCTCGCTCCAATGACTTGTTTCAAGATGGATACCTCCACCATATCTTCTCCTCGTGGCTGCAGAGTTAGGAGAAATGTGAAGGCAAGCTACTGTCAGAGGTCCGTGGGTGACAACAACCAACAGAATCTAGCTGAGGAAATAGATCACATCAGCTAGAAACAGGCCTGGCTACTCAGCAAATTGAAGCATCCTAAACAGTAGGCAGGAAACAACAAGAGTGCCTAGTACTTTTACTTCCTCAAAGGAAAGAGATTGCAAAAAGTTATTGAGGGTTTTTTCTTACCCTGTTTACGGAACTTGACAGAGTTTTCTTCTTTTCCTTTTAATAAATGTGCAGTTGTTGTTGTGTGATTTGTATGTACAGCTGAAGAGAGTTATTTCACTGATCATCATAACATTCAGTAAAATTTTTGTGAGTTTCTATGTTTATTGTAGTGATTTTCTTAAAATCGAACCAGAACTTGCTGCTGAGAATGAAGTTTGGCGGAAAGGTTATGTGAGTACTACTCTTTGCTAGTATTGACATATAGAGAGATATATATGCTTTGCTAGTATTGCTATGTAATAGTCCTACAGAAGATGTCGAGCAAGTAGAATCGAAACTCAGCATCATCATTAGTCTGACAAGAACATTTTTTCCCACCTCCCAGAACTGTCCTGACCAGCTGCTTATAAGCTGCTCTTCATGAAGATGTACTTCCACTCTCCCGTCACTCTAGTGAAAAACAGCAAGATACAATACTATATAGTAAAAAACTGGGTCTTTACTAGGGCAATCAGTGTCTTCTCTTTCCAAGACAAGAAAGAATTCTAGTGGTTGACACAGTAAGAAGACAATGACTTCCCTCCTTTCCAAGAAAACTGCAGCTATTGGGGCATTTCGTGGAAAACCTCATTATGGAGATATTTGCTCTGATAATACTCAGACAGTCCAAGGGAATTCCAAGGAAAAATTAGACAGAGAAAAGTTGCTACCTGAATCTTGGAGGAACTCTACACCAACAAAGCTGCAGTCCCAGTTTGTATTGGAACAAGCCTGAGCATTGCCAGGATTTATTTAAAATCACGTGAGATGGAGTTGTTTCAATACCTCGTTTTACAGAGGGTCCTTCCGGATTCAGCCCAAATTGTGTAGCTTCAGTTAATCAGTGTTTGAAACTCATTTGCTCAGCCAAATTGCCATTCACAATAATAGTATTTTGGGGGTTTTAGTACCAATTTTCTCTCATTTATTATTATGCAATTTACTATCTTTCATCTAACACCTCCAGCAGTATCTTTAATGATTTAAAGGCTAGATTCTGATGGGCCTTTGGTAAAATTGTTGTTCAGGCAACGTGACCTCTGCTATGCTTTTCTTCTTATTTTTCCTTTTGTTTTTCCCCATCTGGGTGTTTACAGCATACTGGATTTGCAGGGTGTAAGTAAAAAAAATGAGTTCTTGATAAGTTTACTGGAATTGTCAAAGACTTGGCATGATTAAATACTACCAGGCAAAAAAAAAAATCACAACATAACTTTGCATCCACATTTAGATATTCCCCCTCAAACTTTGTTTAAATTACGGAAGGACTTCAAGGCCCATTTATCTTCTATCTCATTAATTCAAATATTCTAAAATAGTACGACTTATTTTCATCCCTTCTTAGGCAAAGTGTTATAAAATCTCCATCAGATATCTACCTGGTGTAGGATGTTGCAATGAAATCATTTCCAGTTTTTCTTAAATTTTCATGAGAAAATAATTCAACTTTACAGGTAAGCCAGAAAAACATGGACCGATATTGCAAACAGCACAGAATGTTTCACAGTAAAAAATCTACATATTTACAAGTTGACAGCATTTTAAAATAATCGAAGAGTATTCTTATTCCCTAAAAGAATCTATGTACCTAATTTAAAATTAATGGAAATGATACATTAACTTCTGAATCTATTTAGTGACTATTTACTCAATCATCAATTCCATGGAAGCAAAATGAAAAAGTAGAAAAACGCATAACAGACAGAGAGCAAATCTGACCCAAATGGCATCATATCAAAAAAGCATACAGATATCGCAGGACAAAAGTAATTTACTAGATAACATCTGATGCCAGTTATTCTGGAAGCCATTAAAATTGCAGAACACCACCTCATTTATGGCTGATATATGGTCAGGACTTGTAATTTTAACTGAATAAGTCTATTTCATTGTATGCTTTTATGTTTTTTCTCTTCATCACTCCTCTTATGCATATACATGAATGCATGTGGCATGGGAACAAACAGGAGAAACTAGAAGTCATTGTATAGCAAGAAAACTATGACATAATAGCCATCTTGGAAACATGGTGGAACAACTCACATAATTGGAGTGCTGCCATGGTTGGTTATAGACTTTTCAGGCAGGATAGGCAAAGAAGGAGAGCTGGTGGAGTAGTCCTCTGTGTTGGAGGATGTTTTGATAGCCTTGAGCTCAATGATGATAGGGTTGAGTGTGTATGTGTAAAAATCAGTGGAATGTCCAGTACTGCAGATAACGTGGTGGGAGTCTGCTATAGACCACTGAGCCAGGAAGAAGGGATTGATGAGATTGTCTACAAGCAACTGGGAAAAGTTTCATGATCACTAGCCCTTGTTCTTGTGGGAGACTTCAACTTGCCAGATGTCTGCTGGAAATATAATACAGCAGAAAGGAAACAGTCTAGGAGGTTCCTGGAGTGTGCAGAAGACAACTTCCTGACACAGCACTTGGTGAGTGAACCAAGTAGGAAGGTGCCCTGTTGGAGCTGCTGTTTGTGGACATAGAAGCCTTCTGGGAGATGTGACGGCTGGAGGATGCTTGGGGCACAACGATCACAAGATGATAGAATTCTCAGTTCTAGGAGAAGTAAGGATGTAAGAAGTAAGGTCAGCAGAATTGCCACCCTGGACTTCCAGAGGGCAGACTCTGGACTGTTTAGAAGGCTGGTTGATACAGTTCCTTGGAAGGCAGTCCTAAAGGGTGAAGGAGCCCAAGAGGTCTGGATGCTCTTCAAGAAGGAAATCCTGGTGGCACAGAAGCAGGCCATCCCCGTGTGCCAAAAAATGAGCTGTTGGGGAAGAAAACTGGCTTGTCTGAGCAGAGAGTTTTAGAAGATCTCTGAATAAAGAGGAAAGAATATGAGCTTTGGGAGAATGTGCAGGTATCTCAGGAGGACTACAAGGATGAAGGGAGATCATGCAGAGAGAAAATCGGAAGGGCCAAAGCCCAATTAGAACTTAGATTGGCCATTTCTGTGAAAGTTAATAAAAGATGTTTCTACAAATACATTAAAAACAAAAGGAGGACCAAGAAGAATCTCCATTCTTTACTGAAAACATGGGGAATCATAGAAACAAAGGATGAAGATAATGCTGAGGTACTTAATGCCTTCCTTGTCTGTCTTTGATAGTAAGATAAGATGTTCTCTGGCTACTCAGACTCCTGAGCCAGAAGACATGGAGGGGAAGTAGAAAAAAGTTCTCATGATCCAAGAGGAAATGGTTAGAGATCCGCTCAGCCAATTAGACATTGACAAGTCTATGGAGATGGGATCCACCCAAGGGTATTAAAGGTGCTTGTGAAACTCTTTTCCTTCATCTACCACCAGCCCTGGCTGACTGGGAAGTTCCACTTGACTGGGGGTTGGCAAATGTTGTGCCTATTTACAAGAAGGGCTGGAGGGAAGGTCTGGGGAACTACAGGCCTATCAGTCTGACCTCAGTTCCAGGGAAGGTCATGGAACAGGTCATCTTGAGTGCTATCACAAAGCACATGCAAGACAACTGGGTGATCACATCCAATCAACACAGGCTTATGAAAGGCAGATCCTGCCAAACTAACCTGATCTCCTTCTATGATATGGTTACCCAATTAATGGACGAGGGAAAGGCTGTGAATATAGTGTACCTGGGCTTCAGTAAAGCATCATTTGTCAAAGTATTCTCCTTGAGAAACTGTCTGGACAGGCATACCCTCTGCTGGGTAAAAAAAATGGCTTTGTGGCCAGGCTCAAAGACTGGTGGTAGATCAAGTTAAATCTAGTTGAAGGCCAATCACAAGTGATGTTCCCCAAGGCTCAGTGTTGGACCCAGTTCCGTTCTATACCTTCATCAATGGCCTGGTTGAAGGGATCAAGAGCACCCTTTGTAAATTTGTGGATGACACTAAGCTGGACAGAAGTATTGATCTGTTTAATAGTAGGGAGGCTCTACAGTTGGATATGTACAGGCTGGATCAATGGACTGCAAGCAATGGTATGAGGTTCAACAAGGCCAAGTGTTGAATCCTGCACTTGGGACAGAACAACCCTACGCAGCCCATGAGGAAGAGAAGCTAGAAAGCTGCATGATGGAGAAGGACCTAGAGGTGTTTGTTGTTTGACAGCTGGCTGAATATGAGTCAGCAGTGTGTCCAAGTGGCCAAGAAGGCCAATGGCATCTTGGCTTGTATCAGGAACAGTGTGGCCAGCAGGACCAGGGAAGTGATTGTATCCCTGTACTTGGCATTGGTGAGACCGTACCTTGAATGCTGTGTTTGATGCTGTTTGATGAAGTGCTGAGGGACATGGTTTAGGGAGTGTTAGGAATGGTTGTACTCGATGATCCAGTGGGTCCTTTCCAACCTGGTGATTCTGTGATTCTGTTTGGTTTTGGGCCACTTACTGCAAGAAAGACATTGAAGTGCTGGACCATAACCAGAGAAGGACAATGGAGCTGGTGAAGGGGCTGGGTAACAAGTCTTATGAGAGGCGGCTGAAGTTACTGGGATTGTTCAGCCTAGAGAAAAGGAAGCTGAGGGGAGACTTTATCGCTATCTACAGCTATCTGAAAGGAAGTTGTAGCAAGCTGGGTGTTGGTCTCTTCTGCCAAGTGATAGGAGATAGGATGAGAGGGAATTGCCTCAAGTTGTGCAGAGGAGGTTCAGATTAGACATAAGGAAAAAATTTCTTCACCGAAAGGGTCATTGGGCACAGGCTTCCCAGGGAGGTAGTTTAGTCACCATTCCTGGAGATATTTAAAAGATGGGTGCATGAAGTGCTTAGGAATATGGTTCAGTAGTGGAGAGGTACAGTTGGACTTGATGATCTCAAAGGTCTTTTTTAACCAAGCAACTCTATGATTCTGTAATTCTATGATTTTAAGTCTACAGAAGAACATTTTATCGAATAGAGAAGGAGGAAGATTCACTGGTTCGGAAGTCTGATGGTCAAAAAAGAGTCTTTAAAAGAGTGTAATATATGTATATTGTATTCCAAAGTTGTTAAAGGTCATGAAAAAACATATGAAGTATTTTAATTCCTAAGGCCTTTGTAGCTCACTTGCTTTCCTTACCATCACTACTATCTCCCACTTTCCTTAGCAGTGGCTCTTTAGGCAACCTCTACCTGTGACAGGCTTCCATCCCTCATTCCTGTGAAACAGTAGTGTAAAGTACATCATATTTACCTCCTTTTGGAGTCAGCATTCAAAAAAAGTGGAGATGTTTCTCTTACCCTGTTAGTTACACCTGCAAAATCAGAGTAGTTCACCTTTAGTGAAAGATATTAAAAGAGAGACGGAGACTAACACTCCTTCTTTGGCAAGTTGTGAATTTTCTTGAAGTCAATGACATCTAATGTTTCATACATTCTGCAGCCAATCAGTCAGTGTATGACAATTTTCTTTTTTTTTTTTTCAAAAACATGCATGGCACATGCCACAAATTAGCTGAACCCTCTCTGACAGTTTGTATAAATATTTTCCATCTTCTCAAGCAATGCCACACGTGGTATTCATAATCTGTTAGAAAACAGTCTTGTGCCCATTTTAGCCACCCTCTGAATCTGCAAACTTCGAAGGAGAAACAAATGCAATGTTTGTATGTTTGTTTGTTTGTATGTTTGTTTGTTTGTTTGTTTGTTGAGAAGGAAGATTGCTGGAATTTTTCCTGGTTTGATTATTTTGCACAGAACTATTCAGCTTTGGTAACACTATCTAAGAGGTAGTCTAGGCTCAGCATAGGAGGAGTAGAAGAAATGACCAGATTCTCTATGGGTGACTCAGAGAGCTAACATGTCCTGCTTGCTTTCTTTGTTGCTCTGTGTGTGGGATGGGAACAGGAAGGAAAAGGAAAAAGAAACTAAATTACTTCAGTCCTTGAAAAGTCTGCTGTGGTCAGAGAATAAAGGCAGGACTGATACAAAAGATCTGCTGACTCCCCCTTCGTGTTTTCTTTCTCTCTGTCCAGTTACCAGAGAGTGAAGTCATTCAGAGAGCAGTAGCTGCGCTCTGTAACAGACCTGATCCAGGTTCCAAGTGCATCTTCTTGCACAAGTTAGATGGAAAGTTATGAGGGAAGGGCTTTAGTCATACCGCAAGATCAGTGTTAACACAATGGCACAGTAGGGAAAGGTGCCCTTTGTAGAGGACAATGCAATGTATAATGCTCCTGAAATGTAAGACATCAAAAGACATAAAACATCAAAAGTTATCCCTTGAAACATTTTTTAGAAAGAGAGTCCACATTTATCTTAAAAAGAAAAAAAATTAGTGCAAAGATTTCAGGATGTGAAAAAGACTTTTTTCTTACTTTAAATTTTGAAAATGATCCTACAAATTGAATTCCTGCTAGACCAGCAAAGTAGGAAAAATATAAAATATAAATATTTGTTAATATTCCTTTTCATGCGTATTTTATGGATTCTTTCATATTTATATTGCCTTTCAAAATACTTCACTGCATTTTTAAATGTTATATGCTTACTTTATCACTAAAAAGTAGAGCTACATGAAATTTAGAGAAAAATTCACAAAATGGCACAAAATTCTTCTGTCAATAGGTGGCACTTGGAAAACCAAGAAAAACTGAATCAATTTTAGTAACATTTCTATTAGAATTAAGCAGAAAGATACTGGAATAAGAAAATTCATTTCATATCAGCCACACAGTAGTAGAATCTGACACTGGAACATAGATAATTGTAAAAAGATAGAGTACAGGGTAGACATGTTTAGAATATATAAACCATATACCACAGTAAAGTTTCAGTCTTTAACAACTCATATTTTATCAGAATCATATGACCTAACTACAGTGCAATAGTTAGTTTTCTCAATTTATTCACATTCTCAGAGTCCAGAATTAGTAAGATATTTTGAGTCTGGGGTGGTCTATATGTCCTTTATAGTTCACACCTACTTGTGTGACCTGGATGAAGGCATCGAGTGCACCCTTAGCAAGTTTGCAGATGACACTAAGCTGGGAGGAAGTGTCGACCTGCTGGAGGGTAGGGAGGCTCTGCAAAGGGATCTGAACAGGCTGGACTGCTGGGCCGAGACCAATGGGATGAGGTTTAACAAGGCCAAATGCCGGGTCCTGCACTTGGGACACAACAACCCTATGCAGCGCTACAGACTGGGGGAAGAATGGCTGGAGAGCTGCACGGAAGAGAAGGACCTGGGGGTGCTGGTTGACAGCCGACTGAACATGAGCCAGCAGTGTGCCCAGGTGGCCAAGAAGGCCAACGGCATCTTGGCTTGTATCAGAAATGGGGTCACCAGCAGGTCCAGGGAGGTTATTCTCCCTCTGTACTCAGCTCTGGTGAGACCGCACCTCGAGTACTGTGTTCAGTTCTGGGCCCCTCACCACAAGAAGGGTGTTGAGGCTCTGGAGCGTGTCCAGAGAAGAGCAACAAAGCTGGTGAGGGGACTGGAGAACAAGTCTTACGAGGAGCGGCTGAGAGAGCTGGGGTTGTTTAGCCTGGAGAAGAGGAGGCTGAGGGGAGACCTTATTACTCTCTACAACTACCTGAAAGGAGGTTGTGGAGAGGAGGGAGCTGGCCTCTTCTCCCAAGTGACAGGGGACAGGACAAGAGGGAATGGCCTGAAGCTCCGTCAGGGGAGGTTCAGGTTGGATATCAGAAAAAAATTCTTCACAGTAAGAGTCATTGGGTACTGGAACAGGCTGCCCAGGGAGGTGGTCGAGTCGCCTTCCCTGGAGGCGTTTAAGGAACGGGTGGATGAAGTGCTTAGGGACATGGTTTAGGGAGTGTTAGGAATGGTTGGACTCGATGATCCAATGGGTCCTTTCCAACCTTGTGATTCTGTGATTCTGTGATTCTGTGTAAGAAAAAAACCAGGTGGTAGGCAGTAAAACCTTCTCCTAAAGAGGGAGTTCTATAACCTGTTTTTCTGCCCCCCATACAGTTGATTAATATGTAACGTTTCTACATCTGTAAATTTTTCAATTGATATTTTTAGTTTACAGTTTGTCTGCATAGGTAAATATTTTCTATGCAACCTTGAGTATTAACTGAAATCAACATTTTTGTACTCATTCTGGTTCTCCATGTACATGTTTTTACCTTGTATAAGGAAAGTTTTTATCATACTTTATATCAGTCAGGATGAATTTCAAAGCTGAAGAGGCAATTTAATTTCTAAATAAGATTGTTGTGGGAGATGCACTCTAAAAACCTCAGAACTGTATTGGTGTAAGGAGTAAAACTTTTTCTGTCAACAAAGCCTCCAGCAACACAACATGGGCTCCCGTATTAGAGATAAAGAATCTGAACAAAGTTCTTCAATGCAAAGGGCATTTGAACTAAAAGACTATGAGCTCATAATGACAAACCACAAGCCATGACTTTGTGTCAAGATTCTTCTTCGCAATAATTAACAGAAAGGAAAACAGTTGCAAGAGCAGTTGTAGAAAGAAATTGTGACTTGCATAAAATCATCTATTTATTTAAGGTGCATGCATGGGGCATTTTATTAGGTCCTTGTGGGTGGACATCCCCTTCCTCATTGAAAGGAATGAGCAAGAGCAGAAAGCAAGTGGAAAGATTGAAACTATTGTTAAAACAAACACCACCTACAGTATGGAAAATCTTCAACCGACGTAAGTATATTTGGGCAATAATATTACATACTTCCAAAGACAGGACATTTAAGCAGAACAAGAGTAGTAAAAAAAGGCAGAATTCAAATAATTTTTTAATACAGGAATTATCAACTTTGGAAAGGTCATGAATTCTTTTGCAGGAAACTGAAAAAAAATTTCATGTAAATTGTGTTATTTTAAGTGTCAAAATGGCATACCAAATTACAGCAAAGATGGAACAAGCCTGAAAACACTATATTTTCTTTGTTGGTTGTTCAAAAATATAGCAAAGTTTTAAAGTCATCAAATAAATTTTTTCTTCAGTCAGTTTATTAATGCATATTATAAACGCAGTTCTTAAATCTCCTTATTGTGTCTCATTTTCAGAAAGTCACTATGTCAGACACGTACACAGGTCAAAAAGAACAAACATGCATATAAAAAGACCCATCTCTTCACATACTTGAGTAACTATTATATGTTTACTTTCAGAGAGCAACTAATACTCTTTTGCACTAGCCCGTGCATTAGACACTGAAGAACAATAAGAAACACTGCTCTGTTTGAATTTCTACACATGTAGAAATTATGGCCAATCCAATGAATTTTTTTATCTGTGAAAACTGCAAAATGAATGCATAATAAAAAATCAATTAAGCAAAGAAAACAGTAGCCAGAATTGGGTACTAGTCCAAACTTCATCTTTGTTTACTAATATATTTAATGCTTAGGTAGTTTTCTAAATTTACTAGTGTTTGCATAAATGGTCTTTTTCAATTACTGACCTGTAATTTACAACAATTATTTGCCTTTGTGTCGCCAGCATTAAAGGATCAGTTTATGTTCACACATAATATAGACATTTCAGCTTGAATAAATCCCAGATGCTTGACCCTGGTTATAGCAAATAAACAAGGTCTCAAAATCTGTTTCAATGCCATAAGTATGGATTTTAGTGTGCTAAGCAATCTTCGAACCTAATCCCTTCAGTATCTGATTAAGCAATAATGTAAACATTAGCTGCTACCTCTTGTTTCATAGCACTAGAGAAAAAACAGTCTTTCAGTTTAAGAATCAGGGCCTGGCTTTCTGGAAATCTTTAATTAGTGTTAGCTCATAGACAAGAAATTCTAAATAGTATTATATATGTACATGTATGCATTTAATCAGTGAGACACAAAGAAGTGATTATTAATATGAGAATACTGCAAAATATATTATTAGGATTCAGTGATGTCATTATAAATTTAACTGTGTAGCACATGTAAAAGAAAGTGTAACTAATGCAAAAGAATCTTTACCAGAAGTTATGCATGTTGAACATAGAAAGATGTTTCAAAGTTACCCAGAAGCCTCCCTGTGTACTTATGGAATTTGTCTTTTTGCAATTGTGTCTATGGGCAGAAATTGAAGACAGAATGTGACCCTGCATTATTTTCATTGCTCAATTTAACCTTTTTCTTAGTAAGTAGTACATTAGTAATGGTAAGTATGCATGCCAGAACAATACTTAATTTCATTAACAAATAAAGCCTTAGAACTTAGAACAGTTCCTATTAATGTGTATATCATTGCAGTGTCTGTTAGATAATGTGGAATTTTTTTGCTTAAATAGAGACCTTCTTTCCACTGTGAACACAATATATCAGTGTCCCTTCACTCACTGTAAGGGCAAATAACAGGGCTTAGCTCACATGCGTTTGAAGAAATTCCTTCCCCCTCTTAAAACAGCATGGCCTTATTAATCCAGGCTTTTGGGACTATCCTGGTAATCTATTATCTTTAGCCTATGCCTGTGTATTATCTGGTGAGACTGAGCTATCTGATGTAAAACCCCACGTCAGAAATCATACTAAGAAACACTGAGGACATGGACCAACTCTTGAGCAAATGACCACATACCATTTTGCTTGCCTTTAACAATCCAATCAGGGAGACCAGACTACAGCTTATCTCAGAGGTGAATTTTACTTAACCAAACGTAAATGGTATTTGGCGAGCTATGGGTTACCCCAAAGGGCTTCTCTGTCCTTCAGGAGTCCCCTTGAGCACATGACTGAGTCATTCAGTGCTGATCAATGACAACATTCTATTCTCATTTTCTTTTCTTTTGTGAATAATAGGGCAGCCTGACTCTTCTGCCCTTAAGACTTCCTCCCTGAGGAATGTCCATCCACCCTGGACTTCTTTGCCCTTCAGGACTGCCTCCCCAGAGACTCTGCCAATCAATCTCTTAAACAGGCCAAAGTCAACCCTCCAGAAGTCCAATGGGAGAGCTCTGCTGACCCTCCTCCTCGCTTCTCCAAGAATCAAAAACTCTATGACTTTATGATTACCATGTCCAAGACAGCCGCCAACCATCACATCACCCATAGGTCCTCTGTTCACAAAACACAAATCCAGCAGGGTGCCTTCCCTGATTGGCTCAATCACCAACTGTGTCAGGAAGTTATCTTCCACACACTCCAGAAACCTCTTAGACTGTTTCTTTCTCTGCTGGAATGTATTTCCAGCAGACATCTGGTAGATTGAAGTCCCCTACAAGGATATGGACTGGTGATCATGGGATTTCTCCCAGCTCCTGATAGAATAATTCATCTGCCTCTTCATCCTGATTGGGTGGTCTATAACAGACCCCACCATGATATCTGTCTTGTAGGCCTTACCCCTGATTCTTACCCATAAACACCCAAACCTATCAACATCAACATTAAGCTGTAGACAATCCAAACACCCACTAACATACAGGGCTATCTGACCACCTCTCCTTCCTAGCCTATACCTTCTGAGGAGTTTGTAGTTATCTGTTGCAGCACTCCAGTTGTGCAAGTCAACCCACCACGTTTCCATGATGGTAACTATATCATCGTTTTCCTGATATGTAATAGCTTCCAGTTCCTCCTGTTTGTTGCCCATGCTGCATGCATTTGTGCAGAGGCACTTCAGCTAGTCTGTTGGCCATGCCACTTTCTTAGAGGAACAGCCCTTAATCCCTTTTAGGTGTTTCACTGAGGTTTCTCTCTCAGTTCTCATTTCCTCAAAAGCCCCACAGTCATCTCTACAACTTCAGCTGTGCTCCAGTGTACCTAGCACATCTCAGAGACACAGGCTGAAGATCCTCAGTAGCACTCTGTCCCTTGAACCGTGCCATGTCATTGCACTGCTTTTCTTGAGTAAGTCTGATATTATCCCACTCCCTCTTCAAGACCAGCTTAAAGGCCTGTCAATGAGCTCTGCAAGTTCCTGAGCAGGAACTTTCTCCTGTAAGAAAAGTGAATTCCATCGGATGCCACCAAGCCTGGTGCTGTGTAACCCACCCTATTATTGAAATGCACACAATATTGTGTGTATTTAACTATGCACAAAGAGTTCTAACAAAGAGTTAGCCAACATCAGGTAAAAGAGACTCAATATGTGTTTATGTGTACTATATTGGATACTATAGGAGCACAGCGTCTGTTTCACCATTCAGCAATGAAGTCAAACTATGAACCAGGCTATCACAGGAAGCTGAGGGCACTGCATTAGCCCTCGGCAAATATAGTAGTTCTGTAACAGTGCTAGTAAGTCCCTTTGTTCACTTCTGAACCACTGCGACTTTCTTCCCCTAGTGTCTTCTATCTCAGCATCTCTGTACTTTGATCTTCTGTAAAATATGGGCATCTGTTCAGACTTATGACAAGGCCACTGCTTAAGTCTGTCAATAGAACCAATTCTAGAGATAATTCTCCTTCCAGCAAGACAGCTGAGCTGTCTCAACTGAAAATCACGAAACAGTTATCTATCCCTGATAAGACAATACAGTGTGATCTTCGTGGCTTGGTATTTGCTGTCACTCAAGTAATGAATGACATGAAGCATGACAAGCTAGAGCTATATTTCTGTCCCCAAATATATACCATAGTGGAAAAAAATGGAAAAAAATGGAAATGCATATTTTCTACTACAGCATGCAAGTTTCATTGCATGTAGTGATACGATGAGGGGGGAAGTCTTTAAATTGGAAGGGGGAAGATTTATATTAGACATTAAGATGAGATTCTTCACAATGAGGGTGGTGATACACTGGAACAGGTGCCTGGGGAATGTATAGGTGCCCCTTCCTTGGAAGCATTCAAGGTCAGGTTGGATGTGGCCTTGAGCAGCCTGATCTAGTAGGAAGCATCCCTGCCCATGACAGAAGGGTTGGAACTAGAAGATCTTTAAGGTCCCTTCCAATCCAAACCATTCTATGATTCTGTGATTCATGAAGATAAAACTTAACCATGTGGCATGACTAACATTTCAACTGAAGTTACAAAGCTATTTCAATACAATAAAACCCCTGCATTCTCTAGGTACACTGTATATTTTCTCTAATTTTTGTTTTGCTTTCATTTGAGAAACAAATATAAAACGACAACATTTTTCCCAGAAGGATGCTTATACTTTTATTTTTCATTTACATGGCTTCAAAAAATAACAGTACTAAGTACTTCAGTACTAAGGCAATCAAATCTGTGAGTCACCACTACTCACAGTGGTGTTCGGCAGTAGGCAGAGTATAAAATCGTGTTGAATATCTCCTGCTGTTGTTTGTGCACAGAAGCTTTAGCTTGGCTGCTGCAATGTGGATGATTCTTGTTAGAAGGCAAAATGAATTTAGCAGTTTGACTTCTTTAGAGGAAATATATTCTGACAAATATCTGGAAGCATTCTAGGAAAGAATATCTCATGTCAAACATGTTGATCAGTTGCATTGACACACATAATGCTGTCAAAATTCAAGACAACATTCCTTCCTACTAAATTACCCAAACCTTCAATGTATTGATGTCAAAATATTTTGCAATGAATGCTTGAAATTTAAACTCAAATGTAATTATTTCTGGCTGTCCAGATGAAAAGAACAAGGAAATACTTCCCTGTTATTTCCACAGATCTTTCTAACGCATTCTATTTTTTACCACATATATGTTACAGAGGCATGTCAAGTCTTGTATAAGATCCAACGCAACAATAAATATGTACATGCTATCAGTCAGAGGAAACATGCATGACAACATGCCAACTAACAAGTGAATATGGGAAATACATTTTAGATTCAAATGCATGTAGCATGTTTTCCTTTAAGACTGGACAACAGGAATAATTATAACAATAATGGGAATGATAACAATATGTCCATGCAATTAAATACTGGAGTGGGAATAGAAAATGTAAAGAAAATTAAAGTTTCAATCTCAATACAGCTATAAGCGATAGGAAAGTGTCTTATCTAGGAGAAAAAAAAACATTGGTAAGATAAGAAGACAGAAACTCAGCCGGTAAAAACCATGACCAGCTTACTGCTTTCAATGATTTCTTCTGGCTAGAATGAGTTTCAAGGTCATTAGAAGTACACTAGTAAATAATGAAGAGAAACTTCCCAGATCCTAAAAAGTAAGAAAGTCTTCTTCCTATAAATGATTAACAATTTCAAACCCTACAGTTTGAACTGTCACAATTGTAGCCATACCAGCTTAGTTACCTATAAACAACAGAAAGCATTCATATTCCCAACACAGCATTACCTTCTGATTAGCAGCTTGGTCACAGGATGAAGTGCTCAAGGCCATTAAAACCTCCAGTGCTGTCAGAAGGGAAACAGATTTCATCTGGGTTAATATAATATTTATCCTGAAATGAAGTGCCTTTCCTTGTACCAGTCACCTAGAATTGTGGGAAATACCATTGTGGTGATATTATCCTAGTCATTTTTATTTGCATCTTAGTGTCTTCTGCTGATATTAGACTCCATAAGCTCCAAGGCTTAGTTATGCCTACAGCACTTCCACAGAGTTTAAAGAGCTCTATGGACTACATTTTCTGAAGTATCGACATAATTGGAAAAGTATGCACTTTTGAGATTACTAACAGAACATAAAATATAGTGATGAGCTCATAAAAAATAAAGGGATAATAAAGTTAAATCAAAGCTCCTTTGTGATGCTACTTTAAGAATCTTATGATTTTAACAGGAAAATATTGTCTTTGAGTATCTATTCTTTAGTATATAAGCCTAGTCACAAAACACAACACGCAACCATTTTACCTGAATCAGTTATAGGATAAGTTTTCCCGAATAAAATTGGTGTAAAATTGTTTCTGTGGCAGCAGGTATTTAAAAAATAATTATTATACCTAGTGCCTTAGTGGGCTGATATTCTATATCATATGGAAAAAAAGTTCATAATGGCTTATAACTCTTTATAATAGATTATAGTGAGTATAACCTTATTACTATAACACTAAATATAGAACTGAAGGGTTTGTTGTGAAAATATAATTAATTGTTTTACTAGAAGTGTTTGGGAGGGGAATACAGTACTTAAAGGATCTGTCAGGAAAGATCCAGTTGTTTTATTCTCTATCAGGACTTCAAGTCAATGAAAAATGCCAAGTTTGAAATAATACAAGGATTATAATACACTCACAGGCTTATTTAAAAAAAATGAATACTTATGTGGAATAGCTGAGAAACCATCAAGAATTTAACTCATAGGTTCTAGATGCTTCTAATTGAAATCTTGATCACATTTTTTCAAAGATAGCTTGGTAACTTGCCTGGAAACTTGGCTAAAATAAATATTTCTGAATAGCAAAAGAACATGCCTTTAATTAGAATCTGGAATTAAGGTTAAGTGAAGGTACCATATTAGATTGGACAATTGAAAGGCTTCATGGATTTTCTTCTGATGAGGAACTGGGTGAATGGGGACAGAACACTAAAAACCTTCTTCCACATAAAGTAAGTCACTGGTTTTCAGCAGCAGTTGAAGCTGCCCAGCTATGTAAGCAATCTCACAGCCATCCCTGAGGATTTCCTAGGGCTCAGCTGCAGTCTCCATCGCAAAGCTATTGTCACTGCTTTCAGGAATGTAAGTGCATTGAATGAATATAAGATGAAAGAAAAGATGATAGAATCCCAGGACGGGAGATCTGTATCTATCCTGACTGTAAATGAGTGTCCTAAAGTGTAGCCTAGAACAAGACTCCCTTTCACATGTCCCTATGACTGCTGCATTTCTCAGGCCATGGCTGTTCAGAGCACCGGTGGCATTGCCAACCCCCAAGGCAGGGCAGTGTATAGAGGTCAGACCTGTTCTCTTCCCACATTCAAATGTCCTACCCACAGAGACATGACCTTTCCTCTATGTCATTGCAGGCAAAGAACTAAATACTAGATGAAGAGACACACATATTATTTCCAGTTAATTTCCTGCTCTCTGGTAAAGAAAGACTTGTATTTTTAAGAAGCTAGATCATCTTCCGAGCATCTCTGCATTTGCTAGGCAGAGAAAACTAAGAGAGTATCCAGGTTGCAAGGGTTGGATCCTCTCCCATGGGCATTCAGAAATAATGACCTCTTTTTGTGGAACATTTAGATGAACTGGATGATGTCCTACTGTCTTTCTGGAGGCCAGGTATCAAACTCTGAATTTGAAGATGGCTATTCATTTCAGACTTAGTAAAATTAAATTTCTCCAAATGTCATCCATTTTTTAAAAAACAAGAATGGTAAATAGCTTTTTGTAAAATTATATGTATTTTGTTTTCTCTCATTGTACTTTTCACAATCTTTGACAAGACACTATTTAAAAGGGCTTTTTTTTTTTTTGAGCCAACATATTATTTTCTGAAGTTGTAAAATTAGTTTAAATCCTAGGTCTCTTCTTCTTCCCATTAGGACACGCATTTGTTTCATGAGGACTAGGTAATCTGTAAATCCAACTTCCATTTTATATTGATCTACAGTGCTTATAAAATCATTTTTTGCTTCTGAATTTCAAAGGAACTAACTTCAATGGAAGATTAAGCCTATTAAATTTTACACAGTGCAACAGCTCTCTCTTACTGTTTATGCTACCGGTATCTAAAGCAAACATTTCCTGACCCATTTTTGGCTCCTTTTCAGTATTGTGTTGTGTTCAATGGAATGCTCATAGGCCAAATCAATTTGGCAAAGCTGAATTTCTTCTGAATGTGTTATTTGTCAGGGAGCTACATTTCAGGTCACTAGTTTTCTAAATGCAGTTCTGAAAGGGTATGTATGGCTGGTTGTGGGAGGTACTTGTTCCTAAAACTGCTTTTTGTGCAAATTGGACGTGTGCAATACCATAGCAACAGTAGCATACAATGGGTGAATCATGGTGGATTCCAAAATTAAAACCTTGTTCTTCTCCTGGCAAAAAAATCTATATAAAACAGGAAAATGATTTTTTTTCTGCTCTTTAACCTCAGGCCTGGGCTTAACTAAAACCCTATTCACAAGCCTGCAGCCTCAAAATATTGCTCAATGCCCATAATTACTCTGTCTTTGTTGTCTTCTGTTCTGTCTCGTCTTCTGTTCTGTCTCTACCTCTGCCTTCATGCTCTAAATCTTCCTTTCCTCTCTTCTCCTACCTCTGCCTGCTGCTTTCCTGAGTCTGGGATGCCTGCTTGTTCATGCTGAAGACCTGTTCATTGTATCTTTGAGTCACCTGAAGGTCTAGTAGACTCTCTTCCATAAAACTGATGGCTCCCATTACTGTGCCTCATTCTTCTCCAGACCTCAGTGGTGTTGCTTAGACAGCAATGAGGTTTTCCACTTATTGCTGCTTCAGGTTTTCCAAAAGAATCAGGTATCTTTCTTTTCATGTCTCAGGCTTTTCCTTTACACTGAACACCAGACATGACAAATTTCAGTCTAAATAGTCTAGATATGTATTGCATTCCAGCAACACTTTCAGGTTGCTTACTTAATTTTGCCTGCAGTCTATCATTAAGCTTCAATCTGTACGATCTTGTACATCTTGGGTGATAGGTTACCCAGCTTAAAGTGTTAATGCTACTTAAAGTAGAGGAAAAAAATCCAACTGAGGATATATTTTAAATTCATTGACACAAATAAAATGTGAAATGCATGAAGAACCCTGGATTTTGTGGATTTTTTCCAAAATGTTTTCAAAAGTCTTAATGAAAATCAAATAAACTCTTATCTTTGTGCAAAATGAAAAACCCATTAAACTTGCTCAAACAGATAACAAAAACATTTGCATATCTAGAAGTTAATAACTGCTCAGTAAAGGTAGATTGACAAGTACAATATAAGAAGTTAACTTTTTTCCCTAGCATTCTAAATTCAGGTAGATGTGAATTTCCAAGTTATATTTCAATTATCATGTAATTGAGAAGTTACACGGATCTTTGGGGTGGGGGAACAAAGGAGAGACAGAGGGAAAAAAATGTTAGTATCCTATTGGAGGGCTTTACAGAAGAAAATATACATTCTAAATTAATTACATGCAAGTACTATATCCTGCCAAAGTTATATATATTTACAATATATCTTTTACAGCAATTCTTTCATGTCAGTGCTAGAAGTCTAATCTGCATCCTAACAAGGGCATTAATCTTCCTTTGAACTTGAAGAAAGGTGCCCCTATGGGTATAAAATATTCCTGCATATAGAACAGTTTATCCTTTTGCAATTGCCATGTTAACTTTGAAAAAAAAAATAGTACCTAATCTAAATTTCTCCATCCATAAGGAAATCAATAGATAATATAAAATTAAATATCTTCTAGCAAGCAAGTAAATTGTATTGATGGAAGGTGCCAGAAATTAAAAATTGTTTTAGTAAGGTGTTTCTGAATTCAGAAATAATATGTGGATTGCATTCATTAAAATAAAAGGAAAACAAAAGATTTAAATAAATTGTTACAAAATTTACATAAATTTGTATTTTCTCTCATTATCTTAAACCTATTGATAGCAGTAAACATAATGCAGACCTGCTTAGCTTTGCATCGTGCTCTAGACCTGCAAATCTGGTTTTCATTTGAGATCAAACCTGAAAGTCAGCTTTTCCTAAAATCTTATGGAAACAAGATTCCTATAGAAGACTTCTTTTTTTTTTTTTTAATGGGACAAAGATTTAGGGAAAACAAATAAATAAATAAATAAACCAGTCGCAGTTACGTGTTTCTGCAAAATACCTAAACTCAATTTTGTTACTATGATCCTGTGAGATGGAATACAGACAGGAAATTTCATACAAAATGCTGCACTTACGATTTTGAGAAAGCTCAAAGCTTCAAATAATTCAAATAAATTTGGATATGAAATTGAATCAGGAATGAAAAGCCTGTGAGCTTTGCAACATTTAACAAGCTGAATGTCCAGCTATCCCTGCAATTTAATACTTAGAGTGGTTTTTTTTCTCCTTTATTTATTAACTTTGCTTCTGGACAGTCTCTTTATCTAATATTTAAAAAAAAATATCTGTGATCAGATATGTAACTTTCATTGAACACATTCAAAGTATGCTTTTTATAGTTTATGTAATACAAAACACCACGTGATATTCACTGAAAATATGCATGGCCCTCAGTTGCCCTCAGTTGTCTAGCTGTGGAGGACCAATCAGAGGACAATGTTTGTGCCAATTCTTCTCTACTAGAGGAGGAGCGAAGGCCAGAAAAACAATCCCTTCCCACATTACTGCAACAGCCACAAGAAAGAAAAGGGGAGTCATAGTTGTAGGAGACTCCCTGCTGAGGGGAACAGAGGGTCCAATGTGTCAAGCAGACCCTACTCGGGAAAGTCTGCTGCCTCCCAGGAGCCTGGGTCAAGGATACTGCTAGGAATCTCCCCAGTCTGGTGCAGTCCTCAGACTACTGCCCTTCAGTACTTTTCCACATGGGATGTGACAAGGAGGTAGTACATAGCCTGAGTGATCAAAAGAGTTTTGAGGGCCTTGGGATGGCTAGTGAGGGAATCTGGGGCCCAGGTGATAGTTTCCTCTCTCCTTCAAGTTGCGGGTAGTGACATTGGAAGGAACAGACAGGCCTAGGTTATTAACACATGACTTCATGGCTGGTGTCACCATTAGAACTGGGTGTTTTGACAACGGGATGGCCTACATGGCACCAGGTTTACAGGTGTCAGATGGGAGCCACCTTTCTGAAAGGTGGAGGAGGGTCTTTGGTCAGGAGCTTGTGGGGGTCATTGACAGGGCTTTAAACAAGATGCGAAGGGGGAGGGTGATAATATCAGGCTTGCCCGTGACAAGCAGCATGAGAACACACAATGGTTGGGGGAACAGGATGCTGGTGTGGGCCCTCCACCTGTTGCCTGGGGCATGCTGGGGACACTGCAGCACAGCTGAACTCTTGCAGAGATGAGCTTGAGGGTTCCTGAGGTAGTAGGAGCCAGCAAGCAAACTTCTGCAGGTCACCTCAAGGGAAGTAAAAGTTGTTCCACTAAGGTGAAGGTGATGTTGCAAACAGCCTATATGAAGTGCCTCTGTACAAATGCACACAGCTCAGGCAACAAACAGGTGGAGCTGGAATACACTATGCTGCTAGAAATTTGTTACTGAAACTTGACTCCATGACTCGAGTGTAACTATCAATGGCTACAGGCTGTTCAAAAGACCAGGAATGAGGGTTGGATGTGTTGCCCTCTGATATATCAGAAATATATCTGAAGAATAGCCACAAACAGGTCAAAAGCTTAAGACTGAGAATAAATGACCAAGGCAACAAAAGGAACCTTGTGGTTAGTATACACTACAGGCCAACTGATCAAGGAGAACCCACCAATGAAACCTTCTTCCTCCAGCAACAGGAAACTTCATGATCACAAGCTCTCATCCTACTGGAGGACTTCAACCACCCTGACATGTGCTGGAAAAGTAACATGGCAAACTTTAGACAATCCAGGAGACTCCTAGTGTACACTGAAGATAATTTCTTAACCCAGGTAATAGACACCCCTGTCAGAGGAGATGCAATACCGGACCTGATGGTCACCAATGCAAGTGAGCTCATCAATAACGTCAATATAGGAGGTAGCCTGTGTTGCAGTGATCACATACTGGTGGAGTTCTTTGTCCCGAGGGATATGGGACAGGTGAGGACAATAGTCAGGACCCTAACTTTAAGAAAGTAAACTTCCAGATCTTCAAGGAATTACTCAATAGAACCCTTCACGATATAGTCCTAATGGACAAAGGAGCAGAACAGAACTGACAAATATTTAAGGACGCTTTCCATAAAGCACAAGAGCGGTCCGTCCCCAGATACAGGAGATCGGGCAGGGAAGGGAAGAGACTGAGTTGAAACCTGCTGGTCAAACTGCCTGACCAACCTAGTGGCTTTCTATGATGAGGTAACCACAGCAATGGACATGGGAAAAGGAATAGACATAATCTATCTGAACTTCTGTAAAGCCTTTGACATGGTGCCCTACAACATCCTTCTCTCTATATTGGACAGATATGGATTTGATAGGTGGAGTGTTTGGTGGATAAGGAATTGGTTGGGTGGTTGCATTCAGAGAGTAGCGATCAACGGCTCAATGTCCAGATGGAGATCCATGACGAGACGTGTCCCTCAGGGGTCTGTACTGGGATAAATGCTGTTTAATATCTTCATCAATGATATAGACAAGGAGATCAAGTGCATCCTCAGCAAGTCTGCAGATGGCACCAAGCTGAGTGCTGTGGTTGTCGTACCAGAAGGACAGGATGTCATCCAGAGGGACTTGGACAAGCTGGAGAAGTGGGTCTGTGAGAACCTCATGAGATTCAACAAGGCCAAGTGCAAGGTCCTACACCTGGGTCAGGGCAGGCCTCAGCCTCAATACAGGCTGGGGGCTCACGTGATTGACAGCAGCCCTGTGGAGAGGACTTGGGGTGCTGATTGATGAGAAGCTCGACATGAGCTGGCAATACACACTCGTGTCCCAGGAGGCCAAGTGTATCCTGGGCTGCAGCAAAAGATGCATGGCCAGCAGGTCGAGGGAAGTGATTCTGCCCCTCTACGCCGCTCTTGTGAGATCCCATCTAGAGTCCTGTGTCCAATTCTGGGATCCCCAACATAAGAAGGATATGGAACTATTGGGATGGGTCCAGAGGAGGGCCACAAAGATGATCAGAGGGCTGGAGCACCTCTGCTATGAGGATAGGCTGACAAAGTTGAGGCTGTTCAGACTGGAGAAGAGAAGGTTCCTGGCAAACTTCTAGTACTTGAAGAGGGCTACAAGAAAGCTGGGGATTGACTTTTTACAAGGGCATGAAGTGATAGGACTAGGGTCAATGGCTTTAAATTGTAGGGGGAAAGATTTAGATTAGATATTAAGAAGAAATTCTTCATGATGAGGGTGGTGCAGCACTAGAACAGGTTGCCCAGGAAAGTTATGGATGTCCCCTCCCTGGAAGTGTTCAAGGCCAGGCTGGGTGGGGTCTTGAGCAGCCTGATCTAGTGGGAGGTGTCCATGCCCGTGGCAGGGGGATTTGAAACAGATGATCTTATGGTCCCATCCTACAAAAAACATTGTATTATTTTATGATTCTATGATATGTATGCAGCCAGAATTAAGCCATCAGACAGGAGACAGTAATACATCCACACAAATAATGGTGGTGTGATAATTGCTTCATAAAAACTATTGTCAATTGTTTGAAAGCTTTCATGATAAACACCTACTTCTCAGCATGTTGAAGAACACAGATATGATTGAGCTGATAAAGTGCAGAGGGACCAATAATTACAAGGACAGTGTTTAAAAACATATCCAGCACTAGATGGAATAATGACAATTAATAAATAATTCATAAATGTTACAGTATTTAGAGAAAGTATAGGCCTGAGGTGCTGCCTAAAGGTGCTGTCATTTTGCCCAATACACTCTTTTTTCCATCTCAAGCACCTTCAGCTTCTCATTTGATATGGATAATTCTGCTGAATTTTAATTTCAAACTACAGCGCCTGTATTACTTTTTCATCTGTCTGTAGGAAATCATTTAAGACTGTCTTTCCACAGGGAGTTTCTGTATCTGCTGTCACTCACAATGATGCCATCATTCTCACATTGCTCATGTGAAGCATAATTAGCAGTGTTTAGTAATCTATATCCTCTGATCTGGCACAGTTCTATATTATAGTGCACTTTAACAAAAAGTGCAAAAGCAAAAAGAAACTGTCTTTGTGTTTTGGTTGTAGACTTTCCTCTCAGTATGACATTTGGGTGATGACCATCTCTTTCTTCTGTCAAGAATGTACAGTGTCCATTTGTGAGATCACTGAAAATAATCACAATTAATTTCTTGTTGATTGACAGGCTAATTCCTTCTGAGAACATTATGCAAAGGCAATTATCAGTCAGTGCTAGCCACGTCTACGTAAATTTTGTTAGAGATTCTCAATGTGGAGGTTAAGCTGGCATGACTGAAGGCCTGTGCCATACTTCATACAGTTAAATCAAAGCATGACCACTTAGACAGTTTAATCAAATTTGGTTTGTATTAAGAAAGCCTTTTCTGAATTATGCTCCTTATAACCATGTTGGTCTTGTGAGGGTTTTTCAGAAGAATGAAATATGTTTTCTATTGTCAAATTGGAAGGACTATTTTCTGATGACAATTAAAATAAAATCAGAACTTATTAGGAATGTAAAAATATTCCATTTCTATATTTTGTATTGATTATTTCAAGCTTTCATTTAGAACTGATTCTTTGAAAATAAATCATATTTCATTTTGTAGCTCAGAAAATATTATATGCCCAAATCACATTCATATTATTTCTACCGTAGCAACACTCTTGGGTCATATAAAAATTGATTGTTTTCTAATAAAAAATGTTAACTTTTTCCATTTTTGTTCCACTCTTGAATTAAAAAAAGAAAGGTACTAGGGAAATTGCAGTGCTCAGAAGGATTTACTGTTTCTATTCATATGTAAACCTGATGGTTTACAAGAAGCAAATTAATTGATTCTATGAGCTATTTTCATCATTTACTGATCTAAAGTTTCAGCTGCTTATCCAGGAGGCTTTTAGTATACACTGATGGCGAAATACAAAAACGTAGGAAATGTAAAAGTAGTAGAGTTCAATATCAAATTAGTCCTGTTTACTGAGACTCCTAGGTAAATTTATACACAGGATATCAGAAAGAGACCCTATCTGCACATTTTCCAGCTAGATACCTCAAACCATCTGACTACCTCAGAGATGTCAAAGGGGTGCTCCTTTTGTTAGGGGAATTACTTCTTAACCTATTTTTCTTAGGAAGTAAGAATTTCTGTAGGCGTGGCCACTTGTGTAATTTTACAGTGAAAACTTAGATATTTCAATAAGCCTTGTCTGCTAGAAATGCAGCATCACTGAAACCAGCAGAGTTACATAAATTGGTACCAGAACAAAATTTTCCCTTGACATTATTTTAAAACATAGATGGTGCTGATATTTCTGGAAAATGTTTCTCAAGCTTCACACATTTGTGATTTGTTCTGCATTTCCAGTGACATCTTCTATTCATTTACTGAAAGTGAAGGATAATGCAACCATCCTAAGGCTCAGCACTGTGCTGAAAAACTCCAAAGAGCTGCAGTAGAGAGCAAAATGTACACACATATATGTAAATGTTTATACACATACATACAACTTTTTAAATATAAATATGTATGTGTTATTGCTTAGGCAAAATAAGGAGTTACTACCTTGTTTAAGAGGATACATTTTGGCTCTGTAATAGTCTGGGCAAAATACACCGCTTTCACTCATTTCACATGTATCTATAATATCAGGCAAGAGGTCTTCCATTTGATTTAGATGAGAGGGTCTATTTAAAGCACATTTTATAATGAAACTTTTTTTGAGAAATAGAAAAAAAAGAAAGCTTGAGTACTTGACCATTTGTCACCTTTATAATGGAAATAAAATTCAGCCATCGTTTCTTGATTTCCTCTTTTTCCTCTAAGTTTTCTTTTACTCAACTTCTTCAATAGATATGACAAAGCCACCACATTTTTTTCTAGCATTTCAGGCATTTAACACTCCCTCTGAATCTAATCAGAGATTGTGTCCCCTGTGAAACACAATGAACTCCCTGAGGAGCTCAGAAAGTACATTCTATTGTTTTTATGTGGCTTTTTTTTTTACTGCTTCCTGGAGGAAATCCTTAGTCCAATAAATTTGTTAATCACTTTGAAAAACATGTTTCACTTTGTTTTGTTTGGGATCTGTGGGGTTGTTCTGCAATGTTTGGTGGTTTTTTTTCTTGAAAAGGTTTTTGAAGTCCTTGAATTTACCCCTGTACCCAACAGCCTTCTTTAATTCTCATTTCTAATCCCTGAACACTCTTAATCAAGTCTTCAGTAGTTTTCATTATTATTCAACATCTTATTTAGGATTAAAATTTTTCTATGATTGTACAATGAATATAGATCATGAAATACTCATTGTATAATAGCAATTAAAATAATAATCCCTCTAACAAAGTTTAGAGCAATTTAAACTACCCAGGATTTAAGAAAGCTAAGTGATTGGAGAGGAGATTTATTGCTTGGCCAAATGTCCCAAAACTTAAAACAGATTTGTAAGCATTCTTATGAAAAAGAAAATTGCTGTGAATATCCAAATGTGAAATCTGTCCTATTTGACAGTCTGTCTTGTATAGTGGCCAATTTGAAGAGTTTCAGAAAAACGTCTAAGTATCTCAGAGCAAGAAGTTGTAGAAAAATCTGTATTTATAGTTAACTCTTTTCCTGATTTTTAATATCATAGAAAGCTTAAACCTTGAAGATAAAGATTTCTGCAATAAAATAGTCATTAATCATAAAAATCCCATGTAATCTTGATATCAATCTGTAAGTTCATATTTTTGGTTAACAGTTCGGCTTCAGAAACTACAGTCTCCAGAGGACTAGAAGTTCCCAGGAAGAACAGGATAACTAGGCACAAAATAAAAAATTAAATGCATTATAGAATCAGCAGTGATGAAAAAGGTGACAAAAATGAAATGTCTCTAAATCTTCTTTTCTTTTGTAAATAGAATGTCGCTTTATGAGGCTGATTAGGTACATTGTCATTAGGCTTAAAAAAATCAAGTATCTCATCTATCCAATAAAGTACTTACATGTATTTTAACCCTGTAAGTTTATTATCCTGTGAGTTACTGTAGAGATGTTTAACAATAAGCATCTTTTTCAAACATCTGAGGAGGGAAAAAAGACAAATTCAAAAGCAGCACATGATGAGTCCATGTTCCTCTCAGGAAGTAAATACTTTTTATTTTTTATTAACAAGACATAAAAGACGTAGATGACCCTGTACAAGAAGACCTTTTGGTGAGCCTTAATGAAACAATTCCTTCTGCAGACTCCTCCACAAGGTTAATGGTTGTCAAGACCATAGAGAAGAACAAGATAGTTAAACGTAGCACTGATCCACTGATGTTGCTGTCCAGCTACTTCTTTCCTGGTCCGGTCAGTTTACAAGGACAGTCCTGACAGTATGGGCTCCAGTAGGCCTCATGTAGCATGCACTGCCTTTTCATGGCCTTAGTGCTGTTTTCCTTATGGTCCAGTAGTATAGATGTTTTTGTCAGAGATGTAATTCTTTGAACTACAGCAGTTTGGCTGCTTTTTTACCTATGACATACTTTCCACATCTCGGTACCTTTCCTAGTCCTTCCATTTCCGCTTTGAGTAGTAGAATGCATTTGGATTTTCTACATAATTCTACACTTTCTTGGCCTTTCCACAACTCTCTGAACAGCAAGTGTTGTGTGGCTTCTCTTTTAAAACTGTTTTTTGATGGTTTACTCACTTTGAATTCATTGAGTGTATTAAATTGCATTGGTGCAGGCTCAGTGACAAAATAATTGGAGAGGAAGGTATTCCTGTTTTGGAAAAGAAAATCCTCCAGTGGAAATGGCTAAGTGTCTTAACACAGTTGGTTAGGAAATTATGCACTAGAATTCTCAGAACATACTTGAAAAAAAGTCTTATCTGTCAAGGGAGGTGTGGGAGGAGAGGCAAAAAAAAAAAAAGTATTAAGCCATTCAGAAAAGCATTTCCTGGCAGGTAGCTTGATTTGTGCCATTTCAGCAAATGGAGAAAAACAAATAAACAAGCAAAAAATGGCAATAGCGCTCAAGGTGATTCATTAAGTTATGTTTTCATTAATGTTTGAGGATGTCATTAAAACACTAAAATACTGAGAAGTTTTTGTTGTATTAGACATTAGCCATTGTATCACACTGGGATATAGCCTAGCACTGCCCTACAGCATACTGGGAGACTGCTTAAAACTGTCCTGTGTTGTCTGTCATCAGTGTTCAGTGTCGGACTTCCTGCAAGTTTTCAAAAACAATAATGAAACCTGGGGATTGTATCCTTTTGAGTAAGTGAGTCACCAAAACATCACAGATGTTCATTACCATATGAATTTAGCACAATTTCTAAATCCCCAGATCACTGTTATCTCTGAATTTACCCTTTGTAGTGAATGGAGGAAAATTGGGGTTTTTATTTATCTGAAGACTGCATTGTGATAAGCAAAGTGCTGGAAATAATCATAGGAAATTCACTGTAGCATAAGACTTTGTGGTAAGGAAAAGAAAAAAATTTTTTTTACAGATGATGAAGGGAGAGGGATGGATATAATAATTTTTGACAGAATAAAGAATGGTAATTGCTATTTCTGATACAATGCATATTTTTTTTCCTCTCAATAAAAAAAAAATCATATGAGGAAATAGACAATATATGAAATATTCCATGGTGTTAGTTTTACATCATGTTTATATTCCATCCAATAGTGAAGAAATCAAGGATGATGTCTACTCTTTTTTTGTCACATTTGAGCTCAGAGAGCATCTGAAGTGATTCAACTCCAACCTCAAAGCTGTGCAGGTGAAAGGGGGACTTGTTAGAGGGTTCAGAGCTGTACTAGCAGCTTCTGCCACAGGTTTGAAAACTGGACAAAAAGCACAGCTCTGCAGAAGAAACTCTGCTAATACCATATAGTAATATTCTTAGAAACATTAATTCACCTATGGCCTCATGTTATTAGTAACGGTTCTTGAGCAGTTTTAGCTGAAGCCAACCAACACTGTCCCATAAACTTCAAGGAGTTGTGTCAATAGCTAGGATGGGCCACAGCAGTTTTCATTAATTAGGCAGAGATTCCGGTAGCACGAGTACAAGCTGTCCTATGTCAGCTAGCATAGCTGATGGCTGTATTTAAATTAAAGACCTGATGTTTTAACAAAACCTCATAAACATCTTTTAAACTCTTTTAAACAAACTTTGAACAAGTTCTCCGTTTCTCTGCACTGAACTTCTTCAGAACGTCTTGCATTTGTTTATGTCATCAAATTTTTTACAACTGTATTTCAAAAATGCATTTTAGACAAAGAAAACAAACGGAAGAAAAAAGCATAGACTTTAGACAGTGACAATGTTTTAGAAAATTCAGATTCAGTGAAAAAGCAAGCCTTAACATAAGGCAAGTGGCATAACAGTATAGGACAAAAATGTAAATGATCTATTCTGGGACCATGACTGTACATAGCTCTGTGTACAAGTAGGTAGAATAGGGAAAGCATTCAGCTGGCTGGAAATCTGAACACAGCACAGATTGAGCCTTTCTACACATGTCATCTACAGCTGAAACTCCATGTTGTGATTTTGAGGAACAGGTTTACTTCTTATTATTACTAAGTTGAGTTGGTATTTCTCCAAGATCTGGTGTAAAAAGAAAAGAGAAAGAAAATTCAGCTGATGAACACACTGGTTTAAAAAGGAAACCAAAGACAATCATCTGTAGTGTGAAACCGTCCCTCTACATACAGTTATATTAATCTGCAATTAGAGGTGTTTTGATTTTAGTTCTAATATTTACTAGATTTTAATTTACAAAACACATATAGTTGCTGTCCTGTAACTGCAAGACAACCAAGCAGTGACAAGGAGATTGAGTTTTCTTCCTGGTTTAAGCCAAGTGACATGTAAAAAATGCTGGTAATATGTAATTTCAAAAATCTGGAATTAGCTGAGAAATCTTTAGGCACTGGTTTTAATCACTAAATCAAAATAAAGTTTAGGCAACCTTTCTCAATCACATTTTGTCAAGTGGTAATGGAACAAAATCACAAAAACTGTACAACCTTGGGGTTTGATTTTTTTTTGGAGGGAGAGGATGATGGGTTGCAACTATTTTAAATTAAAATTTCCAGGTTTTGTCTATAAAGGATCGGAAGGCTCTTGATGCTATAGGGACCAATAGCACCCACACAAGCGTTTGCTCAGCAGTCACATAGGAAAATTGGACATTCGCAATCGACCCTTCACTCACAACTATATGAAATGGTGGCACTGAGTCAGATAACTTGGAGGCTGATACTTAAAAAAGACGTGAGCCTTCCCAATTATTTAATTATTTATTCAAGTGGCATTGTTTCACATGGCACAAAACAATCAAGCTGATAACTGGACTAACAGTAATTTAATATTAACTCATAAAATATGATAGTATTTACTTCTTATTTCTACTTAACTAACTAGTTCAGTTGAAACTGAAAGTTTCCATGGCTGAACTATTTCCACCAGACATCAGCCCTCCACAAAACCTGGAAGTAAATAAGAGTAATAATCTTTATAACTCCCCTTCTTCCAAACTGTAAGTATGTTGCTTGCCCGGCTCTTTATTTATGTTTGAAGCACTTTTTCTGACAGATAACATGATCATTGATCCTTTAGTACTTGGAGTAATTGTTGGGAATAGTTCAGATAAATGGTACCTCCTGGCTTTTCTATGTTGTTAATGAAATTCTAGAATTATCACATCTTTTCCATCCCTGGGGAATACAATTCACAAGTACCCTTGCATCTTCCAACCCTACCCTTTCCCCACCTGCTGAAAAACACTTCTGTAACCTATTTCCATATGAAAGTATAGTGTCTTTTGTACTCCAGAAAATACAAAGTTAAATCCTAACCAGCTGAGGATCAGTGCCACTTGCTTATTCTGTGTTAACTACTGCTTAGCACTCCTGCTGAGGCAAAATGCTTCACCAGTACCTCCTGCAGTGGGCTATGTCTTAAAGGCACACATTAATCGTTAATTAACAGATTATAATTTAAAAAATAAACTCCAAACAGCTCATTATGGTGACATTTAAATCACTTCATTTAGTTAAATAGGATGACAGCTTATTTAATAATGATAACAATGTTCCTTTTATTCTGTTGCTTTTTTTCCATTGCTTTTTTCCTCTTTAGCTGCATTCTGATACAAAAACAAAGACTGTCAACAAACACAATTCAAGTGGTCTTTTTATGAAACAAAATTTGTGCAAGCTGATTTGACTTATACTGATAATGTTTATTGAAGGATGGGAGGGATGGCTGTGAGAAAAATCTGTTTCCTTTAAGAGCCAACTCTGCATGCCTTATTGTGTAAAATCCTAATCGAAAAAAAATCCAAAACCATGTTTGGCTGAATGAGGATTGTAGGATTCAGCTGACTTCACAGTTTTAAGGGTATTTTTTCTTTTTAAGAATGATTGGCCCTTCTGAAACATGAGGAGCAAATGACATTGTAGGATCTATTTTTATGGAAGGAAGCATCCGCTGTATGATCCCCAGATGAAAAGCTGTCATCCATCTTCTGAATAGGTTTTATCCTCCTCCCCTTCAATGGTTAGTTTTTGAAACTGCAGAAAACTCCAAGCAATTCTTTATAATTCCCTAAATAAAGACATCAGAGTATCGGCAGAACTGGTACATGAACAGGAATGGGCAGCTGTCTCTGAGAGGGGAAAGAAAAAAAGCAACAAAACAACAGTACGCTTACCAGCTTAGTTAAAAGCTGCGAAATTTTATTATTGAGTGTATGTCAAGGTGATGTGTCCTTCCTGTTTAAAATGGTACTTTAAAACGGTGCTTCAAGCAGAATATTTCTCATTTATATCATATTAGCCTAAGTCTATGAGCTATTCTGTGGAAAGGATCTTACCACTCCATCAAAGGTAATTAAATACGGAGAGTAAACTTCAAAGACAAATTGCAAATTGAATCAGGGGGAAAAAAGGAGGAAAAATAAAGGAAGAAGAAAGAAAAGAAGGCAAAAAAAAAAATCTTTTCATTAGGGAATATTTAAAAATGCCTCTATTGATATCATGCCAGAGAAAAGGTTTTCAGGATGACCAGAAATACAAGATTTCCCCTGAATTTTTATTCCATTTTATAAAACTGATGTAAAAAGATGAATAAGGTTGCAGTGATAAATACTACACCACACATTTTTTATAGTGTCTTCTTATTAGGTGGATAATGCATTCTAATAATAGCTTGGATATTTACTGCTAAAATTGTCATACACACCCCTTAGTTTTTTTCCCTTGGATCTGTTTGATTGCTGGTCAAATAATTCATTCTTTTTGTATAGTGCCACATTTTCAGTCTGTTCTGTGGAACCTACAGTTTTTGTCTCTATGAGTGTTTATTATAGCAGTTTTTAATCATATGATCAGATAATATTTCTTGAATAGCATATCATAATATTATATTATTTATTCTTGGATTCTCACCCTGTTTTTCTTCAAGACAAAGAAAATCTATGCAAAGACAGTCTATTCAACGACATTAGCAATATATACATCAAAGTGGAAACCAAGTTTTATTGTCATTATTTAAGGCATTGAAGTTGAAAATATCAAAAATATGAATTTTTGTATTAAAAAAAGCTTACTCTTCCTCTCCTATGTCTTGGTTATCTTTCAAAACTGGGCAAACTTCTTACATAAACCATCTTCACACAAAACATAATATGGATAGTGACAATACCAATAAATATCTTATTCAGAGAGAAAAAAAACTGCAAATTTCAATCTGAACGTTTCAAAAACCTATGAAAAAGCGTAATGAAAAACATAATTCATTTAACTATAGAGGTCAGCACAGCTCTCATTGTAATAACGAGAAATCATCTTTGCCCTCTTTAGTCAACTCTAGAGTAAAGGCAAGTTGTTTAAATATACTGTGGGATAAAAGAACAAGAATTTATTTACCTAGTTAGTAATTCTTCACAGTTTTCACATTTTCAAAATCATAATTCATTCAACTGTTTTTTTACTATTCAGATTTTTTACATAATGTTCCAAAACCTACTTCCCACAAAATCTTTGATCTTTTCAAGTCAAGATACAGTTAAAACATGAAATTATGATATTACTGTTTAATTATGATTCAGGAGTGAGTGAATGTCTTATTTCACCCCCCATGGGAAATGACCTGTCAAAAGTTCTAGTTTCCTTTGATCTTAATCCAAAGCTTATTAAAATCAATAGCTGTGTATCCATAGACCTCTGGTATGATTAATACTAGCTGTTTTGGAGGATAAACAGGGTAGATACATGTGTGACATGCAGCTCTACAGAGAGGCATTCAT
The DNA here is from genome assembly GCF_017976375.1 of Cuculus canorus. Lineage (NCBI taxonomy): Eukaryota > Metazoa > Chordata > Aves > Cuculiformes > Cuculidae > Cuculus > Cuculus canorus. The sequence continues at coordinate 24,528,254 of NC_071403.1, read as the reverse complement.
ATCTCTATTTCCTAACCGTTTGCTTGGAGTTTGTGGCTATTTACATAGGGCAAGAAAAGCACTTGAAGTATAAGAAAGGAATGGTGGGAAGATAGTGGATAACAGCAAACCACATAACAGTTTTACTTTATGTTTCTATTCTTTTTTTGTTCTAATTTAAAATTAAAAGGCAATGTGTAGAATATAATATATTTCTGAAGATGTCTTATAGGAAAATAAAAGTCTTATAGGAAAATGAAACTCCTAAAAACAATATCAGAAGCAGCCAAAACTTAAAGCATACAATCAATTCAAAGCTAGCAAAGCACTGATTTCATAAAATTTGAAATATATTGAGGCTTAATATTGAAATTAAACCAGCAGAGAAAGGTAAAGAGAGAAATATGTGCATAAGCTGATTTCTTTTTATTTTATTTTTCTTCTCTCTGTTGTTTGTTACATTTCCTTGCTCTGTATTAGCTTCAATTAGATGTAAAGTCTAGCCTTTCCTAGTGTTTATATTTTATGCAAAAATTTGCTGGAACTACTCATACGTGTGAAGTTAAGGGCATTTTTTAAAGAAACCATAATTTATTTGCAAATGGTTGTTTCTTTATTCTTTCTTCTGAAAATTCTAAACTAAAATTATTCATTTCATGTAGGAAGCAATATTTTGTTGGAATAAAAAGTGAAGAAAATGTTTTGAATCCGGATCTTGATACATTGCAATAGATTTGTGGTTCCATACCTAAGATTTGGTTTTCAGATTAGCTAATATTTATCAACTGGAAGACACATTTTAACTTTCCAAATGCTATTTCTAAAAGTATTTAGTGTGTTTCTCTGTGTCTTGGGCACAGCACTGAAACTTATTTCTTTGACACAAAATCAGATCTATCCACGTAAGACGTTTTTTCTCAGGCTTTTATTGACAATAGGATGATATCCATGGAGTAGGACAGGACCACACTGAAAAGGCACGAATGATTGTTACTCGGGTTGATAGTTTATAATTAACAGCCTCTTCTGGTAAATGTCTGTTGCTACGCTTCATCATGTGGACAGAGCACAGATGTGTAGCCTCTGCAATTCTCCATGATCTGTGAAGAGTATGTGTCTTTTTTTCATATTTATTTGTCTTTATCTGGTACAAAAAGGACAAGGGATTTTCTATGGGACAGAAGTAAATGATAAAGGCTGATCCTGAGTATAGACTTCAGAAAATGACCATCACTCTAACATTGCATTGTGAAGAAATTTGTTGCAGGCCAGAACCTAACACTGTGCCCTTATCCTCTGAGAAGGCCACTTACAGCGGCAAACTAGTGAATGAGGTATCTGAACTACTGTAAGTAAAAGGCTGTCCTCATTTTCACATATTCATTTCTATATGAATGCGAACGGTTACAGTGCATTTTTCAGTGCCTGAACATTCACCTTCAAGCCACAAATCAAACCACAAAATCTTTAAATGTCATTCAAGAAGAAATAATATATTTATTTAACTGTCAATCCATGTTTAATAATTATTGGGGCAATCAATTAATTAAAATGAATGAGATGAAAATGAATGCAATTAAAATGAAACAAGAGATGGGATTACATTCTTTGTGCTTTGTACTGGTCTACTTGGTAACTTTTGAGTCCTTAGTGATCAGTTTCAGTGAGATGTATGAAGAAGGAGAGGTGTCTCAAAGAAATACAGCTAAAAGTTTTAACAACTCTGGAGACAGAGTAAAGAACAGAAATTATTTTTCCCTAGGAGGAAAGAATAATTATAACTCAGCCAATTTGGAGAGGATAGGATAGTGCTGGGGGGACTGGGAGCTCAGAACTGTGAGTTCTGTTCATGGCATTGGTTAGGATTATGGGATACAGTCTCATAGGAAAGTCGGCTTCATTAATTCTGCTAATTTAACTTAGCTTTAAATTTAACATCTAAGCAGAGTAATAATGAGGTGTGAGCTCTTAAATGGGTGAATGCACATCATAAATAGGTTATTACAAGCCTGTCTTATAGATACATTTATATCTATACATACAGACAGAGATAGTTGTAGATCTATAAGTGCACGTTTGTATGTGTGTCTCTGTATATACATATATAAATATGTATATATACATGAAAATGTGTACCTGTGCTTGTAACAGAGAAGGTGCCAGTAGATGGCACTCAAGAACACATAACTGATGGGTTTGTTGGCTGCCTTTTCAGGAAGAAATCAGTAAGAAATCTAATCAGATTCTTGAAACAACAATGAACTCCACCCTCAACAAAAGTACAACAAACTAATCTTGAAACTAATGCAATGGTTCTCTGACCTCCAAGAAGACTTTCTCTGCATTGTCTAGGGAAGGTTTGCGTACGCTAGGGCTCCGGTGGGACAGTTGTTGACACTATGGCTGCCTCCAAAATACTGAGTAAAAAGTTTCAGATGTTACTTATTTTTGTCTCTGACAACACATGTCCTGGTATGTTGCTTCACTATCAAGTTAAAGTTTTTTCATCACCTTAGTTAGAGCAGCTGCATCCAAACTGCCTGATGGGAGTTGACCCAGACGTTGTGTAGTCCAGACCTAGTCTGGAGAATAGCTTACCCAAGATAAACCAAAACCATTATTCTGATAATTTACATAGACAATCCAGTCTTTGGACCTGTTTAGTTTAAGGATACAGATTTCTTATTTAGCTTTTGTAAGTAGCATTGTATCTGCAGAAAAATAATCATTTTCCTTTGTATGAAAGTACTGAAATCAGGAGGGACTAAGTGGAACTTCTTTTCCTGGTAAAAGGCAATTTGAGAAAAAAATGTAACATCAGCATATAGAGATTTTTCTTCTTTGTTAGTTGAGAAGTCTGCTGGTCTAGAAAATACAGGTGTGTCTACTAGTAGCACATTTAATAAGAAATAAGAGAGAAAGAGGGAGAGAGGTAAAGAGAAGGAGGAGAAGGAAGGAGAGAGAGAAAAGAGAGAGGGAAGGGAAAGAAAGAAAAGGAGAGGAACATCAGCTTTTGCCATTGAAAGTCAGAAGCCTGAGAAATCAATAGTGAAAAAAGACACGTGGACTGCAAAAACACTGGGACCATAGCCTTAAAAAGATCCCATTTCAAACCACATGCTGGATAAAAGTGACTTGAAGCCAGGAGTAAAGAAAGACTCCTGTTTTTTTTTTTTTTTTTTTATTTCCTCTGTGTTCAGGAAAAGGAGCTCTTGTTCTCTAAGAACAAAACTCATTTATGATACCTTGTTCAGTACAAAAATTTCCATCATATGAGACATTCCTCTCAGGTCTAAAACCCTCAATTGACCACTCAGATGATGAGAGACAGCAGAAGTGTACAGTTTGGATTTCGAAGACCAAAGAATGTGTTTTACAGGTTACTTCCTCTCTGAAGATCTGTAGCTTTATACCTTCCTCACTCTACCTTAAAAATTTAAAACTTGAATGAGGCTTAATTTGGGAGAACAGACTTGCAAAAGGCTCACAGAAAGGCAAATTTATTTCTCTATATCATTCTAGCTTCAACATGCTCCTTGTCAAGCTTATGTACACTCAACCGTCCATCCCCTGTATCTTAATTTTCCTTACAAAGGCCTTGTTTTGACGTCTAAATCCTATCCGGCATCAAATCAAGACAGTTGTATCATTCTAATTTCCATGAACAATCTCTTTCATAAACACAACATGAACACATAACACACACATGCAGAGAAATGAATCTGGACATTTATTCTGCAACATAAAATGTTTGGATCAGCAAGAGTAGTTTTCCTTGATGAATGTTTTTGCCTGTCAGACATTTTAAATAGGTGTAAAGAGAGAAAGCCTGAATAAAGCTTTATCAGAAAGGCTACAGAGAAGTCTGAAAACAAGTGGTGATGACCTCTTTCCAATGAAGCTGTTTCTTTTATTCAAGAAATGAAATAAGTTCAGACATATGCTAGACTCAGAGGAAAATGTCATTCCTGATCTAGTTTTCACACTTTACTTTTCTTGCTTTTTCTCAACTGTAATGAAAAGACTAGCAGAATAAATTGAGAGAAAAGGAGTGGTGAGTCTGTTGAGAGGCTAATGACTGCTTACTACAGCATTCTTTGCATGATGGCTTAATTAACTAGTTATAGTACATATCTGCTACCTTGGATGTATTGAAACTTTTTATGTATACTTACACATGCAGCTTTGAACACAGCTTTTAAGATATAAGGTCTTTTTCTTCCTTTTTTTTTTTTTTTTTTCCTGATGCTTTTGCTCTAATTCTCTTAGCAATCAGCTAACCCTAATTATATTTAGTCTACAAAAAGCTGCTGTATGCTGTGGTAATACGCCACCTGAGAGATACCTCCTTGAAGTTTGGTAGAGTTTAATAAAAAACTAGTTAGCAAGGGCTAAATCCCAGAAAGAACTAATGCTACAAAGTCAATTTAGTTACATGGGAATTCTTCCTTTGTGGTACAGACACGTGCCACTCTTAAAAGTTCTAACTGGTTCAATTGATTCCTGTTTCTTGCTACATTTCCTGTTCAGCCACAGTTACTTCAGAAACGCTATTTTACATGTGTAGGAGTTTCACAAGTGTTACATAAATTGCCTAGGCACCTTTGTGTAGAACAGAAGGATTTATTTTCCTTCCTCTCTTAAAATAACAAAAATAATTCCACTCCTCTCACATCCCAAATGGAAAACTGCCTAATTTTTTTCAGAAAAGAGCATGTTTTATAATATTCTATAAAGTATAATATAATATAAATCACATTATACTTTTTAAAAGAAGGATTGAGTTACACATGTCAAAACTAGTCATGCTCTGATGTTTCCATTGACTCACCTATTGTACAAACAACTAAACTAGGCTGCACAAATAGGAATGCTACATTATGACATATAACTCTAAAATAAGATCATCACAGAATTTTCTGTGCAAATCAGCATGGCAAACATTTAATCTTTCTTCCAGAATTCTCCTATTTCATATCCTATTCCACTAGACCAGCTTTTTCCACGTACAACAGCTTCACACGCAGGCTGTTTAACATAAGAATCACATATGCAGCTATCAGTAATGTTTCTGAAAGGCAAGTAACTGTCAGCTGAGCAGTCACAAGGCAACAACAGTTGACGTGAGATACATTACCTTTATTATTTTTTAAACATAATTTTAATTATTATACATTTTTAATGCAATTTTCAAAGACTAGATAATGACCCTGAGGTCTAGTTGACGTAAGAACCTGCAATTGTTTTAAAGATACTTGATCCACATCATTTTGAACACTCTGAGGACTGAGAAAAGTGACTGCTAAAGATATGTTTTTTGACCGAGCCTTTGGTAATAACTTCTTTTTTATTAAATAGTCTATGGACCAGTAGTTTTACTCACAAAAAAAAGAAACAGAGCGAATTATCTTGTAAAAAATCCAGCTATATCACTTCTGAAGATATTTTATTCATACATCTAAAAAATATTTCTACTCTGCCTTGTTGCACCTTAGAGGTAGGAACCTAAATGATAAATTCTTACTCTCTCTATATATATTTTTTTCCTTCCCCCAGGCTGTATCTGTATTAGTGACTACCAACCTGTGAAAAGAGTTCTCTGTTCTTATTAAAGGCAAAGCTGCAATACAAAGTAGGTCAAAAGAAAGTAGTACCTTACACAGACTACAGCTTCCAGAGATCATAGCTAAAGCAGCAAAACACCCATCTGTAGTGCCACTGCTAATGACAAGCTGAACATAGGTGAAAAGGTTCCTTTCAGGAAAGAACTAGGAGGAGGGGCAGTACAATAAACACAGCGGCACATGCCTGCCTGCCTGAAGACTTTCCTCTTGCTCAGTCCTCATACCCCTTCATCAATCAAGTTGATGCCTGCATTACATTCTAATTCCTAAGACACATCTCCTGTCATCTGGAAAGATCAAAGGGGAGGCTTGCTCAGGGACAAGGGAACGTGTTAATCGCAATCCCACCCCTTTGTTTGTAAATCCTTCACAAGGTTCCAATTGCAACGAATTAATTAAATTGGTTCTCACATAATTACAATGATTCTACCTGGGTTTTTTCTTTTCTTTTTTTTTTTTTTTTTTTTAATCACTTAAAAGAAACATACATTGCAACATTTTAGGCAGACAGTATCTTAAGAATATGAATGTGATCTTGAAGTGTTATGATTACTGAGCACTGGGAATCTACATGTATTTTCTCTCATATGAGAACTGCATTAACATTTCACTTACTTAACCTCCCTGTAGAATTGCAAAGGTATCATTTATAAGAATTATATAGGTAGGATAGGAAGAAGAGAGGATTGATTGATTCAGGAGGGAAAATCATATTTCTTTCGGGCATATTCCTAAATTGCTTGACACACATTTGCTTATATGTGAAGGCTACACTTGAAAGAAAGCTGATATCTGAGCTTGAACAAAATACATTTAAAGGTAGAACTGAAAGAATTAGTAAGGAAACAGCTGAGATGCAGACTGTACAAAGGTTGTAAATATGAACAAGAAATTTGCACCAAATTTACACTGAATTTAAACCACTTTTTAATCCAATACAATGTCATTAAAAACACTTATTTCAATTTCACACTGGTTTATTGAAGCTTAATTTAAGCCATTTCTTCCAGGCTTGTTCCCAACTGACTTAGTCTATGTCTGCCTTAAAGACATTGTTACAGTTCAAATAGCCAAGGTACCGAGAGTGAATTTAAACTCACATATCTGAGGTGGCATAAATCCCTAGTACAGATTTTGTTCTACCAGCAAAGATATCCTTTAGCTGTATTTGCTTCAAGACAGTGAATTTATTACATTGATACAAAGGTTCAGTTTGATAATGGCTCCATTAGGAGCACTTTGCTGGTTTACTGTATTGGTATTTCTACAATGGTAAAGTGCTTCTAGTATAGATGCTTCTGGATATTAAAGTGAACCAAATTTGATTTAAACTCAGAATAAGAAAATCATTGCAGCTTTCCATGTACAAACAACTCTTGTGCAATAGTGAAACAAAAAGAGTTAGTTGATCCTGATATACACTATTTGCCCAAAGCAAATATTTTTTGATAGTAAAAGAAAAAAAATATTAAACCACACTTTGGAGTTAAATAACAGTGAAATCCATGTTCAAAAATCCCAGACTGTCCCTGAAGTTAACACAGCTGAGCTTCTCTACAATATCTGCATAACTGTATCAGTTTCTTTCTTCTTTTACAGATATGATATATTTACATTGAGCTTTGTATCTCTATGAAGAAAGGAACTTTTCAAAGGATTCACAGAATTATTTAACTGGGCAACAAAATGGGACATGGAAGAGTTCATGTTTATGTCTCTTTCCAAGTAAAGAGATGGAAGAAGGAAACAAAAAGTCCCTGAAGACAACATTGGTGATTTAAAAGTCTAAAGATCTTTAAAAAGAAAGAAAAAAAAAAACACAAAACCACCCAAACCTTTAAATAAAAGGTTTTAAAATAACATCTCTTGTTACTGTGTTACTGGTAGTGGTATTTCAGAAAATGATCCAACATCTTCAAGTTAAAGGAAAATTAGCATTCCTTTCAAACTTAGATTCTTATATGAAAGTAATGTCTCTTTCTACAGTGTGAAATGTCTAGATTTAAGAGAAAATACTAGGGACTTTTCAAGCTCCCTTGTGAATTTGCTAGTGTGAATTTTCCTGGTAGTTTGATTTTGAAAATCCTATTAAAATTTCACAGCTTATATACATAGACACACAAATAATTTTACTTTCATTTTAATGAAATTATGTATTCATTCCTGCCTTCCAGAATTCTAAAATCAAAATGTCACTTTTACGTTTTTCTTTCTTGTTTGGGGGAATAATTGTAGCGTATCAAGAAATCATAGAATCATAGAATAGTTAGAGTTTGAAAGGACCTCAAAAATCACCTAAAATCAAAGGCTTTACAGAAGTCTAGATAGATCACATCTGTTGGTTTACCTGCATCCACTGCTGTGGTTACACCATCATAGAAAACCACTAAGTTGGTCAGACATGATTTGCCCCTGGTGAAGCCATGCTGGCTGCCATTAATCACCTCCTTGTCCTCCATGTACTTTAGCACAGCTTCTAGGAGGATCTGTTCCATGATCTTCCCAGGCACAGAGGTGAGGCTGACAGGTTGGTAGTTCTCAGGGTCGTCTTTTCTACCCTTTTTAAAAATGGGCACAACGTTACCCTTCTTCCAGTCACCAGGGACTTCTCCTGACTGCCATGACTTTTCAAATATTATGGAGAGTGGCTTAGCAATCACATCTGACAATTCCCTCAGGACTCCGGGATGCATCTCATCAGGTCCCATAGACTTATATATGTTCAGGTTCCTCAAGTGGTCACAAACCTGATCCTCCTCTACAGTGGGAGGGGGTTTACCCCCTGGTCAACATCTTGCTGTCCCATGACCCAAGAGGGGTGAGGAGAGCAGTTATCAGTGAAGACTGAGGCAAAAAATTTGTTAAGTACCTCAGCCTTCTCCTCATCTTTTGATATCTGATCCCCATTTCCAACCATCAGTGGGGGTACATTCTCTTTGATGTTCCTCTTTTGACTGATGTACCTGTAAAAGCCCTTCTTGTTGGTCTTCACTTCCCTCACCAAGCTCAGCTCCAGCTGCGCCTTGGCCTTCCTGACCTCATCCCTACACAACCAGGCAGTGTCTCTATACATATCCCAGGTTCCCTGTCCCTGCTTGCACTGCCTGTGCAGTTCCCTCTTCTTTTTCAGTTTAACCACCAGGTCTCTACTCAGCCATGCCAGTCTCTTCCTTTTTCTGCCTGATTTTCTATGTATGGGGACTGAGTGTTCTTGTGCTTTTTGCACTTTACGGAAAGCTTCCTTAAATATTTTCCAGCTCTGTTCCACTCCCTTGTCTCAGAGGACCGTGTCCGAGGGAGTCCTACCAAGTAATTCCTTGAAAAGCTGGAAGTCTGCTTTCCTGAAATTAAGTGTCCTGACTATACTCTTCACCTGTCCCATATCCCTCTGGACCTTGAACTCCATCAGTGCATGATCACTGCAGCCCAGGCTCCTTCCGATCCTAATGTTACTGATGAGTTTGCTTGTATTGGTGACCATAACGTCCAGTACTGCATCTCCCTGGGTGGGAGTCTCTATCAGCTAGACTAAGAAATTATGCTCAATGCACTCCAAGAGTCTTCTGGATTGCCTACAGCTTGCTGTGTTACATTTCCAGCATATGTCAGGGTTGTTGAAGTTCCCAAGTAGGATGAGAGCTTGCGAGCGTGCAGCCTCCTGTAGCTGGAGGAAGAAGACTTCATCAGTTGTCTCTCCTTGATTGGGTGGCCTGTAATATACACCAACTACAAGCTTCCCATTGGTTCTTCCGCCTTTAATTTTTACCCACAAGCTTTCAACCTGTTCATGGCTACTCTTCAATGACAGCTCTTCACATTCTATCCCTTTCCTGAGATAGAGGGCAACGCTTCCACCCCTCCTTCCTCGTCTGTCCCTTCTGAACAGCCTGTAGCCATCAATAGTCACACTCCAGTCATGGGATTCATCCCACCACATTTCTGTGATGACAACTAGATCATAGCTTTCTCATAGCATGGTAGCTTCCAGCTTCTCCTGCTTCTTGCCCAAGCTTCGTGCATTAGTGTAAAAACACTTCAGCTGGGCTGCCGGTTGCATCGCTTTCCCAGTGGATCCTTCATTACCTATAAGGTGTTTTAGAGAAGTATCCTGCCTAACACCTGATCCCTGACACCTGTCCTTTCCCCTCTTGTTAAGGGCTAGCTTGATGTTATCCCCCTCCCCCTTCATATCTAGTTTAGAGCCCTATCTACAATTGCCACAAGATGCTGTGCAAAGACCTTCCTCCAACTCTGAGAAAGGTGGCTCTGACCTGAAGCCTGTAATCCCAGTGCCTTATAGGCCATCCCATTATCAAAACCCCCAAAGTTATTGTGGTGGCATCAACCACAGAGCCATGTATTAATAGACTGGACCAGTCTGAGATGTTCTATGTCACCACCTGTAACTGGAAGGAGGAAGGAAAAAACCACCTGGGCCCCAGATTCACCCAGTAGCCATCACAAGGTCTTGAAATTTCTTTTAACCCCCCTTGAATGTTTACCTATTTAATATCAATGCAAAAATCAGGCCAGGTGGAAATGGGTCATGTCCAGATGAGTGTGGAAAATTAAAAAAAATATTATTAGGGGAATACAGTGCACCAAAGACGTTTCTTTTACTTAATTTCTTTATGTCACAGCTGCAAAAGTAGGTAGAACTTGATTTAGGTGCTTTAAAATTTTTATTTTGAAAAATTGATGATATTTTATGTATGCCTAAATAAAGAAAAATAAAATGATGTGTTCTTTTAGTATTTCTTTACATCTTATGAATGTCTGAAGGTATTCTTGTTCTGTACTAAAATGCAGAGATATGTATGGTCTTGGAATCTGTCTCAATGTGAATGTTTCATAAATAGGTAGGCATCCATATCAAAGTCTGCTCTGTGTTTTAATATGTTAAAGTTTGCGGTCTCCACATGTTCCTGACATCTTGAATTCCATAGTTTCTCAAACATATGACAAGACAAAACTGATTTCTTGAATTACTTCTTAATTTTCCTTTTTCTTACGGAGAACTTGTATGCCCTATTTCTTAACTCTATCTTCTTAAATTTGACTGTCAAAATAATTTTAGAATAACTAACATCCCTGGCATGTCTTTTCATGGGAAGAACGACATACTACACAGCTTTAAGAATCTTTCGTGAATGAGTAAATGAATTTTACTGTCTGAGTCACTCTTTTCTATAAATTTGTTAAGAATCATAGAATCATAGAATCACTTGGTTGGAAAGGACCTTTGAGATCATTGAGTCCAACCTTACCTGTCCACTACTAAACCATATCCCTAAGCACTTAATCTATCCGTCTTTTAAATATCTCCAGGGATGATGATGAGCTTCTCCCTGGGAAGCCTATTTGAGTGCTTGATAACCCTTTTGGTGAAGAAATTTTTCCTGACATCTAATCTGAACCTCCCCTGGTGCAGCTTGAGACCATTTCCTCTCATCCTATTCCCTGTCACTTGGAAGAAGAGACAAACACCCAACTTGCTTCAACCTCCTCTCAGTTAGTTGTAGACAGTGATAAGGTCTCCCCTTAGCCTCTTTTTCTCTAAACTAAACAACTCGACTTCCCTCAGCCATGTCTCATAAGACTTGGTCTCCAGCCCCTTCACCAACTTCATTGTCCTTCTGTGAATGTACTCCAGTCTTTCTTGTAGTGAGGGGCCCAAAACTGAACCAGAAGTATTCCAGGAACTCCCCTACATCCATAAAAGCAGGCTAATGTTCTGGTGTGCCAATTTTGTCCATCCGTATGTTAACTTTCTTCTTTATTACCACATTTTTGTACAGAGCAGAGGTTGTTGATTTGCATGCTGGATGAAACTATTATGGGAGACTTGCTATCATCAGCTTTTAAAATTATTGTTATTTGTATTTCTGTGAACTGAAATCTAAACTGGTTTACCATAACAGGATAGGTCATCTGCCTCATTGCAGGGATAATAAAATTTATAAGAGGGGTGGGACAAACCCTAGGAAGTGACTATTTCAGCAACTGCATTCCAGTTTTCCTTTACCCTTGAGTTAACAACCAAAACCCTTAGGTTGACAGTTCCCATGAGAAACCTGGATGTCTTTTCGAAGACTATGAGATTTGCCATTTATATTTTTGACCTATTGAGATAACTGCTCAGAATGAACTTAGTCATCCTGAAGTTTCAGAGATGAGCTTCTTTAGAATGCCTATGAACTTCATTTTTGTATTTATTTGTTTTCTGGAACAATTTTAATGCAGTTTTCCAACACATCCCCCCTTAAAAAAAAAAAAATCCTTGGTTTTTTTTTCTCTAACTTGCTTTGTAGTGAAAATAAATACAGTCTGAATGTAATGACCTCCTTTCATGCTTCTTTCATACCTTGATCATTATTAGCTCTTGGGAACTTCTTGCTTCTGAAGTGTTTAAAAACATTTTATACTCTTGGTAAGTCACTTTCTCATACTCCTGTGGCCTGTCTTACTGTAACTTCATGTGCAACTTTCCAGTGCAACTTTCCAGTGCAAATGTTCCCAGAGATCTCTGCCCTCCTTGAGTACTTTCTCTTTCTGTAGGAGAGGTTTCTAGTTGAATGCGCCACTTCAGAAGAGATACTGGCAGTGGAGAGTCCAAAAATAGAAAGAATTACCAGAAGATTAGAAGGACTGATTATAAAAGGAGGAAAATGAAGCAACTAAGACAGGGACAAAAAAAAAAAAAAAAAAAAAACAAAACCAAAAACCTAAAAAACCCATAGTGTATACTGAATGTGGACATTAAAAACAGTTGTCAAGAGGCTACCACATGAAAAAAAGTACTTAGTACTCTATATCCATGGTGGTTAGGACAAGTAAACAGACCTCAACAGCAGCAAGAATATTTTAGGCTGTGTGGAGAGAGAAACTTCTTAGTATAAGAAATCTCTGAACTAGGTTAGATATGGAGTTTGTGTCCAGTACTAAAGCTTTTTCACAACAGTGTAGAAATATAGACACTGGGCACTATATAAGTACAGTTGGCCCTTACTGGGCCAGGGGATGTGTTAAATGACAGCCTGAGGCCTCTTTTATGCATTTTTTAACTGATTTTATCATTTGAATAATACTTTATTCTGTTTTTAGCAGGCTGGCTTATGGCATCTCCCTTTAAAGTCTATTTCTTTGTTTGTGCTGCATATAGGGCTTCTAGTGTGCCTAATTTAATCTCTACAGCTCCTGCTTAGCCCTGCTTAAGTGCCTTTTAATTAACTTAGATATGTTTATCTAAATATTCTTTTAAAAATATAATACTATTTTTGACCTTTTTCCTCTGCGAGACAGACTACCTTTGTCTAATTTTAGGCATTTGTTAAGTAGTGAATTCATTTTGAATATTTTTGGTTTCTTATTGAATCTCAGCATAAGAAAGCTTTGTTTTGGATAAGTTAGCCTATTGAGCATCTATACAAGAGTAGTTAGAAGAGGTAATGACACTTAAATATTGGCAATGATATAATCAATCCTCGTGTCAATATTCGTACCACTGACTTCGTAAACTTGAAAAGGCTGATAAGTCTATCTGATTCCTTGTAAAAGGTAGCATGTGTACTTTCGTAATACAAGAGATACTGTGGAGATCCTTAGGGCAGGCAGAATAGATCAGCCAGAGTAGGTGCATATTTTAGATGCAAACTCATTTTCTTTTGTGTAATGTAATTTCTTTTTATTAGGTATTACTTCTCCTAACTCTTTCCAGATAAAGATTTTCATTTTTGTCATCTCAATACAGAATGAGTTCTTCATTTGCTTTTCTGCTTTGCAGGATCTTTTATAACACTACCCTATTGCAGGGCCCAGTTTATTTCCTGTTTCTTTACAAAAGGGTAAAGGCAGACAGATACTTCTGTAAGTGAAACATGTCAATTATTGACATATCAGTTTTCTCTTCCACAAAGCGAATTTGGAAATGAGGAAAGAGGATATTAAAATAATCTTTAAATTAACAGGAGCAACAAGCAAGGAAGTTTGTTTCTCACTGATACAATGATCTATTTTTGAATTTGTGCAGATGAAGTCTCCCATAAATTCTTCTAAAGAAGATGAATTCTGTAGGTAGTTTCTGGTTTATATTTCAGCACTAGGCTTTTAAGGATCTTATCTAACTCTTGACACCAGCACTAAAGAGATGTACATCCAAGCTGTATACTTTTGTCTCTCTTTCTTTAACATAGAGACAATCACTCTTTTTTGGAATTAATTAACCTGGCCTGTATTATTTGAGTATTTTAGGATGAGGTGCACTACTCTCCATGAAAGCCTGCTTGTTTCTTATGATGAAAAAAATAGTTCATCATGTTTCTGAAGTTTGTGTTTAGTTAAAACAATCCTAGTCTTTATAATGTGTTATACTCAGATTTTTAATGTTATGGCTTTGTACAGAGTCTAAATAATCCATCCACCAGATCATTTTGAAGGTTCTAGCTGTCTATGAAAAATATAAAATGGAGCCAAGCATGACTATGTACATATGTAATTTGTGTCTTTATTACCTACAACCAACCCAGTTTAATAAATGTTCTTTGCCAGCAAGCCCCAAGATTGGCAGTTATATTTGAAATGTACATTTGAACTTCAGCGATGAAGGACTGGTTGGAGGTGGAATGTTTAATGTTCCACCAAATGGCTTTACCCAGATCTTTAAATTATAAATCTAATACAGAAACTGAGGCCCACAACCATCTAGGTGTACCATTTTCTCTGAGTTATCCTATTGTAAAAGCCAAGTCACATCTCAAACTAACAGCATTCCTCCTGAAACAAGATTAAATGAAGGAGAACCTGCATGCTGTCTAAACATCTTATAATCTGTATCACTCTCAAGTCTTTAGGTGACTGGATGATATATAGACCTAAACCTGAAGGCAGAAATCAGATTTGAGAAACATTACATATATCAGCTCTTTCTCTTCAGCTGCAAAATCTCACCTAGTTTACACAATAATTTTAGGATGAGATGAACATGAAGTATTGATGTTTTCCTGTTTCCAAGATAAAGGCACTAAACTTTCAGTATGGATAAGATGCCTTCTGAAAAGTCATAGGATAGGTGAATCCTATTTCAGGAAATATTTTCACTCTTTAAATGTAGCCTATGTTCTGTAGGACTATAAATTCAAGCTATTTTCCAAGAGAAAGCACTAGATGTTTCTGTTCTGCTTCTGTTTCATCCCAAACACATCCAGAAAATTAAGCAACAAGGTTGTGCAAAATAGGAGGTCTATCCTACTGGCAACAATATGAGGCAGTCACATGTTACTCTACGCTGCACTTAATATTCTACTTAAATGTCAGGAAAAGGTTTGTATTGGTATCTAGAAAGACTTTAACAACTTTGTTACCTTCTCAGGGCTCCCCCCAAATGCTATTTAGTAGCTCTCAAAAGCTCCATTTCAAGGGACCTTGAGAATTAAGAAAAGGCTGTGTGATTGTCTAAGTTGTTTTGAAATATTGGCTTGCCGCCTACGCAAATCTAAACAAAGGCTTACTCTGGCTTTTAGGTCAGACCAATGCAGCCAAGCTTGAGCTCTGGTTTGCCCCATACGAAGAAATATAATGGAGTGGAAGCAGCAGCTACTTAATATAGGAGTTAAAATTACCCGTGACTGAAGTTAGCGCATCAATCAAAAGTTTTGGCATGTAATGAGCTAGGAAAACTGGTGTGACAGGTTTGGGGGCAGGAAAAGACTTCACTCTGTATTCAGCAGTTTCCAAATTACCATGACATCCCTTTGCATAAACCACCCGACTTCCAGCAGGTGGATTTCACAGGCATTGTGCTGCCAGCACAAAGATGGATCAAGCGGGAGCATTGAAAATAGCTTCCTGTTTTGTGTTCTTAAAATCAGAATTCCATGACGTCTGCCTAAATTCTTAACAGTTTTAGAAGCTAGACTATAAAATAATAAATAAGACGTAAAATAATGAATTAAAACTGTGACAGGCTTAATATGTTACAGAATCAACAATGCTTGCTTTCTGCGCCCTGAACCCATTTTTTAATACAAAGAGCTACATTAAAATTACTCAGAGAAACATGCTCTAATCTTTCTGAGGTGTCTTCCTAAAGCATACATGTCGTTCAGTGTTCATTGCAATAGCACATTGTGTCTCCTCTCTTACCACCTGAATGCTTTTTGATTACATGTCCAAAATTGTTAGCTAAAAAAATCTCCCTTAAATATGTAATGACTGCAAAAGCACATTGGGGAAGAGATCAGATGCATGTTATGACACTTTTCTATAAATACCTTCCAGTCATCTATACACAGGGGATCAAATTCTTCTTTCAAATTCCCACGGTAGTGTGAGCTGTGTAGGAAATACTTTCAGTCATCCTAGTGAAGATCACAGGCAGTTGAGAGGGTGCATCTAAGTTACTGTATCGGAGGCCCTCTGTTCTGGGAGATTTTAGCTTTTTTTCCTTAATTCTTTTCTTAACAAGTTATCCTAAGATTTAAAAAAGATTAGACATTTGCATTTTTTATCCATTTTGTTTAAAAGCATAACATTTTTATTGCATGTTGCAAGCAATGTTAAAACATATCTCTCAAGGAGTATTAAATAAGATTCTGCTGATGCTACAGGATCACTAACATACCCAACTGGATGTCCACTCTGAGTCACTGCAAAACGTACAATGAAGGACTCCATAGAATTGCTAGAAAAATCCAGTGCTCAACAGTCATACAATTTTCAGTTGCAGGGAGTGACAGACTAGTTTTGGGATAATTAGTTTCTAAAATAAAGCATTACAGATTGGAAAGATTTCATTTGGAATTGTGTTCCTTTTTTCTTATTTATGTCACACAGCACTTAAATCAGCCAGGAGAGGAGATAAGAAAAGGTGAAAGAGAAGGAAGAGTAGAAAAAAGGTAGTAAATCGACAAGAACTACAGGAACAGACACTTTTCACATGTTGGTGGGTTAAAAAGTTAATGCAAGTGTTTTCTGGAAGCTGAAGAGAAGGTTTTATTCAATAAGGAGTTTAAAACCAAAATCAGAACATATCTTGAAGAATGACTCAGTGTCTAGTACTTCAGCTGGACACAGCATTGTTAACTGGCAAAAACCTCAGTGAAATCTAGCCTCCATTGCAGTAATAAATATTTGCCATTGATTTCTGTGGAGAAGACCCTCATTAGCCATTTAATTTGTTATACTAATCAAGTATAATATTTTTTTAAAGTGCAGAATTTTATAGGAATAGCAACATTAAAAAGCAGATAATCTGCTGGTCTTATTGTTTTGCTTTCATAACTATCTCTTCTGTTTGGTCA
The DNA here is from genome assembly GCF_017976375.1 of Cuculus canorus. Taxonomy (NCBI): domain Eukaryota; kingdom Metazoa; phylum Chordata; class Aves; order Cuculiformes; family Cuculidae; genus Cuculus; species Cuculus canorus. The sequence continues at coordinate 24,511,354 of NC_071403.1, read as the reverse complement.
GAGAAGAATTAAAAAAAAATCTTCATTAAAGACAATGTGTTTGAAGTTTGGCAGTTAAACAACACATACTAGCTCTAAATCAAGAGAATTTTCCTGAGGTGGTCTTTTTTTCCCCTCAGTGACTAAACTCATAGTGCCTTCATAGCCCTGATCTTTCTCTTTTCCTGCCTTTAACAGGAAAAATTCTTCTGAGCTAAAACCAAAAATTACTTTTAATTTAATCTGTAGTATTGTCTGTCTATTTCTCCTCTCAGGGTTTGACAGCGATTGATTGTTCTGTGTTTTTCATGCAAACTAAAATGGAATTCTAACTTTCTATGAATATAGCTGAAATATCAGAATGGTGAAGCTCTTACTTGTATCTGCAACAAAGACATCATATAACAAAAATCTTTCCAGGGACTGCATTGGGAGCTGTATCAAATCTTGTGTTCTGTGCCTCATGTTTTGTATTTTCTCTTTTCTTTTTAAGTATGTGACCAATAAAGACAAAATTTTCAAAAGGTAATTCCCATTTTCAGAGGAAGTCTAAAGTTTTTAAATCATTGTTAAATTACTTGGATTCAGCAGCCTCTATATCCAGTATGTTCCTTTTAAAATTGTTTCCATAGTCTTATGGCTTTTCTGGGGAGGTGGAGGGGAAAGGAAAAGAGGTCATGCACAGGCAAAGGTATGGATGAGCTCTTTAGAGAAGAGAACAATGAGCTGCCTGCCTTAAGTCTCAAAGTCAAGAAAAAAATAAAAATCAAATTAATTATTGAAGATGTATTAGGAGAAACAAAATAAGCTTTCAATTAATATTTAAAAATAAAATCTCTCAGACAAGGGAAGAAGTACCTGATTTTACCTAAATGAAAAAGAGATAAAATACTTATTTTTTCCTACTAGGCAGGGATAATATCTCTTTAAGCTAAAGGAGTTAAATGTCTGCTTTTATCCATCTTTTCCCCCTGCAGTACATAATCACTGTCTGTCACACTTTGATGTCATAATCATCCACTGAAGCTTCACTGTTGAAGAGTAAATCTGCTTAACACACCAAAAAAGGCTATTTATTGCCTCAGTAGCAACAAATTTGAATTACAGACGTGTGGTATTATGTCACTCTGGCCTTAATGAAACCATTTTGAAAGGCAAAAGAGCATTTTTAAAACTATACCTTAATCAGTTCAAACAGTAACAGTAACTGTTCGCTACTAAGTGAGCATAAAGAGTCCTTTCTTGTGTATAATGTATGTCAGCAATACGACCTCAGTGTCAAATAGTACTTCACAGTGTCTTTTTGCATTCATTTTTTCATACAAGGAAGACATCTAAACCTTCGGTGTAGATTTCGTCCATGAATGAAATAGTCTTTTATGTATTTAGTTTTTCAAATTGGTTGGTTTACATTCGGGGCAGCTGGCTGAAAATGAAGACAGTATCCAGTTCATTTCTGGAACAAAGTTGAAATTTGCTATCCATTTGATGTTATATTTTTAATGCCAACTGAAAGTGCTAGGTCCTGTTCAAAATTTTCTGTTGTTTATCTCCACCAGTCTCATTTTTTCTGCTGGGTTTTTTTCCTTTAAATTCCTGTCCAGTTTGTATCTAATGCCCTGAGCCATTTAATGTATGATTCACTGCATCCCTCTGTTAAGATTAATTACAACAAACAATGAAGAGGAAGAACTTTCTCTTTTCCAGTAATTGTTGACATTATCCTGCTGGACAGTATACTATTTGGTCAGCTATTTTTAGAAGGAAAAATTAAGAAATCAAAGAGACAGGATAAAAAGGAAGAATGGGACAAACAGTACTCACTAGCAGTAGCCCCCATTCTTTGTTCTACAGGTTTTCCATTTTTACTGTAGGATTCCCCTAAGCCTAAAAAAGTTGAGAACAAAAGCTTCTTGGTGTATAACTGAGTGTTAGGATCACACCTTAGGAAGTCATCTCCATTATACACCTTTTATTTCCTGATTTCATCCTTTATATATTACTAAGAAATCTTCTAAATAATAATGCTATTATTATTATTAATAAAAATAGCAACAACAAATAAGAACATTATTCTAATACAATATTGTTGGCAAGCACTTTTGACTCATATAGGAAGTCTGTAGGGAAGCTGTAGCCAGATGCCAAAAAATACTTCTTTGCTCTGTAGAAAACTTAATGTTCTTTACATTAAGTGAAGGACTTGATCATTTTAGTTTAACTGTCCTTTAGTAAGATAGTGTAACACTAACAGTGCAAACTTTCCCTGTTATATTTGTCTGGTCTTTTTCTTGCCTATCAGGTTTTCAAATGGTATTTCTCTATTCAGTATAGGAGTAGGAACTGTGGTTCCAATATATTTACATTCAATGAAATAGTGTAATATAAAATCAGTTGGTTCACTCAACAGAGTAAGTAGAAAAGATTTCATTACCCATATCGTGTAGCAGTTTTAATCTAGTTTAGGCTTTGACTGCCTCAGTAACAGCCAGAATAGTCAACGAAAATGAGGCTCATTTGTGCACAGTTCCTACATTTGATCAACTGCACTGAAAAGCCCTGAAATAAATCCATGTGAAGGATTGATTAAGGAGTGTTGATAGTCTGTGCTGGTGTCAAATAAAACTGATGCTGATTCACTAATGTGAACATAAAGTAGCTCTCGTTCTGTACTCTTAATGACAAAACACTAAAGAGAATATAGATAGAATGAACACAGACAACGAACTGATTCTTTTCTTAAAATTAAGAAAAAAAACAGAACCATAAGACAGCATTTTGGGGATCAAGGAAAAAAAATTGTCTATTCTCAGTACAGCTACCTGTCAGCTTGAATACGATGATCTCCTTTTCTTTCTTGTATTCTGAATACGTACATTTAATAATAGTATGAATACTTTAATGCATAACAGTCCATTAAAAAAAAAAAAAAGGAGGAAGGCAATAAACTATATTTAGGTTTCATTTAAAGATGCAGCAATCATTGTTTTAGGTTTTATTCCTGTTCTTTCATTATCCCAAAATGAGTTTCCTTTCAGAAACAGCAGAGTAGCTTGACACAACAAAACAAATAGTTCTCCTCCCCCTCCCTATTAGAATCACAAGCCGTGTGCAGGTCCACACTGCTGCACTAAGCAAAGTGTGCTTTATGAATCAATCAATTCATGCTTCTCCATAACAGCAGACTCAGCTTAATGGTGTGTGCTACTTTAAAATGTATAATTTTAAAATTCTTTTTCGCCTTAGCATTTGTGAGTGTGAGGAACCAGTATTGTTAGCTCAAGTCGAGCCTTCTTCAAGGAAGAGTGTCTGAGTCAGGCTCTGTCACTGCAAAGTAAACGCAGTCCTGATTTACAAGGTATCTCCTGTCTTTAGGAGAAATTGTGCCATGAAAAAGAAGACAGCATTTGTGTGGTAATATGGGGCTACAGATGCCTACTGTCTATTGACTTTATAAACCTGCTTCGGCAGCAACCACAGCATGGAAATTACGTCATGGAAAGCAGACACTAACAAACGCATCTTTAATTAAGTATCAAAGAAGACAGGTGATGTCCACATGATAGGGCTGTTGTTGACTTTCTCTTTTGCAGTGTGATACAATTCAGGCGATAGTTTGATAAAGTGACTAGGTGCATTCAAAATGTAAATATGTAAATATCTTTACTGACTCAGAATGTCCGACGTCTTGAAGCCATAAGTTAAACAAGCATTGCAGAGAGGAGTAATATCTTTTGATAAACCTAGTGGCATAGTTTGGGAAAGACAAACTTTCAGACACAAAATCCATTTCTCTGCTCACTTACCAGTTAGTCTAGTGAAAGATCACGCCTAGTAAGCCTTGCTTCCTTTTCTAAGCCTTGGTCATCATACATAATGTTCCCATCCATTCTTAACTTTAGGCATATATTTGAAAACTTGCTGCATTAGAGACACAGTGAAAGCTCTGAGATATTTTACAGTAATTCAGATCATTGTCTCCTCTACAATTAGTAGTCTTACTGTCTTTATAGGTGGATTAAACAAGCATAGAACCATTCTTTTTCCCTGGGATGTAGTTCACAGACAAACAGAACTCTAATATGTGGCCACTGGCTTTCTTTTCCTTGTTTACTTCATTGGCAGTAGCATTATCTTTGTTTTAAATCCAGCAACATATCTCCATATTTTGAAAAACATGTCTTATATGCCAAATAGTGGTAGACTGTATTACCACAAATTCTGCTGTTATGTCCAAAACAGGATCAAGCCAATTCCTCACTGATTTTGCTCTATTCTCCCCATCCTACATCTTTCTGTGACAGCAACTCTACTGTCAGGACTGTGAGTCTTGAGCACATTTAGTAATTATGCTTTTCATACCAATAGGTTTCGCATCATGCTCATCTGAAGAAAATGCAATGATCAATATAAGTTCATCCTGAAGATGCGTGACTCCCAGCTGCAACTAAAAGATTATATATAACCTTCACAAAAGGATCATATGAAAATAATATATATTGGTGCAGATACTGTGTAATAATGAGAGATGTTTGAGAATTATGACTCACTTTAGTGACCTCAAATGGAAAGGAACATCTAACAGATTTTTGTTGATGTCATTACTTTGTACCTGTGAAAATTGTCCTTACAGATCAATTAGAAAATGGTATTAGAATTAAAAACATTTGTTATTGCCCTCAGAGTTTTGGTGGTAGATTATGAGCACTACTCGTATAACAATAATAGTAATTTTTTTTTTTAATCAAAAAAACCCAGCTTCATATATATATATTTATGATTTTGGAAGAACTTCTTACTTTAATTTTTAAAAATGAGAAATATTGCATCCCTGAAGTAAGTAAGTTGTACCAATAACCCTTTTAGCTTTTATGGTCCTCCCTCGCTGATTAGCTAAATGTCACTTTTGAATCAGAACAATATCTCATGCATATGGATTAGATTTATAAAAAAAGAAAAAACATAAAATTTTCCAAACGGAATTCACATAAATGGAAGTGCAGGAATGTCATCTTACTCTCTTTCTCTAAATACTGACTATTAACCTTATACATAAAGAACTTCAAATTAAATAGAATGTTCTTTGTTCGTGGCTGGGTTCAAATGACATTTTAATATTTTTTTTCATAAGCCAAACTCCTTTCTGTTATGAGAAATACTGCTAAACTCAATTCCTTTATTTTGTTTACTAGATGTTGTTTATCAGTAGCTTTTCTTGACATTCCCATAAAAGGTCTTCTTTGACCACTAGCTCCAGGAATATACTTTTACATCTCTTATTCATTGCTAACTTCACATCTCCTCTAGGTAAGAGAATTTTCTGTATCCAAACACTGAAAGTCATTGATGGTCTTTGTACAGGTGTGTACATTAAAAGCGTGGTCCTGGCACTGACATGTAGAAATGACTGTTTATTGTATCAATCATTAATCATTATCTTGGTTTTTTTTCTCTTTGTGTTTTATTTGCTAGGGCTTTTATTATATTAAGGACATGAATTTTTTGAGCTACAGTTTGCCAGTTTCTTTTGTAAGGGTACAGTGCCTGACAGACTTCTGTTGTATAGAGGTAAACAATAAAACCAGAAATAATAATATAAAGTTTTTAACTTGAGTTAATGGCTAAATAAAGCACAGTTTCATGCTAAAAGAACAGAAAGTGAATCTTCACTCACAGCAGGGAATGAGAACATAATAAATCACACAGAGACCCTTTTCCCTATCCCACTGACACATATATAGACATAGAAAGAGTAGGAAGAGTGAGAAGGTTCACTCAAGATAATACGATAATCACAGTATCACAGAATGGCCTGAGTTGAAAGGGACATACAAGCATAATGTCACTATCTACAGTAATCCACCTGCAGGGATGTCTTTAATTTTCATTTCATGGACACTGAATGAATAAGCACTTGAACAATATTCCTATGATTCCAAAGCAGAGGGATCGACAGGAAAACTGTCGGGGAAAAAAAAAAAAAAAAAAAAAAATAAAAGCAAATTCAGTAGTAATTTGATGAAGTATACCCTCTTTATTTACACAAATTAAGAAATTGTGAATTAAAAACTATTTAAGCTTATTCTTGTTTGTTAATTCTAGAATTAATCTTAATTAATCCTAGAATTCAGGGATTACAGCATTGTAAACAAGGACCTGATTTGCTCAATAAACCCATAATACTGAAAAAAAATATATGATATTAAAGGTTTGGCCATTAGCTGTGTATTGTAGAAGAAATTCAGCTTGTTTAGCAGACTGCTTCAGTTGAGGGATTTCCTTGGATATACATGCTTATGTTCAGCTGGAAGTGAAAAAGATGCAAAGATGTAAAGGGCTAATCAGAGAGTTACAGGTAGGTGCAGTAGTTGCCTTTGAACTTTTTAGCTGGTAGACATCTCTCCACTGAGGTCTGATAAGTGGGAGATACGTGAGAATTCCAGTTCACCCTCTCTGTCCTCATGTGCTATGGTACTAAGCTTGACTCTTGCACAGGTTGGGAAAAAACTCTCAAAATTTCAGGGTTATAAGTTCTAGGTGATGAATCCCTCATTCTCCATAGAAGAGCCTTCCCTGGATGGTGGCTAGACTTCCCAACAGGAAAAGCTAAAGTCTCTATTGAAGAAAGGTACAAGGGTACGCTGCCACACATATATTTAAGAAAATGCACATTTGTGCAACTTACCAATTTATATTCGGGAGATCAAAATGTGTCTTACAGTAAGGAATATCTGATATAAAGCCATGCCTATACATTTTTATGTTTGCACAAAAAAGAATTCATAAACTAGACTCAGCAATTGTAAGAATGATACTATTTTTCATGGTTTTTTTTTTATTTTATTTAAAGACCACCTTATAAAAAACTATGGCAACTCTTCATCTGATACTTCTTGAACTACGTCAGGACCAAACAGAGTCAGCAACCAAATTGCCAGTTAACTCTTCAGCTGTGTGTTTGTGTGTTTAGCACTAATGCAAACATGATAAATGGTATTGTAAAATACCCCCTTAAAATATATAGTTATTTATGTAAATACAGTGAGACAAGAAAATTAACTTATAAAATGACTGACTGATATTTTTGTTTCCAGTAATTAACAGAGCTTGAAAAAAATAATTTGATCAAAATAAGAATAATTTTTCTCTGAAATATTCTTTGTGGTTAGGATTTAAATAACTTTCCCTGTATTTCCCTCGGTGATTAGTAAAAAATGACATTTATGGAAATAGCATTTTGAGGGGGGGTTAAATATTAAAGTACATATTAGAAAAAAAATAAACAAACAAAACCCCTAAACAACCAATGCCAATTGAAAACATGCTTTTATAAGTAGAGAAATTATAAGACAGGTCACAATCACGAAGTAAAGAGTTTGTGTAATCCAGCTGCAATTCTGAATAAACATTGGGTTAACACTCTGAGAAGAAAATAAGAAGGAACATTTCTCTTTGGACTAAACATTTATGTGATTTATCTATGTCAACAGGGAAAGCATTCTGAGTTGACTTATCTTTTTACAGTGGAATCTTAAGTAAATGAGTCAAAAATGATACCTATGTTTTAATTATCAAGACAATTAACTATCTTGTTTGCATTTTCATGATTGTTAGCTGCTTCCAATGATTTAAGAATGAAAACTAGTTGTCCTCTCAATTTCTCTTTTGTCTTCTGAAACTGTAGGTTCATCAGCTTTCTGGCACTGAAATCATTTATGTTGGCAAGTTTTAGATCAAGACAATATAACCACAGCGTTGTATCCCATCTCTGAACTTCTGTTAGTCAATTCCATAGCCAGTGGACAAGATTACTGAAAAATCATGCCATGTCTTTTCTTACATAAAGACAAAATGTCTAAGAGAAGTGTTTAATCTCTGCCACTGTAGCTGTAGCTGTTGGTGTATTCTGTGTATACAGGAGAATACTAGATGATTATAAAAGCTTCTACTATCCTTACATATAGAATGATGGATTTTCTGATTTAAAATAAAATATGATTTGGTGGCATGAACTACCAAACACTTGGCAGTGAGTGGAATTTTAGATAGTCCATAAAGACATTTAAAGTATAATAAAAATCATTTTGTTTACACTGATGTTTGCTGATAGGCAGAGGTTCTCAGTTTATTTTAGAATTATATTTTGGTTGTTGCTTGTTTATTTGTTAATAAACACAAACTTTACTTTTCTGCTAGACAAAAATAGTACCCCTGGAATATGGAAAGCTGCTTCGTGTTTTTGCTATAACTTTAGTCATTATTAGATTTTGAGAAAATAACGAAACAATGGAGAGAAACTAGTTGAAAAACTTTCTAGAAGATCAAACATAATGTTCACGTGCAAAAGATTCAGTTATGTTAATTGACTCATTTATAACCTTAACTAAAACTTGTATGTTTCTAGTGAAATATACGCAGCCATGCTTTATAGGATATTCAGCTCAACGGGAAAAATCAGAAAGAACAGAGAAGTGTATTCATTACAGTTGAAAGCATAATGACTTAGTCTACTAACCCAAGCTATGTACACTCACCTGGTCATTTTTACGCTCCTATGCTGAGCTCATGTCTTGAGGATAAAATACAGAGCACAGATATCTTAAAAAAAGATAGATGTCTGACCTGTAACCAAAGATCTGGAAAGTCTACATCGGTAATCTGAAAGACTTACAGGAGGAGTCCCTATATCCAGGGCAGGATCATTATCCATGAAACATTGCAAAAAATTTGCTACCCTACCCCAAAAACATGAACCTTCATCTGGTTGTGGGCAGTATGTCAATGATATGCCTGAATGCCTCGGTATCGGTATATTTAGTATATTGGCTACAAAAGTGATTCTCAGAAGAAATGATTGATGCCTTTTGTACTACAGCAAGAAAATGGCCCAGTATTGGAGGCACAGATGATTTAAAGCCAGGATTTACAACTACAGTATTAGTCATAAATTTATTTTTCAATATTCAGGCCAATGTATTAGCACACAACAAAATGTGGTTCACACACCTATGAGAACAGTTTTAATAAAGAATTTTATTCAAGCTTATTTTGTTACTTTTTTTCTTGGTAGTGTGAACTGTGAATTAAGTTGAATACAAAGGGTTTTCACTGCACTGAATTACCTGTTTCACCTTGAAAAGCCACACAAAATGAAGCTCTTAAAGCCTTTTGAAAATGACCTTTTTCCTCAGCAATGATTTATCTTTCCCCTCGAAAATCCCTTTTACAAAAGGGAGTATGATTAAAGGAAGCCAAGCAGCACAAACACTCGGCGAAGATCCTGCTTATCTGGAACTCTCTTGACAATGTATGTTTTTGGGGTCGGGAATGCTGCAGGTTCAAGGGATAATTCTGCCTTTCAAGCACTTCAATTTATTTCATGCCTGAGCACTGTCATTGTACGTAGACAAGATGAAACGCATCGTTGTGTAAAGAAATTGAAATGAAATCCTACTTGACCCAGCAGGATGGGGCATTATGTTTGACTCACTAGTGATTCCTGGAATAATATCTAATTCCAGGAGGAAAATTTCTTGATATGGCCACCTGCTGTGAGTGTCTTTGTCCAGGGATCACAAGTTGTTCTGGGTGACTGGGCTCAGGACATGCCTAGAAGAAAGCAGCCAGCCTCCTGCTGGCATTTAGATCTCTTCATTTTCTGTACTCTGCCATTCAATGGGAATGAGTGAATGGAGAGAAGGGAAAAGCTGAAGCACTTCCACAGGAAGACACACGCTCCAGAAGAAATGAGAGCTAAGATTCATTTGACCCAGGTTTCTCATGCAGCTTTCTTGAGGAGGGGAGGAATCTGAAATTAAGAGTCACTGTTTTTCCCCTTGACAGGCAAGTTTTTAATTTTTTTTGGTCATGCAGGCCAGTTGCTGGGATGTCATTCCTCATTCAGTCCTTGTGAAGTGTTTACTTTGAAAAGGCTGCACACCACCAGATTAAATAAAATGGGAGCGCTCCATGTCTCACAAGAGGGAATCGTGCAGACAGCTTTATTACTTCTGTCACAGAACAAAGGTTTTCCCAGCATGCAGGGGATTATTAGGCCAGCAGCAAATAAATGGAATGTGCAGCGTCAAAACATCAAATATGACTAAAGGGGGGGGGGGGGGGGGGGCGGGGGGAGAATCCACAATTGATTTCTTTACAGCTACAGCATGAAAAATAAAACTATCCAGGTGATAACACCTAGCCAGCATCACTATTGGGTCAGAATCCACTTTTGACACAGAACTGTGTAACTGCTAGTAATATAATTACTACAGAAATTAGCAATTACTCTTCCCCAGCCTTTTCTTCCCTAAAATATTGGTTTAAAACTCCTGAGAAGTTAATTTGAAGAGGAAGCATTTGTTTATTGAATTGACTAAGGGATTCTTCCTTGCCAATACACGCTAACACAGGCAGCCTATTCCTTTTCTCAGCTTTTTTCATTCCTTTAATTTTAATGAGAGTTTTTAACAGGAAAACTCTGTCCTCATACTCTTTCTTTTACTATTTTTGCTGCCCTTAAGTGACAGTGCTTCCTACATTTTCCTGATGGAGCAGGGGTCAAGGAATTTTCATATGTTCCTTTAGTCTGAGGTACCATATCTCCTGCATTGGCAGCTCTACACAGTGCAGCAGAGGACTGACCACACAGATACTTTCTATGTCATAGCATAGGTGAACATCATGAAGATCATAGAAGGTCATATCCTATAGAAAAGAGACTGCAAGCATAACCTCAACAATACATGTACCTGTGAAAAAAATAGCAAAGACATGGAGAATGCTCTGTCTGACATCATCCTGCCTTCTTTCTCTATAGAAGTAAAAGCAGCTTATGATTTTAAAAAGTGTTTTTAATTAAAAGTAGGAAGGAGAAAAATACCTGTGGCAAATATTTACTTTCTTTTTATAATCAATTCTGTTTTCTGTTATATCAATACACTAAAGCAAATGGGTGTGCTCTGACCTAAACAGGATCTTGAATTTCCCCTTTCATATTACAATTGAAGTCACTGCAGCTAGGAAGAAGCAAAAAAAGTGCATTTGCTGCAGTGCATTACCCAACTTCTATACTTCTCCCTTGCTCTATGCAATACTAGTGTTCATGTTTTGGGGCTTTGTGTTACAAGGTTTGATTTTGCAGAAGCCTGAGACGTTAAGGACCGAAAATATAATAGGACAAGAGGTAGGCTTATAGTTATTTTTCTTTTGAACATCAAGAAAAGTTTAGAGCCATCAGTGCCTTAGCCCATGAACTAATCCTATTGCCCATAATGAAAAGAATTTGTCAGAATAAGACATGTCAATTTACATTAAAAGAATTCTCACTCACAGGTACCACTCCCAACAGTTAGGACCAAATTCTCTTCCCATTTAGATCAGTAGGGGGTTTTGCCATCAACTTGAATACCAATAGGAGCCAAAACTTTCAGGCCATATTTTCAGTACAAGTTCCTTAGCACAAGGCATGGTTTGGCTTTGGCAATGAATTGTCTTGATTATATGCACCTGCAATTTATTATCAACACAAAAAGGCCAAGTTACAACCCTTCTTCAAAGCCAGGCTTCAGTGTGCTACTAAACTATGACTAGTCATAACAACAGGTCTTTCTTGTCACCTAAGTGGAAAGTTTATATTTGATCTGTCCAAATCCAAAGGACACAGTGTATGTGGGATTGTAAATATTTTAATTTACAGGGGAATAATCCCAAAACAACTTTGCTATTTAATCCCAGTCATTCTTAGTATAGCACATATAGTGCCAGCGTTTACAAGCTGGTTGTAAAATTAGATATATCAACACAGAATACCTAGTATTAATCAAATTATTGACCTCTGTGTTTTTAGTAGAAGCCCATGTCATGTTCTTATATGCTTTGGTGTCTAATAAGACGATTGGCATATACAGAGAGGGTTGCACAGGAAGAAGGAAAAAGTGGTACAATCTTTCCTGTGATTGTATTTCTGTTGCAATTTCATGCACTCGTTGTTTCTCCACCAGATCTTGGATGATGTCCTATAGTCAAAGTAAGTTAACTCTAAGGAGTAGACTTTGAAGATGGGAAGGAAAATATTATCATTCAGTTCAGGTCTACTACTCCTCACATTTAAGTACCTTGAAGTAACTAATGATTGCAAAGAAGCCGGAAAAAATTGTAAGTCTCTTGTCAAGTCCAGCATTTCTATCCATTTTCTGTTTAACTGTATAAATAGAAGATTAGAAAACTTGACCCTGATATTAGAGAAATCACGCAAAAATAGTACATCAGTTCATGTCTAGCCAACTGGATGAGAAAGAAGAAAACTATCCATGAACAGGAAAATTGAGAGGAGTCCAGAGATTAATTACAATTACACGAATTATTTTTCCTGCATGAAATCTCTTTTTCATTTTCAAGTCCAGTAACAACACAAGAGAAAAAGGATGCTTATCACACACACACTCTTGACACAGGGTGATAGAGAATGTTTTTGAGTTTTCAGTGGCAGAAAGAGTACTGTGTATGCTACTTTGTGAAGTTATTTATGTTTGGTTAAGCTGCACCAAGAAGCAAGAGTTTGGTTTTTCTTAATTTAACTAAAATCCACTTTGGATAAGTAGTTGCTCTCTGACTAGTGAATGTCTTGAGAAAGTGCTACATGTAGTTTTATGGCAATATGTTATTTCAGAGCTGTTATGCATATAACAAATTATAGCTAAAAAGCATGACTCGAATGGCAGATTTCCTCGCTTACATACAGTTTCAGATATCAATACTGGCACAGAAACAACCATCAATGAGCAGAATTTGTCTCCCTTACTGAACTAACCAAATTCTCCTACGACACACAGCAAGTATTAGTGTACATTATTTCCTTTGAAAAGCAGAATCAAGAAATCATATCCTTTAAGCAACAAGGGTGCCTGAATTAAAAAAAAAACTCAGAAGTTTGGTTCACCTAAGCATTCAAAATTCAGGTCTGAATCTGATTCCCTCAAAGGGAAATGTTCTACCTGTCATTAGAACCTGTTCCAGAGAGCTTGAAAACCCAATTGTCCTTTGACATTCACTAGCACTTACTGGAATTTTATATAATCAGTATCTGAGATTTAAAGTTTCTGGGGAAGAAAAAAGAGATCACGCCTTTAGCTTTGCCTCTACATCTCTACATATATTTATGGTGCCATAAGAAGTTAATTAATAAATACATCTCAGATCTTCCTAGGTACTTTAAATGCTTCAAATTACAGACTGTAACTCAGAAACCCAGGTGCTTCAGATTTGAATGATTCCAGGGCTTCAGAGATGTGCCATGTTCTTTGAAGCACGATTAAAAAAGGAATGCTTAAAGCACCAGGAAATTTGAAAGGCATTACTGCAAAATGCAGCAGAAATGCTTAAAAACTGTTTCAGTATGAGTGGTGTCAGGTACAGAGGTGCAGACAGTAAGAAAAAAAGATTCTGTCAGTTCTGAGTACAGTTGAACAACTGTAACATTGAAAGTCTTAGCTATGAAAGGAAGATGAACCCAGGGGAGTCTTCCTCGCAGTTCTGCTGGATGTGGCTGCTGCTATTCTCTATTTCTAGCTCAGTGGTTGGGCTGAGCACTTAGTCAAAAGATGCAAATGTACATGCACACAATTGAAACATGTCAGGTCAAACAGATCAACACAAATAGGAGAGCAAGCTCTTTACTGACAGCCATATTAGCACTGACAGTACTCACATAAATGTGAACAATACAGGTGGGCCTATCCTGTATTGTTTGGTTTATTCCTCTTGTTTGGTTTATCAGGATTGAGGTTCACCAGTCGGAACATACATATACCCTCACTCTCATGATTCACAGGTCCCTCAAACCCTAGATCAGACATTAAAAGATCATCCACAATCCATGTCCAGACCTTCTGCCTTTTTTACCCAGTCTCTAGTTCTAACATTGATATCTTACAGGTTCATAGAATCATAGAAACACAAGGTTGGAAAGGACCTACTGGATCATCGAGTCCAACCATTCCTAACAATCTCTAAGCCATGCCCCTCAGCACCTCGTCCATTTGTCCTTTAAACATCTCCAGGAAAGGTGACTCAACCACCTCCCTGGGCAGCCTGTTCCAGTGCCCAATGACCCTTTCCGTGAAAATTTTTTCCCTGATGTCCAGCCTGAACCTCCCCTGGTGCAGCTTGAGGCCATTCCCCCTTGTCCTGTCCCCTGTCAAATGGGAGAAGAGGCCAGCTCCCTCCTCTCCACAACCTCCTTTCAGGTAGTTGTAGAGAGCAATAAAGTCTCCCCTCAGCTTCCTCTTCTCCAGGCTAAACAACCCCAGCTCTCTCAGCCTCTCCTCATAAGACTTCTTCTCCAGCCCCCTCACCAGCTTCGTTGCTCTTTTCTGGACACGCTCCAGAGCCTCAACATCCTTCTTGTGGTGAGGGGCCCAGAACTGAACACAATACTCAAGGTGTGGTCCCACCAGTGGTGAGTACAGAGGGAGAATAACCTCCCTGGACCTGCTGGTCACACCGTTTCTGATACAAGCCAAGATGCCATTGGCCTTCTTGGCCACCTGGGCACACTGCTGGCTCATGTCCAGTTGGCTGTTAACCAACATCCCCAGGTCCTTCTCTTCCAGGCAGCTTTCTAGCCAGACTTCTCCTAGTCTGTAACACTGCATAGGGTTGTTGTGCCCCAAGTGCAGGACCTGGCATTTGGCCTTGTTAAACCTCATGCCATTGGCCTCAGCCCAGCGGTTCAGCCTGTTCAGATCCCTTTGCAGAGCCTCCCTACCCTCCAGCAGATCCACACTTCCTCCCAGCTTAGTGTCATCTACAAACTTGCTAAGGATGCGCTCAATGCCTTCATCCAGGTCATTGATAGAGACATTGAACAGGGCTGGAACCAGTACCGAGCCCTGAGGAACCCCACTTGTAACTGGCCTCCAGCTGGAGTTAACTCCATTGACCACCACTCTCTGGGCGTGGCCATCCCACCGGTTTTCAACCCAGGAGAGTGTGCGCCTGTCCAGGCCAGAGGCTGACAGTTTCTGAAGCAGAATGCTGTGAGAAACTGTGTCAAAGGCTTTACTGAAGTCCAAGAAGACTACATCCACAGCCTTTCCCTATCCAGTAGCTCAGTCACTTTGTCATAGAAGGTGATCAGGTTAGTTTGGCAAGATCTGCCTTTCATGAACCCCTGTTGACTGGGCCTGATCACCAGTTTCTCTTGCACATGCTTCATGATAGCACTCAAGATCACCTGTTCCATGACTTTCCCCGTCACTGAGGTCAGACTGACAGGCCTGTAGTTCCCTGGATCCTCCCTGCAACCCTTCTTGTATATGGGCACAACATCAGCCAGCCTGCCTCCAGTCCAGTGGAACTTCCCCAGTCAGCCAGGACAGCTGGAAGATGATGGAAAGGGGTTTGGAAAGCACACTCATCAGCTCCTTCAATACTCTTGGGTAAATACTCAGGTTCTGGTCTTCTTCTTTTCCTGCTCACTAGGTAGTAAAGCATAAAGTTCATTACCAAATTACATAGGTATACATACAGCATCACACAGGAAACAGAGTTTAGTAAGAGGATAGAATAAATTGCAAAAATCAGTACTGAACCACTGTTTACATGGCCGGCACGTTTTGTATCTCCTCTCCCATTTTTTCACACTTGTTCCTGCATAATCCACCTTTCTCTCTCCATTTTTCCACCAGCAATCCTCTTTCTAAACATTTGCTAATACATTTAGGAAGTTTAGTACTTCTCAAAATCCCCTTACAACCCCCCATTGCCAGTTATTTTTTTCATGAGATCTACAATAATCTCACTTTCCTTTCTTGTAATCATTTACACTGTTCTGGCTGAACAGTCTCATTCCTGCTCTGCTTTTCGTGAGCTAAATGTGTGTTCTTTTATGCAACAGAGAAGAAACTTCTCCATGTTGCTAAATTTACCCCAAGGAAACTGACTAGCTTGCCTAAATTTAATCTAAATTATCTTTTTGTTAAGATAAAAGGCTCTTCCATGGAGGACAAAGGTACCCAAAACTTTTACTTTTGTTTCTGATAAACAGGCTCAGTCCTGCCACCTTCCTCAATGGCACAGGGAAAACCCCAAATCCTGCATTGTCCGCTTTAATTGTCAGGTAATCTAAAAACCAGTATCAAATCTCAATATAACAATCCATCCCCCAAGAATCTGTTTGGGTTTTTTTTAAGGCGCTGTCATTTTTTTCCTCGTCTGTTTAATAGGAGTTGGTTTCAAGACTTTGACCTGCCTTTATACTCCAGTCAAAATTAATTTGGTTTATCTGCTAGTGTGACTCAAGGGCCTACCAAAAGAAATCTGCATGAGAATTCTAATGTTTAATTTTTAAATGACTGTAATAATTACCTCTGCATTAGTATGTAGTATTTTAGAATTGTTGAGATTTTTCTTTGGTAAATTGTCTCCATCGAGGAATTCTTCCCTCTTCTGTTCACTTCAAGAAAATTTGCTTGAATTTGCAGAGGCAAGAGTCAGAACCATTTATCGGTTTTAATTTTCGATTATTTTCACACACTTTTAAGTACTGGAAATTTATGGCAGTAGGGCAACTGGGAACTTGCTGTTTATCACCTCTCCCGTGACTATAGAATGATAGAATCATAGAATGGTTTGGATTGGAAGTGACATCTAAAGGTCATCTGGTCTAATACCCTTGCGGTGAACAGGGACCTCTTCAACTAGATCACATTGCTCAGAGTCCAATCCAACTGGATCTTGGATGTTCCTAGGGATGGGTCTTCTACCACCTCTCTGAAAAACCTGTTCCACTGTTTCACGACCCTCATCATAAAAAATTTCTTCCTCCTATCTAAGTCTACTTTCTTTCATAAGAATCATCTTTTCATCAAAATCACTCCCCCTTGTCCTATCACAACAGGCCACGCTAAAAATTTTGTTCCCTTGATTCTTGCAGGCCCCCCTTTATTACTGAAAGGCTGCCCACGTCTTTCCTGTGCTGTAGGCACCAGAGTTGGATGTAGTATTCCAGGGGGTTCCCACCAGAGCAGAGTAGAGGGAATCAACTCTCTTGATCTGCTGACCACAATTATTTTGATGTAGTCCAGGATACAGCTGGCCTTTTGGCTGCAACTGCACACTGTTGCTCATGCCCCAAGTCCTTTTCTGTAGGGCTGTCCTCTGTCCCTTCATTCCCCAGCCTGTATTGATACCAGAAGTTGCTCTGACCCAAGTGGAGGACCTTGCACTTGGCCTTGTTGGACCTCCTGATATTCACACAAGCCCATTTCTCAAGCTTGTCCAGGTCCTTCTGGATGCTATCCTATCCTTCAGGCAGGTCAACCACACCATTCAGCTTGGTATTGTCTGCAAAATTGCTGAGGATGCATTCAATCCTGCTGTCTATAGCAGTTATGAAGATGTTAAACAGCACTGGTCCCAAAATGGACACCACTTGTCACTGACTTTCACCTGGGCATTCAACTGTTAACCACTTCATTCTGGATGCATCCATCCAACCAATTCCTCATCCACCAAGTAGTACACCCATCACATCACTGTCTCTCCAATTTAGAGAGAAGGATGTTGTGGGGGACCATCTCAAAGGTGTTACAGAAATCCAGATAGACAACATCCATTGCTCTTTCCCTTTGTCCACTGTTGTAGTTACTCCGTCATAGAAAGCCACTAGGTTGGTCAGGCAGGACTTACCCTTTTGTTCTTACAAAAGGAACACTTCATGATTTCTTCTTTGTTTTATATATATATATATATATATAATATATAAAGTTGATAATTAAAACATTTTTACCACCACCTTAATTGTGGCCCTGTAGCACATGATGAAAGGGAAAAGGAGTCCTTATTCCAAAATAAAAGTGAAAAGATTACACAGGTTTAATCATGGAATCGAGAGTGAAATCATTCCTGTACCTAAGACTGGAAGCATCTGGTGTTACAGCTGTAATGTGTTAAGCATCTTAAATAGCCTTCACATTTGACAAAGAATATGTGTGCATGCAACCTTTGAGAAGATCCGTTAGGAGTTACAGTTAAAAAGTCTCAGTAGATGTTTGTTCTCACTATGATGATTACATTTTAATTAACACAAGAGCAGTCAAACTCCCAGAGCCTCAATTACTTACCAGTTTGGACAGTGGATGCTATTTATATCAACAAGATATAACTGGAAAACTCAATCCACATTGAAACTAGAATTAGCATTTTCAATAAGTACTCACTTATGATTACAGCACTCCCAGAGGTTCCAGATATATTTTGCAAAGTGCTGTTAGATACACAAACCTCCAAAACCTGACAACGAACACAAGTTTCTGTGCACATGCTACAGGCTTTGTGCAACATTTTAAAGGGTTCACTGCTTACCTCTATAAACTACAATCCGTAGTACAGCTGCTGTCTCATAGATCATGCCACAAATACAAAGACTAAGACTCTTTTTGATTATAGCATGCATGCAAATTTCTATTTCAGTAGATCCTTAGCCTTTTTAAAAAAAATTCTCCAATGATTTATGGACAGTTTCCAAGATGAGGTGGATAGATAAATACTGAAAGAATCATAGGCTAATTCAGGTTTAATTTTAAAAGAAACTTTTCGGTTGTGTAGTCCAGTCCTCAACTCAAAGCAGGGTAAATGACAGTATATTACTCAGGACTGCGTCTAGTAGAGTTTGGAAATGTCCAAGGATGGAAATTCCACAAACTCTCCATGCAGTCTAATTTGGAAATGAATTACCTTCATAACAAAAACAAGTTTCCTCATGTCTGGTCAGAATATCTGTTCCAGTTTCTCTCCATTAATTCTCATCCTGTCACTGGGCATCACTATTCCCTTCTGACAAGAATCTGCCTCTGTCTTATGTATGTCCTCCCATGAAACAGATGAAAACAGGAAATGGGTCTCCTCTCAATATTCCTGATAAAACCCAATTCCCTCTGCTTCTCAATATATGTCACATGCTCCAGTATGTCTACACTATCTTGGTGGACCACTAGAATCACTCTGTTATCTCAATAACTTCCTTGCACTGGGGAACAAAACTGTACACAATACTCCACATATAGTATCACATGAGAAGTAGAGAAGCAACCAGCATGATGTATACCACTGAAGACAATCCTTGAGTCTGGTAGTGGACTATATAGTCCAATCTTACACTATCTGTATCTCACCAATTCAGCTGTAAGAATATAGTAGGAGAACATGTTGAAGGTGTTACTAGAGTCAAGATGTAAAACAACCACTGCTCTCCCTTTATGCATTAAGCCTGTCTTCTCATAACATAAGGCAATTAGGCTGGTAAGAAACAATTTGCTCTGGGCAAACCAATTCTGCTTTTTCCTGCCATTTTCTTGCCCTTTATATGCTAGGAAATGGCTTCCAGAGGGATTAACTCCACAGTCTCTCCAGGGACTGAAATGAGACTGATGTGCAAAAAGGTCTCCAAAATGCTTTGTGCTGCCTTTCTTGAAGATGATTTCCATGCTCGCCCTTTTCCATCCACCTTTGCATCAACTGATAATCCCACCGAACATCAGTCTAGCTGTGAATAGGCATTGAGAATTATCTTCTTATATCTGTTTGCAAGTTTACTGCTCTGTTTTTTGCTCTGTGAAAACTGGTAATTTTCTTTCAAACATGATCCTTTATGTTTTTCTCATAGCAGGCAGTATGAATAAAATTCATCTTATCTAACCTTTAGGTACTTGCAGTGTACACTTCTAAATATGAGCTAGTACAATGTAGAGCTTTTACATCTGTTCTGGTTTGAGTTAGAGTAGAATCAGTTTTCTAACTTTTAATCTCAGCTTTTTCTCTGTAACTTCATTTTCTGAAAGTTAATGGCACGTTTTTCAGCATTTCCATCTCAAAGTGATAACACGGGGCAGTAGTATGGAGAAAGTATTGGTTTTATTTATCCCTATGGAGACAAAGATCATCCTCAAATTGGTGGAAGGCTATGAGTGAAAGAGGTGAAAAGGAGTTGCATCTACAGGGAGGAGCAGATAGGACAGGTGACCCAAAACTAACCAACAAATTATTAAATTCTGTATACGTCATATTTGGTACAAAAGTGAGGGATCAGAAGGTCAAGCTCCTCTTCTTTGATGGCCATTGTCCAATACAGACCTCAGCTGTCTTTTTGCCCCAATACAGCATCAATGTATTCCTGAATCCAGGTCCTGAGTCCAACTCCGACTTGTTACTGAGTCCAGCCCAGGACCTTTCCTCCATGTTTGTCACAGGTGTTGTGAGCACCTGTGCTGCCGCAGTCATCTGGGAGAGAGGAGGCAATTTTGTATATTTGTATGTATTTTATTATTTTCTTATTAATAGTATTTTCCTTGTTAATGCTATTTCACTATGACTGGTTTAGTTTTAGTTTCCAACCCACGAGTCTTTTCCTCTCATTTCCCTTTCCCCTTTCCCTGGAGGCTCCACAACTGCTCACATTTAGCTGCTGATCAGGCTGAGTTGCTGCTGAACCTTGTCGATATCTGAAGTCCACTTTTTGAGTTGGTGGAAAGACACAGACACTTCTAGTGCGCAACTCATTATGCAGTAGGAATTGTTTAGACTAGAAAATGTAAGAGTATGCAATTTCCTGATGAAAATCAAGGTAAAGTGAATTATAAAGAATTTATTGCCAAGTTTCATTTTGATCACTACATGAATATCAGCTTTGTTAGTTTTATGGAAATTGTCAGAACATACAGGCACAATGACAACAGGTACACAAGATATCATTTCCGCATGCCTGGTGGTATATTCAGAAACATCTAATAGCATCAGTGTTTCTGGTGGCCAAACTTACATATCCGAAGAGAACTGGATTGTGATATGGAAGCATGGTTTAACAGCTTTTTAAAAAATATAACTCAATGACTTTCAGAGATCTTTGCCTTTTCCGTAACACAAATACCTCTTAATATTCCACAACTAGCTAAATGAAGCTGTGCTTCTAGTAGTAATCGTCTTGTGTATAACCCTGAGGCATGTGTCTAGTTCTCACTCAGAAGAGAAAAATATTTCTTTGACAAGTAACAGTTTACTTTCTCTGTGCTAGCTTTTAGAGGATATTTGACTATACTAGTGTCCCCATTTACTTTAACTTACCAGAGTTGCTGCTATGAACATATTATGAGTGGTTTATAATAAATGTCAGAGATATATTTATATTTATCTGTATATATATACACACACATATGTACATATATATGTATGTATGTATGTATACAGTGTTGGATTCATCAAATGCTAACCATAAATCCAAACCAAGATACCATTTAATGTGCTGACATGTGATGTAATGGGTTTTTTTTTTCCCATTTGATAGATAACAAAACCTCTGTTAAGTGACAATTTATATAGTATTTATATATGTGTGTGTATAACATAATTATCCAGAGTAAAGTCTTTGGTGAAGAGGGACGCATCTATAATTTAAGGAAAGATATTTGAGGAACATTATTATCCTCAAATCAAGACAAAACATACTTTGCACATGTAATTCAGAACTAAGTTTAAAACTAAAAGACAAACAGACCATATAGTAATGATAATAATTTAGAATTCTAGTACATCATCATTCAGTGAGCCAAATCTGATTTTTAAAGACAAATTAGATGTTCAGGGGCTTTACATTGTCATTCTGTGAAGCAGATGACAGAAAAGGACCTTGACTGCATATGAGTGCAGATGAGAAAAAGAACTCTGCGTATCAGGCAAAAAACTGAACAGGAGAGGAACATCTGAAAAGTATCACTAGGTGAGCCAAAAGCCAAACAGAGAGGCTACAGCAGAAGTTAAGGCACCTCATGCAGTGTAAGAGAGGAATTGAAGCTTTCATGCATCAAACTGGAGGGTTATTTGCAGAACAGACTACATCTTTAAAGCAAGACATTAAGTAATTTTCTCTGACAGAGGAAATTCTCTGGGCTAGACACAATGAACAAAGGCTGTTGAACTAACATTCTGTAGGGACAAAAGGGGGCTAAGTTTTGATAGAATAACTTGAAGTGTTTCTCATAACTTCTTGAATGATATGGAAAGGGCCTTTTTCATTTTGGAGATCCCTAGAATGTTTCCAAAGTAGGCTTAAACCCCTTTAGAGGATTTGCAGTTGAGAGTTATATATATGTGCATGGTGAATTAGCATCAGTTAACAGCCAGATGCCTACTCAGCCACTCACTAACTCTCCTTCCTCATCAGGACAGGGGCAGATAACAGGGTGAGAATGCTGATGGGTTTGAATAGAGACAGGAAGATTGCTTACCAATAAGTGCTACAGGCAAAATGGACTTGCCTTGGGGAAAGTTGATTTACTAGCAATTAAAATAGACCTGGCTAGTTGGAAACAAAAGCACAAATGTTAAAACAACACGTCCTCTCCTTTTTCCCATAGCTGAGCTTCACTTCTTCACTTGCTGACTTCTCTACCTGCTCCTCCAAGTGGTGTAAGGGGGTGGGCATTGTGGTCAGTACATAGAAGTTTCTCTGAAACTTCTCTCTCACACTTTTCCTCTGCTCCAGCATAGGTTCTTCACAAGCTGCAGAAAACATCCACCAAGGAACATTTCCTTCTCCCCCTTCTCTGACCTCAGTGTTTCCTCTGTTGTTTCTCACTCCTTTTTGTTGTTGGTGGTTGTTTTTTGTTGGTTTTTTTTTCCCCCTCCTTCTCTGCCTGTCTAACAGTTTATGCCCTCTTGAACATGTTTTCACAGAGGTGTTACACACTTGGTTGATTGGCTCAGCTACTGCCAGCAGTGAGTTCATTGGAGAGCCAGCTGTGTCCTGCAGAAGGTAGCCTTGTCTTCTTGTCACAGAGGCCCACCTTGCAGTCTCCACCCCTACCAAAACCTTGCCACCTAAACCCTATACATACTCTGTAGGAACTTGCTTTTCTTCATCATCTTCGATGGATTCCTTTTAAAGAAGTTAATTGATCATTAAAGGCCATGTCTGTGCAGATGAAAAATGACTCCTCAGATAATTGTATTGTTTCCTCCTCGCCTGCCTTTGCAAATTGATAGTTCAGTTTATTAAACTGCATGGATGCATATTTACACTATTCAGGCTCAATGAAGCCTGATGTAGAGGCATCTGATTTATTTCCATCTAATGCTGACTCAAATTGAAGAGCTCTAACCATAACTGACTAAAGCTAATACATCCTCATAGATCAGTGCAACACTGTTTGGAGGTGTAGATTGGGTTTGAAAATAGTTTTCCCACTTTACCCTTATCACCTAACCACCTTATCACTGTATTCTGCTGAAACTGTAAAATATTTTAAATGTCTTGTTTTCAATTTTGCTGCCTTGAGAGAAGTCGTGGGCAGATGCAGTATAGTGCCGCCTTTACTTGAGTATAAGCTTGAAGTTAGTGAAACATCTTTATGAAACATTTTATCTGTAGTTATAAACCATACTTGAGTCTCTAGAGAAACCTATGCAAACTTACTACTTACATTGCCGGGTAGCTCAAGCATCTTCAAATCTTGCCTTCATAAAAGGTCTTTCTGTTAGTATTTTAAATACAGTTTAGTATGGTTCAGTTGGACCTCTTAAAATAAAGGCTGTGTTAATGATAATGTAGTCAAACGAAGTGCATGCACTACCAACCTTCTTTCCATTGCTAGATGTTTGCATTAATATTCTAGGAGGGAATTAACAGAGAGAAAGAGATATAATCTGATGACTAAGATGAAAATGTCCAAAAGGATCAATCCTACCCACTAAAAATCACGTCTCATTCTTTCTTGTACTGACATAGTTGAAATAAGTATTAGTAAAAATGACAGGGGACTGATGGCATGAATTTTCTGTTAGGGCTTTTAGAATCAATCCCCACCTGAACTGAATTAGGCCAAATCTATAGATATTGAGGACACATTGTACATGTCATTTTCCCAATTGCATTTAAAATTAGATTATCAAGGGGGAGGAGAGATTTGAATTTTCAAATAGTGTGATTCACTGTTGATGATTTTTATTCAATTCTATTACTTCATTTTTGATCTTATAATCTCTTTAAATGGACTAACACCTAGACAAGACCTTAAAAATTTATGTAAAACTGAATTAATAAATTAAACACCTTAAGGTATGTCTTCAAAATTTCTGTGACTTGATAGGGAAGTGTAAAATCAGATAGTAAATGATGATGTGTAGGTACTTTAAGGACTGATGAGGAGAGAAAACAAAAATACTAAAAAACCCCACCAAAAATCTTCAGATAAGAGTTGTATCTCCAGCCTAGGAGTCATATCAGGAATCATTGATAAAAAATGTCTTACAGGTTTCCAAGAAATTAATGCTGAAGTCCCTCTATGTTTCTTCAGTGAAACATGGTCTCTGGTTTTGCAGCAAAAGTATCTGATGAGCACTCTGAATACTGCTTACCTGTTGATTTCAAATGTTAAGACTAGTCACTTTAGGCTGTTGGCAGAAATTAGTCCATAAATGAGTCAGTGGAGTAGAGTGAACATTATAAGCATTAAATTAATTAAGAACATCTGGAGAAGGGTTTGCAGAGAAGCAGTACTGGGTGGAGAAAGAAATTATGTGATCTAGTCAAGAAGAGCATCTCTTTGTAAAGTTAGATCAGGAATAATGTGTAATAAAAATGTTTGGAGGTCTGGTTATGGATAAGCCTAGCAAGGAGGAAAGCAGTCCTGAGAGAGAGATGATCAAATAGATGGTGGGTGCTGCCCTAACAATATGGTAGAGGACATGTTCTACTAGGTATTTAGTGTTTCTTTGTATTTCCGTGACCTTTAAAGTCAAACTCTATTCTGCACTTAACCACTTTCTGTTTCAAAAGACAATAGAGTGTCTGAGATTATTTCAATGAACCTTTTCAGGTTTAACTTTGAGCAGCTCATTCTAATAATATTAAATGTAACGGTAAGGCAGTTGTTTGGTTGTTTTGGGGTTTTTGTTGGTTGTTTTTTTTTTTTTTTTAGTATCCTAACATTAATTTTGTTTCCAGTCAATTTAGTTTCAGAAGAAAAAGAAAATCTCTGTTTTGAATCAGGGTGAATTCCATACCTGTGAAGAAATCATCTGCTTGTGTTTTGGGGGCATTATTTGTTTGTTATTTACAGAAAAGTCTCTAACAGGAAGTAAAATGTCCATTTGCTTTGCTATTTGATGCTTTGAAGTTCTTAAATTCCTTCAAATAGTATTAGTTTGGTGATGCTGCATGGGTATGTATAGCACATTGTTCCATCACAGCGGCTCACACAATAATGTGTGCTATTAAGTGATCCAGAAATCCATCAGGTGATGCCCTTTGTCATTAACTCAAAGAAGATGATTTTTTAAAGGAGATATCTCATAGCTCTTTTTCACTGTAGACAGCTGGAAGTTTCACATTTGCCAAAGACAAACAGTAATCTGTGTATCCTGAACCGTTTATTTAAATTAAATATTTGACAAAATTAAAAAAAAAAAAAAGAGAGAGAGAAAAAGAGAAAGCGCAGAGAATCAAATGGAACGTATTTATTTATTTTCGTGTACAATCTATATCTTTGTGTACAGACTGAAGAGAATATTATGTAGGAAAATAGACAAATAGGAAGGATAATTCTGACTGCTTTGCACAACTGAAGACAGTAACATCTTGGATTTAGACAGGAAATTTGACATAAATGTCAATGCAAATGTAAAACATGTGAAATACAATCAACTAATGTAAATCAAATAAAAAAGAAAAAAATAATTTTGGCAAGTCCCTAGAAATCCTTTATACCACAATCAATTTGTTCATGCTTGTATGGCCCTAAGCATCAGACAAGACTGCCACTTTTTTTCATTTAAAAAATAACTCTGTTTATTAGGACCATAATTCCTGATATATATCTAATGAATTTCTTCTGTGTTGCAAGTGCATTAACATCCAATGACAAAGATGTTATAAAATCCCACCTTTCAGACACTGGCTGCCGTACAACAGAATGGTCTCTTGCCTAAGACTACTGGCAGACCTACATTATGAAAGACAGAAAAATGGTGTAGGGAAAACACAAAGCCCACCATTCTCATTTTCCCCACTGTGGAGCTGGCGCTTCTCACTGCAGGTGTTGCCTTTATGGCATGGCTACTAAAGACAAGGATGCAGAAGCTGATCATCAAACAGATTACCTGCTAAGCAAGAGAGCAATGTATGTAACCAGCACACCAGAAAATACTATGTGATCATGGAGTTTATAAAGACAGAAATTTAACATAAATCTGACCCAAGGCACTAGAGGAAAATTTGACTAGGCATTCAGATCCACACTGTGCAAATAACACGTCTCTGGAGTCACAGGTA
Organism: Cuculus canorus; assembly: GCF_017976375.1. NCBI lineage: Eukaryota > Metazoa > Chordata > Aves > Cuculiformes > Cuculidae > Cuculus > Cuculus canorus. The sequence goes on along the minus strand of NC_071403.1, from coordinate 24,485,052 downwards.
TGGAAATTGCATACCATTGCTGCACAATGGGAAATAATTGGATTATTATAGTATAGCACTGTGCATATCAACTTTTTTTTTTTTTATTCTTTTATTGGAACTTAGGTCAGTGTTATAGAAGATCTTTGACAGAGGGAAATAAATGGTAACAGTTTTTGTTATCCCATGATTTACACTACTGTACAATTAGTGCAAGAAAGTCATATTTTATGGAAATTTTCCCAAACAGATGAGCATTATTTGACAACACTTTTCTCTGGATTTACTTTCATCATTTATTTTATATTTATTTTCTAAATATGCATACACACACAACTATGGACATACATGCCATCCCATACCATTATATTTAATTATACAATTATGATCTTTATTGATCTGGTACTATGCTGCGTATTATAGGGGAGACAGTAAGCATAATTATTGTTAGTAATTTCTCCTATTGCTTGGACAAATCTATATAAAGAGCTGGTTATAACTAGCAAAGAAAGTAGTGAGAAATTAGAAAAAAATTCAGGCTGCCTAACAAATTCAGTTGTGATTCCACACTGGTTTGATGAATGAATAAAAGAATTATTTGCTTTGTTTGTCAGAATGAATATTTTAATTGTTACATGAAAAGGAAATGATTGTTGCCTAACTAGGCATAGCCAAATAACACAATATGAGGAAGAAACCATAATAGAAAGTCAAGTCTCGCCCATTCTCTATGAATGCTCTACCAACTTGCCATATGCTGCCTTTTGCCTAATGAATATTCGGAAAACTGAGACAGTACAGACAGATAAGACGACCACAGTGTAGATATATTTTATTTGGAACTTTTGGAAGAGAAAAAAAATGAAATAAAAAGAAATGTGACTTCTTTTCCCCTTGAGACAGAGAAGAGAATACATCTCAACCCACTTCTTGTGTTTTCCGAGGACATATTCTAATCACTGAACTTTTCATTATATATATGTGTTTATCCTTTGGTTGGGAAGAAATGATCAGAGGAATGCCTAGCAGGAAATGTGTGTGAGAGTGAACATTTAGATGCTTAAATCTTTAAAGAGGCATTTCCTGAAGCAGGTATTTTGTGTTTTAGACAAATTTGCTGAGAGAAATCTAGAAAACAAAAATTAAAGAAACTGAGTGTGGTACCAAAGCTGATGCAGTGCCTAAAACCTAAACTGGCTGGTACTGTCTTTTGAAGAGCTACACATTTCAGTCCCTGTGTGACCCATTAGATAGAATATGAAACAAATCTACATGAGGCCAAAGAACAATCATGGTGCTTCATCTCACTGCTCCTCTGACCTGCCCCAGAGGCAGTACCGGCCTGTGTCTGAACAGAGGCATGTCTTAAATATTTTTGTGGGAGTACCCTATAACCTTAAGGTAGAGCACTCTATCAGCACCTGTCCAGATGGTGTCTAATGTTCAGCCTGAGAGGTCTTTTTGTGAATTGTAGCTGCTTTCTTCCATTTCAGTTTATTGTAAGGCACAAATGTAGGGTTAAGGCTTTGGAGAAAGCGTTTGCTTTGAAGACACCAAAGACACTTTTTCAAGTGTTACAAAGGGTGCAGGTTGCAATGGCTGTTTGTGGCTGCTAATGAGAAATCTGAAATAGAGCTTGCAAATCTAATGAGTTTATAATTAAAAAAAGCAAACAACAGACACGCAGACAAATTAAAGCATTAGAAGTTAGAGCTTTATAAGGTGACAGGTATTTCTGTTGACTTTATCTTCTTGCCAAAATAACCCCTACAAACTACAAACTAGAAAGTACTAACAGGTGGTAATGTTCTTAAAAAAACAATTCCAATACAGAGAACGGCGAAGCTGCCACAATAATAGATAAAGCTTCCTAACTTAGTCAAGTTCTTTTGTATTCCATCTAGAAAGTAGTCAGAGGTGAAACTGTAACTAAGTTCTGTAATGTTTTCTCCTGAAAAAAAAAACCAAAAACCAGATTTACATTGCACATTAAAAAGTTAGACACAAACTACACTGTGTCACAAACTACACTAAGTGTCAAGGAATTTCTCACTCTTGACAACCAGAAAAATCAGGGTAAGTGATAATCAGGGAAAGCATAATAAAAACTAAAAACTGAGTTCAGAGGCCATTTGAGCAACACATAACTGTGCAGGCAGAAGATGGATCATACTTGGAAGCAGCAGAGCAAGTTTCTATCAGGTTTCGGTTGGCTTTAATGAGTGCTTAAAGTGAAGAACACATTTTTTTTCCAATGAAAAAGAATCATGCACACCTAAATATTTAAAATTTAGATACATGAATTGTAGTTACTGTCTTAAACACACCTGTGGACATATAATCTATTTACTGTCAGGGTAAAGACCTGTTGAAGAATTAAGAAAATCATCTGTTCTCTGGGTTTTGACTCAGCTAATCTTGAATTCTCTTCAGTACAACAGCTAAACATCAGGAAGAGTTTGAAAGTCCTGCACTAGCATCCATTCTACTCTCCTTATGCCACTCTCTGGTAACAAGAGAGATATGGATTTGCATTTATTCAATGGCAAAGGGGTTTGTATTCCCATTCTTGGAATGACTATCTAATTGACTCACCTATTCTGTAAAGATAAGAGCCTATATTCAACATCTGTTACTTTGAAACAACTTAGTTGAAAACAAACAAACCAATAAACAAAACAGTAACAAGTTTCAAGCATATGATAAGTCTTGAGCATAGTTTGGAAAGCTTCCCTGGGTGAGCTAGTGAGGGAAAAATGAATTTAAGACTTTTCACCTATAATTAACTAGATGACCACTGGTAACTACATAATGAGAAGCATTGTAGTGCCATTCTGAAGTTCTGAGATCTTTGATATCTTGAACAGATTCACTAATAGGGTCCAACATCAAAGACTTCATTGCTAAAACTCTATTGTTATATTTTCCTAAATGTTAAATCTAAAAAGTCTTAAAAATTCAAGGTTAAATCCATTTCCAAAATGGAGGGAAATGGAAATTTTGAAAAGCAAGTTTCCAACTTGTGATAAAAGAAGCTGTCTTTGACTATTAGACAGCTGAATCTATTCATTAGTGTCAAATATAACCAAATTTTATATAACAAGGAAATAACTATAAGAATGGAGTGAAGTGAGGTTTCTTCCTAACCAATAAGCTTTCAATGTACTGCTTAGCTAAGTAGAGCAATGAAGTAACCACATTTTACACCTGAAGCTATTCTACTTCCAGTTTGCTACAATTCTATTGGCATTAATCTGTTGCATGGCTTAAAATCATTAGGGAAAAAAAATTAAACATTATTTTGAATGGAGGCTAAACGTACAATTAAAACTTTAATCATATCTTTCTTCTTCTTTTACACTCAGGTATGTCTGAAGCTGCATTTCAGTGAAAATTGATCCCATTTTTATGGGTACGTGAACCTATTATATGTTTTTAAAACAGATTCATTAGTCTATACTTTCTCTTAGCTATCTAATATTGTTGATGGTCTAGGGAGCTGCTCTCAGTCTGAGGCTTTTTAGGTTTGAAAATATTTTTCTGTGCTTGCCTTATTATTTGTTTAGGCCACTGGCATGAATAAGCAGGATTTTCCAGTGCTAGAAGTGTATATGCCTGCAGAGAGAGCTTGCTCTTATTGCTAAAAGTCGATAAATAAGGATGCTTATTCTCTGAAGGCTAGCAAGGTTTTTCATTAAATTCTCTTTTAAAAGAGTGGAAAGGCCTCAAAGTAAAATACTATGATGAAATGCTAATCACAGAGTTGCAGTTCTGTGTTCTCTACAGATACACCAACTGTAATGAAAGATCTTCAGATGTGTATTAATCATAAAAATACAGTTTGAGGAACTCGAGGAAGTCTCCAGCAGGCAACGAATGAGTAATGATATGAATTGAGGTTCCTACACAGCTAATCTAGAAAATATAGGTAATCTGATTTGGAGAGGGATTTAATTAAAATTTCTTCCATGGAGGAAAGAATAAGGTTGTTTTCTGTGTCACAGCAGACCAAGGATCACTGTTTCACATTCAGGATTCTGCCATCAACTTCTGCTTACAAGTAAGAGTCATCAATTATTGTCAATCAAATAGTTGCAAAACCACAGGTGAAACACTGTTTGTATTGCACTTGAGCTCTTTTAATTCTCTGGTGTGTTTCCTGTCATTGATCATATATGATGCCTAGTATCCATGAAGTCTGGTAAACATGGAACTGTTGACTTCCTCTTGTACAGTTCCTTTCTCCTGTAGAAAACCCTGAAATGATACAGAGAACCAAATACACTGCAACAGCATGCTTTTGATGTCCACAGATTCTGTGCCATCATGGGAGAGTAATTGAACAAAAATTCTCCTGCTGACGCTTATTTTGCATACTCCGGCTATGTGACTCTTAAGGACAAGACTTCTTGTCCATTCGTTATCACTAAAATCTGACAGCCTGTTCTCAAAGCAGGTGAGAGAAAACAGAAAGAATAAATTCAGAGATTGTGGAGAGGATTTTGAACAAAATTTTTATTATCTGTTCAGCTCTGTTGTGGTGTGCCTTAAAATCATTAGGAATTTGGAGATGAGAAAGTGAAATGAAAAACGCTACCAACATACTTAATGATCAGCTTAGGTTCTGCAAATGTGTCTTCAGATTGTTACAGCTTTTGCCCATTACTGGTATGGTGTAGGTTAAACAAGCTGAATCAGAGAAAGAGAACAGGATCTGTGGACTTCATCACTAGCTTTCCTAGTGAAATAAGTTTTATATGGCAGAAATCATACGGTATTAACAGCTTAGGATATTAGACAGAAGCTAGTGTGACAATAAGTCAATGATACTCTGTGTTTAAGGTTAGTCACAACAGCCTAAACAACACATAAATGCTATACAGTCAGGGGTTTCTTACATTTCTTTTAATTGTGGATTATTATTTACTGATGTAACTGAAAAAGTATATTTGTATAACAATAGAAGTATGGTAAGTGTTGTTTTGTTAAGCTGCAAAATCCAATGTAGTTTAATCATAGGACATAAGAAATGTTACTGAAATTTCATGCTTCAGCAATGTGTGAAGCAGCAGCTTGGAGTCAGAACCATGCAAGAGCTTCTGTACAGATGGGTTATTGTGACTTAACTTATGTATGATGTCTCACTGAGTATGTAGAAATCTTAATGCTAATACCCAGTTCTTTCTCTGTTCCTCATTCATGGCTGAATTCTGCTATTTTCTCTAGGGCAGAGGAAATCTTTTTCCTTTCTCAGAACACAGCAATAGATAAAATATTAATTCAGTGCCTGACTTCCCTGCTCAACTGAAGTGTACATCACTGCAGTTAGAAAGCATATAGTCTGGCAGCTTGAAACTGTAGTAAGCACTCTAGTAGTGAGCTTGAAACTGTAGTGAGTGAAACCTAGGAGCACTCACGAACAGTGTGTTTTTCAGTGTCCATTAGAAAGGCTAGTGCCAAGACCTATCCTCCATTTCACTTTCATCCCTTAACTCTGAAAACACAGTTCTGTGATTATGCCTTTCACTTGAATAAGAAACCCCACAAATATTTCAATAAACTCCTTTGATTTAAAATTAACTAAATAATAAAACTTTTATCACACATTACCTCTTAACACTAAATACTTGTTTTTGATAAATAACCTTTATTTTAATGTGGTAAGCACAAACTCATAAACAATTATATTAATAATAACAAATAAAAATTCTTACAAGTCTACCTCCGCAAGAAGGTCACTGGTTCATTGTCTTCTAATATTCTTTGAAAAGAGAGATACTTTGGATACTTCACACCACTTTCTTCTCTCTCTACTTAAACTTCAAAAAATATGGAACAGTGGTATGTAACTCTTCTCTCACCCACCATACTGACCAAAATACAGTACACCATACTGTAATCTTGGTTTTCACTCAATTCAGAGAGAATAATACAACTTTTTTCCCCCCCCCTGCTGTTTGATTTGTTGTTGTTTTTATACTGCACTCAATCTAGCTTTGAGAAAATGTGCTGAATTGTAATTGTCACTTGTAACTTAATGGTCACATAGATAATGGCCATAGATAGATAGATAGATAATCACATAGATAATGGCCACGGCTTTTAAACATTTCTTGACCTTTGGGCAATACATTCAACTCTTCTGGCAAGTAAACATTTAATTTACATCTTCAGGTAGTAAGAAGAAAAAAAAGAAACTCAAGAACTGATTTGTATGGGAAAGTGGCAATGGCTTTTCCTCTCCCTGTTGCATGTCAGACCTGCATCTGAGCACCAGATACTGCAAGCAGTATCTGTTGCAGTAGCTTGTGTTGACTCTTCATCCCAGCAAGAAGCACATACTCACCAGCCCGGCTACTAATCTGAGGGTCTACACCTCTGCATGTGAGTTCATGAGCTGTATTTACCAATGCAGTGTAAGTTGACTACTCTTCTTGATACGTTCCATTTGGATAGAAACTTCATTATCCACTGAAGATGCCCACTTGCATATCTCAAGAGAATGCATTTTGTTTTTCAGATGTTGGCTGAGCTGACAGACATTGCGGGTTATAAAGTGTAAGTAACATGAAAATTTTCTGGTTATCATTAAGAAATACTGAAAAAAACAAATACTATTCTACTGTCATACTTAGTTTTCAGGGGGTAACAAAACACGTAGCTAAATTAAAGCACTTGTTCATTGACCTTGACAGATGAGAACTTTTGTTCTGGTATCAGCTGGTGACAAGCTGATATCCTGCATCATGAAGATTGATTGCTTTCAGTTCTGTGCAATGTTGAGCCTCACAAAAGGTTAATCTGATTTTAGGCTTACATTGGAAACCGTGCTAAATATTGTGCGGAAGTGAGTTCCTTACAAGAATAACAAGGTCAGTTTTAAAAGTGCTGGTTTTAAATGTCAGACTAACATCCAACTCCTATTTTGTATAAATAAGTATACTAGAACTCTTGATGTACTTTCATTGCATTTCCTCTTTGGTTTTCTGTTTCCTGGTCTAAGTTATCCTAAACTCTTAATCTCTACTTTCAGCCTGTTCATTTGCCCCTACCTGGTCATGATTCTCCTACAGATCTTTTTTATTCATGCAGTTTTCAGTCTTTCCATAATGATGTGACCAAAACTGAAAACAGTATCCAGGGCACATTTTCATCCCTCAGTCTGTAATGATGCCTAGATCTTCTCCATTATGTGCAGTTTTTCTCACAGTGTATTCTTTCCAGAAAGTATTGTAGAGATGTAAAATTAACATCTCCATGACACGTTAATTCAAGTTTTCTACCTGCAATGAGAAATATACTGAAGTATTAATTTTCTCTTTGTGATTATTGACATATAAGAAATGATAGTCTTAACACATACAGCTCTTAAGTAGTCTGTCATACTCCTATTTAAAATTTGGAAGAAAATAGGAGAGGAAAAGGACAAAAACTTAAGGTTATGGCTATTTGATGCACCTTACCTTTTTTGACTTATCTATAAAAGTTTGCCTGCTGGTCTGGACAAAGAATGAGTCTCAAAAGCAGCTGTCTGGCTGAATATCCTAAGGGACTAAGTCTCATTGACATAAGTGTTTACTTTCTGAAGTAGAAACTAGCAGACTATTATGATAACGGATAAAAAGACACTGCATCCCTTCTTGCATGAAGTTTAAGTAGTCTGATTTTGTGAATGGGGACCTCAGGGGCTTGAAAGTAACATAATTTATTACCACAAGCAGTGGCAAAGTTATAAGGCTGCAAAGTTTCTGGTTTGCCTGTCACTTCTTTGACTCCAGATTTCAGGCTAACCGAACCTGTGCAAGGATAGATGCTATTCTATTGGTAATACCTAGAGGGTTTGATAAAGCTTCATGGATTCATCATACTGGGAGGCCACTCACATTTATGGAGGAAACAAAAAAGTCATTTCCACACAGAAATTACAAGGGAAGTATAAAATGAGAAAGAAAAAATCAAAGCAGATTTAGTAATCTATCTTGCCCACTACACGCATTAATAGCACATAGCACCAATTCATCTTTTTGTTTAGGGTTGCCTTATTCCCTTCCATAGTTCCCAAAAGGAATTCATCAGAGAGCTAACAGGGGCTATTAAGATACGGAGACTCTTGTGTGAGCTCTCCACACACATCTGAATCATGCCAGCTCTCTGGTGGTTGTAGTACACTGTATATGACAAATAATTTTATGTTAACTGGGACTGATTAAGACTAATAAATTACATGTATTTAATGCACTTACCCTAGGGAATATATAAAAGATAATGTGTTTTTAGTATTTTTGAAAATAATCCCCAGTCCTCAAAACTCTGACAATTTTCTCTAGTCTTTCTGGCAACTAGATGCTTTTTCACATGATTTTAGTTGCAGAGACCTTGAATTGGAACAAGAAAGCACAGATTTGTACTGCAGCAATTATACGATGCCAGTAAGTTGTTATCTTCCCAGAAGAACAGATGAGCAATAACCATTTGAATGTAGTCTACCTGATTTTTTCCTGCTAAACACCTTGTTGGCATGAATACACAATTGCTGAGGGAAGAAGAAGAAGGAGGAAGGGGGGGGGGGAGAGAGAGAGAGAAAAGAAACAACTAAAAAACCCAGCATAAGCTAGAATTTACTCTTAAAGCTCTCATAGCCTTATCTATATGCATGACCAGCTCAGCATACAACAGAGGGGCTGCTAGCACTGTATGCATTCTTAATATGGTAGATCAAGGAAGAACCATTTTGACCAAGACTACTTTATAGCTTTCATTACAAACTCCCTAGAAGTGGAAAAGTATCCTTAAGTCCATTGCAGTGTTGCAGATCACTTAATCAATCTCAGTTATATTTTTGTGTTGAGAATTAGTTCTACAGATTTAGATCTATCTGTTGTTATTCTAGACACTACCCTTAGAAGTTTTTTAGGCATTCAGAAATACTTATCCTCTTGTCTTGAATAGTTTGATGATGTGGCTTTAGAGAAAATGATCGAAATTAAAAAGCCGTTACAAGCAAACTGGAGAATATTTCTTAAGTGTTCTTAAATATATTCCCATCCTTTTTAACAGAAAATCTCTCTGCTGTATTTATTTTTTTCTCTGTTTTTTTTATTTTATTTCCATTTTTTCTTGGAAGAAATAACTGACAAGCAGAAGTTAATCTGAGTATATTAATGCTTTCTAAAAATGGCTAATGACCGGTTGGAGGCTTGTAGAGAACTTTCAGTTAAGAAATGTAGCTAAAAGTAAAGTGATCATTTTAAGCCCAAGCTTCAGGACTTGATATTTCAACAGAATTTTAGTGAGTCTTAAATGGTCTGTGGGTTGTATATAACTCCCTTTCCATATTTCACTTTCCTACAGCTACTCTTCCAGAAATTATTTTCATTCAGTGGCAGTCTAGTGTTCTCACATTACAAGTTATGCTATGATAACTTCTACAAGTAGATGTAAATCACTAATACTAATAAATATGGATTGGGTTTTGTTAGGTTGCTTTTTTTAATATAAGGTCTGTGTTGTCATTTTTTGATACTTCATATCAATAAGTTGTCTAATATTTATATATTTGCCTGGGAGGAGGTGGTTTTTTAAATGTGTATGTCTGTTTGTCTGTTTTGTAATCTATACTAAGAAAATTAATTAAATCTCAGGAGTCCAGGAGTCTTTCTGAAATGACTTGGAGAAAGTTCAGTGTCTTGAGCATAGCCAGACAGCAGTGGAGGTTCAAAAACACAAAGAAAACAGACTTTCCCTATGAATTCTGCAAGTTTAACCTTGAAATGTTTTTTCAGAATTTTTGGTCCTCCTTTTACTCTCATTCAAAGATCATTATTGATAAATCAACAGAATGTACAGGCTCCTTGTAAATGTAAAAAAAAAAAAAAATCTATGCAATACTGCTCTATTGGTATACTAGAATTAGCTGCAGGGGCAGCTTTTCTCCTCAGTAGACCTTGTAAATTACCAAAATACTTATGTGGAAAACAATTCTGTTCTGCTATTAGGAAGAGATAGGGATCTAAACTTGATGAATGTGTTATCATGATATGAACATATCAAGTGTTTGACTTAGCATGCCCTTTATTTGAGGTAATGATGTACCCTGTCAAATAGTGGGTGGTTAGTATGAAAAATATCTTCAGATGAAAACATTTCTCAAACTTTAACATGTCTCCAAGAGCTCCTTCAACATCCACTGTTTCATTGGCTAAGCTTTGTATGTTTACACCAGCCAGATACAATTGACACAAAGCTTCATCTAGGAGAAAAGCAGTGGGGCAGTGGTACTATGCTTTAAGTGAACAAGACTGAGGCCCTGAAGAGAGGAGAAAAAGAGAAAGTGAAAGGTGTAGTGACATCTAAACCACGACATGCCCACTTAAAATGTTAGTAGCCCAGTTCTCCTGTCTTTCACACTGATATTAAATATAAAGGACTGCACTGGAATAGAAAAACAGTAAAAAACATGAGATAAGCATGTCTTGACTGGGAATTAGAGGTACTAATAAACACCCACAGGTTAACGTCCTGCTTTAGGATTCTTCTTGTCTAAAAAGGCAGACAGCAAAATGTATTTGAGTTGCCCATCCTAAAACTGCTGCATGTGATTGCACATGACGTATATAACATAATGTTACATTATGTGATACTATGTTGTTTGATTTTGAATGGTAATAAGGAAATTTTCACTTGGAACTTTTACCAATGTGTAGAGAGGAATTTAGGTAACCATCTCAGAACACAGGGATAATTGTGAATAGGTGTGAGATTATTGTGAAATGGCATCAAAATGTAATCATTAACGGTATGACTGATATTGGCGGAGCATGACAAAATGCCACTTGTTTCCATGAGAACAGAACTGCTTAAATCAAACTGCTGGAAATCAAACCTGAAAGATTCTAAGCAAAAAATCAGAATTTGGAATTCAAGTCTGAATGCTTATTTCTTTAAAGTATTCAGACTGCTTAGTTAAAGTTACTAATCCTTTACTGGAAAAGTTAAAGACTTCTAATGGCCATATGAAGATGTATTGCACTCATGATACCAACTGATTTTTTTTGAAAAAAAACCTTTACTCTCAAAAATACTTTATTTTAAAATTTGTCCTTTTAAACAATCTGTCTTATTCTTCCAACAACACCAGAAAGGTTAGGAAAAGATGAGGAAAAAGATTATATTCACTTGACAAATTTATTTTTTATGCAACGGAGCTACATTTATTTAGAGAGTATGGTGCAGCCACTAGACCTCTCACAGATAGTCCTTGAGGTTTATAAGCCAAAGAGAACAATTAACAACTCAATTGCCTATAAAAAATAGGAACAAATTTAATTGTAATAATCAGCATTTATGTTATAGTCGGTATTTCCAACTGCTCTGTTCCAAATAAAGTTCTACAATATTTACAGTATAATTTTTTATTCCAAAATCACCACTCAACTCTTACATTCAGAGCAGGAAATGTGAGGAAAAGTACAATAAAAAATAAAATCCATAAAAATAAAAATAGAAAGCTTCAGGGTAATAGTCATAATAGGCTTGTACTACATATGAGGAAACACATTATCTGCACCCTTGGAATATATCACAGCCATGGAAGATATTAATAACCTCATGCACACTTCCTTATGATATACAATGCATCAAATAAATCAAAATGGTTTTTTTCTGTGATAAAGTCAGCCACATTATACCTAGAGGTAGTCAATTAAGCAATAAGACATGACACTAGGTATATTGCACCAGTTCATCTTGGACACTGTCATGAAAGGTGTTGAGTTAAATCTCTCAAGATTTCCCCCACCCACTCCCAGATCTTTAACTGTCAGCTGAAGCTATTCGGTACCTCAAAGGATTAAGTCCATAGTAACTTGCATTTTGATCTGATATATTCTTAGAGAATTTTTCCAGGTACTTGTGTACCACATTCCATTCTGTGTCTGGTTCTGAGTGCAAAATTATGAATTGCCTTAAAAATTTTAATGACTCATCTGAATGGCTTTAGTTAGAGTGATGTATTCAACAATAAATAAAGTTAAAAATATGAGATATGTATGCCTGTCTGTTTGCTTACAGCTAATGAAATACCTACAGTTCCAAGGTAAGGGAGCAAAGATATAGAAAACCAGGATAAGTACGTGTGAGAGTGCTTACCTCGTTTTCTAAGTAATGTCTTCTCTTGATTTTCATTAATACTTATGTATGTACATGATATGACTACTGATACATACGGCTTAACTTGCCTTAAAGTTTGGATGAAACTGGATCAGATCTCAATTTACTAGAAAGACCTGTTTCAAAAGCTGAAGTGCTGGAAAGAACTGTGGGAATTTGCAAGAAGAGATGTACTAGTGATCTGAAGAGAAGGTAGCTGTAGTCTGTGTCTTCTTCATTTAATAAAACTGAGGCTACAGAGACTATGAAGTTCCTTTTCTTTCTTCTCTGTTTCTGCATGGTAAATGGGAGGTCCACCTATTTCTGTATGGAAATAACTTTCAAGTCCCTTTAAATACTATATTGTGTGATCATGCACCTGCTAGTGTAGTTTACACCGTCTGCAAACCAAGCTGATGAAGCTCACATACCTGAGCTCCATGGCCTTAGTGTGGGTGCTGGTGGAAAAAAAGATTGTGGGTGGTGTAAAGTTTTTCTGAAATCCCTACGTATCTTTTGCCTATTCAAGCAACTTCAAAAGCTTCAGTTCCTTCTCACTATTGATATTTTTTTCTACAAATGGCCTAAGAGATCAGTTCATAGAAATGTTATATTAGTGATTCAAACATTACAGAAAGTATTTCTTGCTATTGTATTCTGTGTATTTTAAACATTAGGTTTTTATTTCCATACTAAGAGAAATTAACAAGTAGTTACCAGCCGAGAAGACATACAGGTAGGGAGTAATCCTTATTTAGGAAAATGACTATATGCTTAGTTTAAAGTGTGTTTAAGAACCATTAAATATCTAATGGAAGTTCACTGTGAGTGAGAAAGTAAACATGTCACCTGTGGGTTACATAGCAATATGTATTCTTATAACTCATTTTAGGAGAAGACATTCAAAATATGTACATCTCAAAAGCCTAAGCCAAATGAAGACTGACGACTCAACTTCTTAAAAATCATCTGTATTTATTACATACTAAATTCAAATATTTACATCCATTGAGCCTTTGACAAAATCATTTTGGTATGGGTGTGGATAAAATAGTGGGATTCCCTTGCCCAGGAACAGTTTGGTTATGTTCAGGCCTTCTAAAGGAAGTTTAGAATTCTGCAGAACCTGACATAAGCATTCCAATTTTCACTTCACTGCACAAATTAAAGGTGTTGTAGAGAAGTGTTTGGATATCTCTTCCAAAGATATCATGAAAAATCGCATTATCAATATCTCATTAATATTTTGATGCTCAGTTTATGAAGCCACTTAAAAAATTTCCATTTGAAAAAAAAAATCATTATAGATCTTTGGAGTAAATTTGCCAAAATTATAATGAATTTGCATACTGTCAAGACAAGCCTTATAATATCACAGAAAACACTGTTAGTTACAAGATCTAACACTTACTCAGTAGGCAAGAAACTCTGTTTCAGCCATTCAAATGCTGCCCATTTATGCCAGCAAGAAATACAGCCCAAGTCCCCATGCTACCTACATTTTTGGAGCCAGTGAAGATATGTATCATGACAAGAGTACTACACATTCATTATGCAACACTACTTTTACATACTAAAGAGCAAATAATTGTAAGAAAGAGCTGCAGGACATGCCAGCATTGCTATTTTGCTTCTCTCCAGGCCCTGTAAGGTCTTATTTTCTTTTAGTTCTCTACTGTACTGATAGAAAGATAAATCTATTGCCACTGTTTGGGTTTTTTTACACAAAAATAAAGAAATTTCTTGTGCCACCTATTGGTACAATATGAAAATATCTAACGGGTAAATTCGCCTATCATATGTAGGATAAAATGTGGAAAATGTGAGCTGTTGAGTTTCAGAGGGGGAAATATATCTACTCAGTATTTTTTTTAATTTTTATTCTTTTTTTGAAAACAAGTATTTAAAATATTTACGAAATAGAAATCAGTTCTCATGCAGCCAATGCTTAGCAGGACCATGAATCCTCTCCTACTTCACAGGGCATTTAAGGAACATAACAGGAGTTCCATAAAACAGTCCATTCATAAGGTCAGTTGAATTAGGCTAATACAGAACTAGTACATTTGTTGATAAGAAAGACAAGAGAAGAAGGAAAACTCAGGAATTATCAATGCAAGATAATAAACAGCAAAAGAATGAAAAGTAATAAGCTGTTAAATACAACTCAGTATCTACTTTTTTTGATTTCTTGCTGAGGGATGCTTCCATGACTACAGAAAGAATAGCCAACAAAATTCAAAACAGTTGCAGAAATTAAACAATCATTAGTATCTTACAAGGGTTTCATCACTTCAAACAAATCCAAACTCCAAAGTCTCTCTAACCTTTAAGATTCAAGTCATAACAGCTATTTCTGTTTCCTTTACAGTCAGAGTAAACACAGTTCCTTCTGAGGGCAATTAATCTCACCAGTCTCAAATACCTTATCTTTGGATCAAGAAATTACCTTATTGACTAGAAGATCCTGACATACAGGAACAAGATTGGGAAAAATCACCCCCAACACACCACTTTTATTCAATAAGGTATGTCTGCGTTCAAGAATGGGAACAGCTCTACAAAAGTCAATTGGTTTGTTCATTGAAGACATTAAATAGGAAAAAAATAAATGTTATAGACAGCAAGTTTCAAGTTTTCTTCATTTAACAAAGCTCAAATTGGGCTTAGTTTCATTTTCCTGAAAGCATTCATGATGTATTAATCAATGTTTACATCAACAGTTATTAAAGTATTTACTAAAGTCTGTTCTGCCTAAACAAATCCAATTTCATCAACTATTAAAAAAAAAAAAGCCTTTCATTTACTTCGATTTCTACAAATATTGATTAGATTTTGAGGTAAATATCCTTATAAACAACATATCCAAAAGAAAGACATGCTTGCAAACAACATTATTGTTTGGAATGAAAGCCAGATTTTAACGGAAGAAATTTTCACATGGGACACTTGGGTCATTTCTGTTATTTATACTCTTGGAAATCAGCAATAGTAAATAATTTACTGAATCAGGATCCAAACCTAATGTTATATGTAGGAATTCCTATCTTGAAAGACAGCCCAACGGTAAAGCCAACTAATAAGTATTTAGTCTACTTGACATAAAAATGACAAATGGGAATTCAGACAGTATCTTAAGAGTTCAAATTTTGCCTTGCTTTTTTAATGCTACTTCACATAAAGTAACTTTGTCTTTCAGTCCTCATTGAGAGTTACCTGCTCCTGAAATACAACGATTCTTTCAGTTATTCAAAATATCAGTGCCAGAAAAGGAACAAATGAAAAGTCATTATCACAAAGGGAAAATTTGTAACAGAGAACATGATTTAACAGAAAGTTCCAGGATGAAGGTAGAGAACGGAGGCCAGAAAGTCAAAGTTGAGAAATAGATAATAGGAACCACACTGGTAGAAAGAAGCAGGGCTGGAGAGTAACAACCTGTTTTCTCTCCTGCTAAAGTCAGTCTGGAAAGTCCTATTGACTTTTAAAGGAAAAGACCGGACCATCTTTATGGTGTATGTTTATTCTATTGTCGAGTTGATATTCATGCTTCTATCTAAGCCTAAGTTCATGATGTAGTGGTCCCTTCGTTTTATCTAGTGTCTCTGTCCCCTCTGCATTCCTCTGCGATATTTTTTTCTGCTCATGGATGATAGCTATGCTGAATTCAGTTACACTGGTGCTTGTATATTTGATTAAAAGATAGTTGTCTGAGTTATTTGAAGTTGTGCTAGGAGAAAGACTTCATCGTTCAAGGGTTATTATCACTCTATCTCACGCTCTATTTCTCTCTTTCTCTTCTAAGGAACTGCAATGCCTATAATGAAGTGAATCCAAATGACTACTTTGAGACTGGCAAAGAACCTGACATGCACACAAAATATTCTTTTAACATTGGTCTGAACTAATCATCCAAAGGGATTTTCTACTTCATTTATGGGATTTGATACTCCCATGTGTTTTTCCACTAATACGATTGTACTGATGCAAAATCAGAAGCACTTGTAAAAGAGCTGCCATGCTTTCTGTCTGCAGAACTTGATGAAAAATACAGGAGAGGCTGAACTTGTCTCTGGGTAGTAATGAGCTCAGTCTGATGGAGTAATAGCAACATGGAAGGCATTAACATCTGTGGGGCAGATTCCCTTCCATGTCACTTGTTTTCACTATAGAAATACAAGAGGATGTGGACTTTCCTCAGTGGACGCAAAGGAGGTGTAGCTGTGTGGCTCCTTGGCACTTAGTTTCTGTTCTTTTTCTGATTCAACTACCGCAAGGAATGGGTAGGCAAAAGCCTCTGCTACAAAATATTACATCAGATTATGATATTTTGTCAGTAAAAGGAAGCTAAGGGATAAATTCACACAGTTTAAGGTTTTAATATAACCTGTGAAGCTCAGGATGACATTTAGAGCTTTCTTCTTTATTGCTTTTTTAACAAATCCCCTAAAAAGTGAAGGTAGCAGAGAAACCGGAGTAGGGCTATGAGCAGATATTTCCTCTGGAATGAGCCACATTTTTTTCTGCTGTGTTGCGATTAGTATTTTCTCCAACCCACAGCACTTGTCCTTCCATCTTTCCATCAGCCTTCCTCTTTCTGCTCTTTTAACATCTTTCTCCCTTTTTAATTTATTTTTGTGCTCTCTCTGTCCCTTTCCATGTCTTTGCAATTGAATTCTTTAAAAACAATTCCAACAAATCAAGAAAGCAACATAATGTTGTTTCAAGTGAACTTAGCCTTCTTTTTGTATATTTTGTATGTTTCTGTATGGAATCACAAGCATGGACTTCAGCATGCTTTTGAAACTGTGACCATGAATTCTAGGTAGATTTATGCCTATATATGAGAAAAGGCTTTTCAACTGTCTCATACCTACAGTGTTGAGTGTGTAACCACAACACAGGTGGGCTTAATATAAGGAAGCGTAGAGTAGTACAGCCCTCAGCTTGGGATGTTTATAGAATCATCAGCTTATGTTACCTCCACCTCACAGGCAACAGCATGGGTACACCACCACCAGAGGACACTGGCCTTGTTAGCAAAAAGTACAAAATAACAACATCAGAGCCTGGCATAAGACAGTTAGGATCTAGCTTGAAAGGATCCAAACATCAGTTAACCTGTTCATGCCCACTGAAAGAAGACACATTGAGCAATAATAATGTAAGGTTAATTGTCATGATTATTTGGGGTAGACAGTTCTAAACTTCGTTCATATCACCTTTTTTTCCCCCACTGAAGATATAGCATGAAATGTAAGCATAATCCTACTGGAAAGTTTATCACAGGGCTACGCACTTCTAAGACCTCCATGGGCTTTAGAATGATTAAAAAAAAAAGGTGTTGAATTTCAGCTGCAGCTGCTTTTCAATACACTTTAAAGCTAGGATTTCTTTTTACATGCCCTGTCCCTCCATTGTGCTGCCATATATTGCAATAGGCAGAGTAGGGTAGAGCAGACGTTTAGAAGCAAACTATTAAGATACAGTTGTATGCTTTTGAAGGCATGCCTATGGAAATATTTGCCGTGACATAAACTATGTGGAAGAGATTGGTGAGTGGCTTCACCTTGTTTTAAATGGTTTTATATATTTGAGCCGTCAGTGGAAATATACATCACAGGAGGATAAAAGAGGTTTTGTAATGCTGCAATAGTTAAAGAGTATTGACTGAAGGAAAGAAGTTCTCAGTATGAACAACTAACTTTGGGCACATAGACTATTTTATTTCTAATTTAAAAGTAAAGAAGATTTTTCCATTACTACTTTCTTGACTCCACAAATATTATAGTAATTCATTCTACAGGTTTTTTACCAGGCAAATTGCAGTTTGAAAGGTTGCAGAAGAGCTCTAAATGTGGAGATGTTCTCTGAGAAGACCATGAAGTCCTAGGTTATTTCATTTTTGCAGTCAATGACCACTGAGTACAGAAGCCTCTATTTGGGTAACCTTACCAAGGTCTACAGTTCACTTGCAAATTCTCTTTCCATTGTAAAGCTCCAGGACAATGCTAATGGCAAGTGTATTTCTTAAACTAAGTCATGACTACGTCTCTGCAAGGTAGACAGCTCAAACATACTAAGTGGAGAAAGAAACTTAGTGTACTTTCAAATGGTACTTGACATTTTTCAAATGTTCTAATATTTTTCGCAACGAAAGTTGAATTCAATTGATTTTATATGCACCTGCATACTGGCGGCACCCTACCTTTCCCTTATATAAATAGAGACACGCTACTATACAAACTTTCAACTTATCAAATTACAAAGTATCCCTTTTTTTTAAAAAAAAAATGTGTTTCAGAAACATCAAAAGACAGAAATCCTGTGGGAAAATTATGCCCTGTTCCATAACTTCTTTTGTCACTAAATAGAACCTTAAACCTCCTCAATGCCTTTATAAGGAGCTTTGCTTCTCAGATGCATTAACCCACCCACTTCCTTTCCATATCCTATTGTCACCACCTTTGAGGTTTATTTCCCTATTTGTCCTTTTCAAATGCTAGCATTTGTAAAAAGGGTCTTTCAAAGACATTGTGTTCAGGCATTGATGGTAAAGGGTCTTCTCATCACTACAACTGCCCACACTTCTTTCACCCTTTTTGAAAAGGAATCTGAAAAATAACAAATATTAAGCTGCTAGAATAGACTTTGTCTTAAAATGGCTTCTTTGTTTCCTTCCAGCTGTTTGAAAAACGGATGTTTTCCAGGGAAGGATTTCTCTCACTGAGGCTGACAATAATTCTGCCTTTAAAACAGGAGGAAGCAGAAGGAGCCCTGGATTGGTTTGTACAGCTCAAGAATGTGTTGTGTAACTACACAGACCAAGACAGGTCTACGCAGAACTTCATGGGAAACAATAGGAAAATATTTATCTGTTTTTTTTACAATGTATATCTATGTAAAACTTACTTTCTTTACTCTGTATAAAAACCTGCAAACTTCAGTGTACATGCTTGTGGGAGCCAGGCTGAGTTTTCCATAGGCTTGTTTTGCAGCTTAGGTAAAGAAGTGTAAATCAAGATTAGTTCCATTACAGATAACTAAGTTAATATACCAGTATAAGCCCGGATAAAGGGTGTGAAGATTGAAACCCTATAATTACATTTGTTTTCAGAACAGAGACAATATCGTTGATATTTAAAATAATATTTTTCAAGAAGTTAATACCAAATGATACACTGCAAAGGAAAGAAGATGCTATCTCTGTAGAGCTGTTTTAATAATAGTTTTTTTTTTATTTAATTAAACTTTGCCTTAGATATATGAAAGCTCAAACTTACTAATATAAAATGACATTGTCATATTACCAGTTAATGACAAATTAAGATAAGAAAATTAATATAGGTTAATAAATGAGTGAAAATGCGAAGTTTTTGAACTTTATTTTGGGGGGTTTTGCTTGTTTTCTCTTATTATTAAAAAATTCTTTTAACAAGGTAGGTTTGAAGTTTCAAATAGTGTTGAAGTTTAGAAATAAATAGCTCTGAAAATAATATTAAGCAGACAGTAAATGATAAAGAGTGAAACCTGAAATAGCACTCTGTTCCAAATGTTGTTATTGAAACAGTACAGATGTCTGATTAACCAGGGAGCACCAAATTAGTATCTAAATGTTTAAACCTAATAAATCTGTTCGCTCATTCAAGGGAGAAAGAGAATTGGGATTTTTTGTTTTACCTAGAGAGTAAATTTTTTCCTATGAATTATGAGATTAAAGTAATTTATAGTTAACCCTTTTTCTGTTTTTAAACTATTTATTTTGAATCTGATAAGTTTGTTAGTTCCCAACAACATGCTAATTGTTAATTTGTTATTCATTTAATGAGGTTTATCTTAAACTAATTAAATGATAATAAATATTATCCTTGTTCAATAAGAACCTTACAGGAATCTACATCTCATTTCTGCAACATACTTCAACAAGACCAGCCCAGCATTTAGTCTTATTTGGTAACCTTTGATCACCGACTGGCAAATATAGTGAAGCTTCCATTTTTAACTACCTTCCTCCTCTTAAGCATTCCCTTGCTTTAGATTTTCAGTAAGCAGTCATTGATGCAATTGTACATTACCATTTTCAGTCATTATTTCTCATTCTCATTCAGATGTTTTAGATGACTGGTTCATAACTAATCATCCTGCTCTGTGATAATAGATGTGAGATTTCATCCTTGTTGACTTCCAGACTGACAGGTAAAACTAACGGAGAAACTTTTGGATTAAGGAATAAACTGAGGAATAGTTACCTGGGCAATGAAACTGGTGAGTTAAGAAAATATATGGATTTACTAAATTTGTTTCTTGGACTTATTTCAAGACTAAAGGTGAATGTGTCAAAGGAAGGGAAATATTATCCTTATGTTTTCTTAACCCCTGGATTTATTAGAAAGATAACCTGCCATTGGAGAAAATCTAAAGTAACATCATGACATTCTAATTTGCACCATCTGTTGATAATTGCCAATTCCCTAACATGTCAAATGTGAAAGGCTAAGAGGATGGAACAATAATGGATATGCCTGGTGCATGCCAATAGGTTTTCTTTGTAACAGGGGGGTTCTACAGCAGCTGAAAAAGAACTCAAAGTACTTTGGGAGGCATTAACAGAAACAGCAGCATGAGCTACTACATTATCACAAAACATAAACTAGGGAGAGGAACGTGCCTCCCTGTGTTTTGCAATAGCAGGCACAGAATATCTCTGTACTTTGCATTTTTCCTCAAGGGTGATATTTTAACAGAACACAACATATGAGAACAGAATATGTTGTTCCTCAGTCCTGAAGATATTTCCCTGAGTACAGAAGTTTAAAAGCTCCTGTGAAGATTGTGCCAGAACAACCAAGCTTCTCTTCTTGGATCAAGATAAATGGAATTGACATTGTCCGAGTTGTACTTGTTTGTAAAACCTCCCTACTACCAGACTCTGTTGTTAAACAGCTAGAGGCAGACAAATCAGTCAGGTGAATCACAACAAGCTACTTCTAAGTACAATAACAACATGAGTAAATTAAGTTATATTGGTTCTGTCCATTATTTTTCTCTTGGGCTGTGGACAAACGCTGAAGAGGTCTGTAAATCCAGAAGTTGCTTTCCCTCAGATGAAGGGTACAGCCTTAAAGCCCAGTGAATGCACTAACTCGCATAAGCACTTTCCAACCTGTTTTAAACAGAAATAATCTGGGTTAGTCTGAAGAGTTTAAAGAAGAAACACCTACATAATTCTTACCATTGTAAGAGTAGTACCATTCTTACCATTGAGAGAGTAGGACTAGTGGGCCCTGAGGAGCAGATTTAGGCCCTTCTACTTGTAATAATAAGCATTAATCTTCCCTTTGTACAACCTAATCCTATATTCTGAGCAGCAGGAGCGGCTAGTATGACTGGTAATGCTAGTTTATTAAAAAAAAAAAAATTACTTTTTAAAAACACTTCTGCTAGCCAAAATTTTTAGCACTTTCAAAAGGAATTCAAATTTAGTACTCTTTAACAGTTAGGATAGTTCCTCAATATGCCCGTGGCTTTTCCTAAGAAAGAAAAGAGGTATATTAGAATTAAAAGGAAAGAAACGTAGAGAATCTGCATGTTTTATAAAAAAGAATACTTTCGACCTTTCTTATTCCCTGGTGTTTATGTATGCAAATGGTTTTATTTCTATGTGTGAACATATATAAAAATATCACAGAGGATTAGAATGATAATATAGACATAGAAATAAGATTAGATTCAGTTGCTAAAGTTGCTTCTATAGTTAAATATGATTAACACAATTTATAGAAAAAATATCTTGACTCTGCTGCTCTAACTGCTTTGATAGCTCTGTATCTGAGAGAGGATCTCTGGTTTAGAGAATTTTCATAACTGAATATCATATAAATACAGTAAGAATTATGTAAACTAAAGCAAAATAATCATGTGACCATCTTAAGACAGTCTTATACTAGGAAAGATATGAAAACCTTCCTCACATCTGAAGACAGGGAATGTGAAAGCTACTACTGACAGCCGAAGGCGGAAGAAAATATATTCTTTCTGTTTACTTACCCTTGGTAGAGTTTAAATTGTTTCAAGATGAAGTGAGCTGATTTAAATCTGTTTGCTTCGCTGCTGCTCTTTTTATAGCATCTATAACATTAGCTTCTGCGCAGGTAACTGCTAATGGGCAATAGACCACCAGCTAGTTCCAGAGACAACAAAGAGAGATACTGTACAATCAATATTGAGGCAGAGATGTACTGATTCTCAATTTTATGTTCCTGCCATTGATTACAGCCACTACACAACATCTGCAGGCGAACCACCTCAATGGTGATAATCTCACAAGTTAACCAGGAGTGATTTTGCTTCATATTTAGGGAACAGAAAATGTCACGATGCTCTTCAAAACACTATGAATTATTTTATATGGGCAAACTTTCCTCTTAATATACTTAAAAAATGAATCTGTAAGGAGGAATTTAAATTAAGGCCTTACTAAGCTTATGGTCCTAGTATAGATTTCTGTCAATGTTGTCTGTTGCTTGTACTAAATACCAGCTCATTTTCCTATTAAAAACAAATCCATTATCCCATTTGTTGGGTCTTCTCCCTCTCTTCTTTCTGAAAACAGCAGTGCCTGCTTCAGCAGTTAGTTATCAAATCGACGTGAAGCACAGAAGTGATTACCTGTTGTTTATCTGTTGTTCAATTCACATTATAAATAAAGATGAAAGAGGAGTTTGTTATTAAGGTTGTCTCTTGAAAGGTCAGCTGCAGATAAACTACAAGAAGCAAACAGTGCAACCAACTACTCTATAGTATTCGGGAACTGGAATGGAAAGCGGATCTGGATTTTATTTAAATCAAAAGGGCAAAATCACCCCAATCACATACCCCAGAGGAGCAAGAGGGTGAATATTTTTGTTCTCCAGAGCTAACTGTGTAAATAAGCAACTCAAAGAAATACTAGAATGAAAAGAGATCAAATACTTCCTTTATATTTTTTGTAAGTCAAGTCGTAAGAAGTTGTTTCAATCACACAAATAAAATGATTATGGATAGAAGAAGAATAAGTAATATGCAATAAGAATAGGAAGATATCTTTTTAAATGAATATTTATCTGAATTTTCTATGAAACTGATGATGCTGAACATGAAGACAAAGGTAAGGTGATGAGAGTGTGAATAGAGGTTCAGAAATGGAAATTAATGCAGCTGAGGTAGATGCAAAATATAAAGATATTCAAGTGTTCAAATCAGAGGAACCAAATCATTTTTATTCAAGAACTTGGAGCAAAACTGAACATAGCATTTCTGACTTCACAGTCAGAATTTGCAATAATTTTTTATTTCCTGAGTTGTTTCATATTAGTGGTGAACAGAAGATGAAGTATGAAAAGGAGGGCAAAGTGACAGCCCATTAGTCTGATAAATAATAATACGCAAGGCTTCTTCTGAAAGACATTTTGAAAGAAGGAACAAGATATTGCCAGTCTAACCTGATAGAATTCATTGAAAAATAATTGATTTTCTAGACAGGAAAAGAGAACAGATCTAATCAATCTGATACCACACAGGAATTGTTAGTTAAGAAGAAGAGGAAAAAAAAAGGATTAATCTGGGAATTATAAAGTGGGGAAGGGACTAAAGGAGGGATGACAATAGGAGTAAAGAACAGGAAGGAACTCAGATAGAGGGAAGCTGCCACTGCAGTTCCTCAGTGATTGGTCTCGAGTGGTTTCATTAATATCTTCTATAGTAACCTTGAAATAAATACAATACTGGGTTAAATGAAATATGCAACTTGTTAGAAAAAAATGGGATCTCACACAGAAAGAATAGAATCACCCTGAGTACTGGGAAAAAAAAAAAAGTATAGAATGAAATCCAGCCATATGAAGTATATGATCATGCATTTAGAAATTAATAACTTCTTTTTTCAGTAAATCAGAAATTCTTCATTAGGAAATTTCTGGGGAAGATAATCTGCCACTACATATCATAGACAACTATGTACCCTCAAGACAGTATAACCATGAAAAAGAAATGTAATTCTACAAAATACCTTTTGACATATTTTCAAAGCAGACACACAGGAATCAACGACATTGTACAAGGCCAAGGTAAAATGTCATCAAAAATACTGTACGTAATTCTGATCACCTACAATCAAGAAAAGATGCATTCAGGCTGGAATAAGTTGAGAAAAACACATAAGATCAGCAGAAAACCTTAGAAAAAGAAACTAAATGTTCTTTGGTAGCTTAGACAGAAAACAAGACCAAGAAGAATTGAAATTATATACAAGGAGTGGACACCAGGAAAAAAATGAAAACCCTAAATTAAACAATAATGTTGACACAGGATTAAAAAACAAGGCAACTGGTTAGACCACCAATTAAAACAGGTACAAAAGGAGAATAAGATCTCTGCCATAAGAAAAATTATGTATCTACAGGAAGATTGAAGGCAAAAAAATCTGATGCATTTAAGTGAAACTCGTTTAAATTATTAAAAACATTATGCGACATAGATACTTGAAATATCAGAGCTGAACTACATAAAAAAAATTATTTCATCCTAGAATAATGTTCTTAAGTATTTGCTGGTTTACCAGTAAAACAGACTTATCATTGCCTAATATAAATATAAATTAACGATTTCTGGACTTTGCCTGTCTGCCAGAGAAAATCCTTAATCAACAGCAGCAGAACACTGCAAGTTGTATGCAACTTCTCATTGAATTTTATTTAGCAATGTAGGAGTAAATCTAGAAGTCTTTTTTATGTTGGTGCATTTCCTATTTTTATTTTATTTTATATCTTTTTTATAAAATAAAAGTTTTTTTTCCTTATGAAATTAGTGGTAGTTTGCTATTGTAGTCTACATTCACATTCCAGTTTTTAAAAGATAAGTTTATAAGGTAGGTTAGTAACTGGCAAGACTGCAGGTGTGAAGAATGTGTCCACAACATACTATTTCAGTCACTATTTCAGCTTCAGTTAGAGCTGTATACAACACATAGGGAAGGAAGAAACTATCTGTTTCTGATGGGATAAAGCTTCTGTTTCTATCCCTACAAAGCTGCAAGATATTGAACCTACTGTCTGTCTTACATTTACAGACAGAGTGTATTTGGAAAGGAAGTTTGGGAGGAAGAAGGAAGCAATTCTCTGGCAGCTACTGCTTGAAATAACTCGGAGCTTAATGGTGAAAGAATTAATCCATGAAGAAATGACAAAATGCAAGACAGACTAAAACATTGCATTATCTTATTTTTTTCACAGTGCCCTAAAATTAGAACATAGTTAAACACATGATATGACTATCGCTCAAATAGCTGATAAAAAGTCCATTCACTAGAAAAAAATATATTTTAAACTTTGCCGGTTCATGCGGATAGTGTGACAAAACATACAGATATCCAAGCATCTATACAGTTAGATCATGAAGGTAGAAAAATAAAAACTGAACTTAGTAAAAGTTTCTGAGAAAAAAGCTGACTGTGTAAAAACGCTAGGATATCTACTAAAGTTTTTTGTAGAGAGTAAAAGTAAGCAAGGCAAAGCAAAAAGGTAGAGTAAAGTAACGCAAAACAGTTTTCTCCTCTAATGATCCTTCATTACAAACTGAAGAGGAACCCAACTACCTAACAGGGGTCATTAAGTACTTTTCTTTCAGACATTGTGGTGAATTGGCTCCTGTCAAAGGGAGGCTACACAGATACCTACATTCCCTGCATCCTCAGCGGTATGAGAAGATGCCTCCGGAGGTTTGGTGATGTATATAATGTATCGTTCGCTGCTGCAAGGTAGGGAGCTCTTGCTGGCAGTATTCTACATATTCTATATATTCTACATATTCTATATATTCTACATATTCTATATTGGCAGTATATTGAATAGAGCTGTCTCCTTCCATCGTGTCATCCTGAATTACCTCTTCTCCTGAGAATTCAGGAACAAAGGGGAAACATGAGTTGTCTTCATCATTTGGGATTTGTTCTGCTCAGAGCTGCCTTTGTCAAATTGCTGAAAGTTAGCAGTTAGGGCAACCTTGGGTGATCAAGACTCAGAGTAGGAATTTTCATTCTCATTCTTCTAAGCCATCTAGTACCCTTCTTATCAGATAGAAATCAGAATTTTTTTTCCTCTTGTCATGTGACTCTTAACTGGTTGATGATAAAAAAGATGAGTGTGCAAACACTCCCCAAACCTCATGATTTGGACACTCTGCCCACATGTAAGTGTTCAGTCCCCTCTCATTGAGCAGCCTGGGACCTAGGATTTCACTGGTCTAGAGAGATGCTCTATAGAAAAAAAAAAAATTAAATATCAATCAACAGCCAGTATGCCCAAACATGTTAATTATATTCCTGCAGTTCATGTTCGTCAAACTTCTCTAAAGACTTTGACAGAGTTCAGGCGTCTATTTGCACTGTCCAGTGTGAACACAGTTCTCATATCTGTGCATTTAAAATTAAGGACCCAGGAGGCTCTAATCTAAGAATGAAAACAACTAATTTAAATGCCTTGGGAATTAGACTGTTTCCAAAGGTACATAAGTATTGGATTTCTTTTAGGGACTTTGATGGGGTTTAGGCAGAGTGTATGTCACCTTGAATTCCTAGAGCTGGATTTTCAAAATAACGACAAAGATGCACACCAAGAATGGATTTTGAAGTAAATTGATAGGCTGTCTATTTCTTGCATATAAGAAAAGTCCCTGTGAATAGGCATTATTAGCTATAGAAATATTTGGCTTTCCTTTAACTTATTTTCTGGGTTTTCTTTAAGGCAAATATAAGGCTGTGTGTCTGTACTTGTGTGCATACACGTGTGAATAATAATACACTCTTTATAACATGTTTAAGAGATAGAAAAACTATATAATTTACTTAATATGTAATTCAGAACAATCCACTTTTATAACTTCTGTTTTCAAATACAAGCCTTATGTTAATGAGGCTTAATATTTGGAAAACAAAATTAACAGTGCATGTGGAGATAATACTTCACAACACAAGCCAGTAAGATGCTATTCTCTATTGAGTTCTGTGAAAGTTCAGTGGCGCAATTAAATGCATTATTTTATTAGCACATAGTTATACTTCTCGTAACTGTGGAAATTCTGCTTCCGTGTAAGATATTGGCAGATATTGGAAAGCTTACCCAAACACATTTGGTCCTGCTAAAACCCCTGAGATAAGAATCCTTCCAAAACATCAAAACACTAATATGCAAGGTTATAAGAAGAGCAACAACATTGTCAGAAACATGGAATTCCTGCGCCAAATGAAATTAAAAGGTCTATTCTAGTTAGGTCCCAACCCTGTAAAGAGTTCACATTCCTGTCTTTAACTGTGTGAATAGTCATATTGATTTCATATTCAAAAATCTTCACAGGATTAAGGTTTAAATTGGGGTCAGATGTCTCCGGTCACTTCTGTTGACCTTCTTGAACTCCATAGCACTACTCACATGCACAAAATTAAATGTTTTCAGGGTCAGAGCCTCAGTCTAGAAATAACAAAAGTAAAAGCAGATATGATAGAGGAGTAATTTTGTGTGCTATACCGTCAAAAAAAATGAAAATCAAAAAATTCTCTGTATTTCTAAGCTATGAAGATGTTTAGATTGAGTTGCACAAAAGGTCTTGGTGAATAGTCCCTCAGGAAAATATTTCCTTATTTGGATTCTGTCTCATGAGATGTAGAAAAGCAAAAAGGGATAGACTCATAAGACAGATACAGATGCAACTTTTCAGGTATAAGGCTACTTAAATTGTTTAGTATCTCCAAATTGTATACAGTGGATACAATTGTATACCTTTCACATGCCTGGGGAAAT
Organism: Cuculus canorus; assembly: GCF_017976375.1. NCBI lineage: Eukaryota > Metazoa > Chordata > Aves > Cuculiformes > Cuculidae > Cuculus > Cuculus canorus. Next base: position 24,457,096 of record NC_071403.1, on the reverse strand, counting down.
AAGGACACCTAAAGGAGGACCCAAAGCCAAAAAGCAGCTACAGTCCTGCAGCAGCTCGAGCCTCTCTAGCTGCTTCTCTTGCCTTTACGTCCACTGTCAGATGGGAATTTAAGTACCCACTTTGCCCTGGCACCAGTATTGCTCCACCATTGGCTTTGCTATGGTCCTTCAGTGCACTGATGCGTCACTTTTACCGTCCAGTTTTCTAGAGATATACTGAGTTGAGGCCATTCAAGAAAGTGTCCAGCAAGTGTCAATGCCTTTCAAAAGGAAATCATAGCAATATCTGGCCATAGGGAAGAAAAAGCAGGACAACAGCTTGCAGTTATGGGCTTGCAGTATCATGTATCTGCTGAAGAGCTCTATTTCACCAGAAAATCCTAAAATATCTACTCCTCCAAAAAGAGCCCTATAGCATGGCTGTTCAGTTTCAGAAATTCAATTTTTAAATCTGTAACAGTGAGAAGTACCTAACTGGAAATACACAGGTCTTCTAATAAGAATTAGCATTAAGATCGGTGCCTTTAAAACAAATCAGTTTAGAGATATGTGTATTTTTTCTTTTCTTTTTTTTTTTTGATAGATGTTTGCCCTCTTCTGCCTTCTTTATCCTTCTTACAGCACTCACAATATAGAAATAAATATTTAATTTGCTCTCTGCTCTCCTTTCCCTCTTTCCCAAAGTAGTATAAAGAGTCATCTACTATGTAAAGTGAAACCACCTGGTTAAAGAAGAGGGAAAACTTCTATTTCCACATGGTGAAGCTGTTCCACCTTTTCTTTATTATATTCATGTTCCCTTGAGAAGACAGTGATCCCATATTCCAGGTGAGCTCTCTAAATGGCAGGCTGTTGAATTGTTCTGCTCTCCCTCTGCCCTAGAGGTATTCAATTATCTCTCGGAAACTGAGACAGAAGAGCTGAGAAACTCCCGTCCTGGAACACCTTATCAGTAGCACTTCCAGACAGATGTAGGTTCAGCCAGAAGAGGAGTCAAAGCTTAGCTCCTTCACATCTCACCAACCTCTTAATTGCTACTTTAAAGACATGACAGCTCTGCCTTTCTTACAAACCAGCTACACTATGAATCCACCCAGGTAAAATCGTTCTGGAAATATCTGTTTTATTAATCAAGCTGGGATTTAGGCAGGATCTTGGCACCTCACTGTTTAATGCTAACAGAATTAAACTGTCATGTGTGCCAGGATTAAGTGCCTAAGAGACTTTATTAATGGGAATTTAGGTGCCCAAGGGCTTTAACCTTGGCTTCTACAGCTATAGTCATGGGATGGAGGGTTGTGAAAGCTGGTGGTGCCATGAACAAAGATGTATTCTGTTGTTCAGGTATGAAATCTTTCTATCATACAACATAACTACCTCTGGAAAATTTCCTGTCCTCTCAGGAATATAAGCCATAGAACACAGTATTATGTCCTATTTTTTTAGGCAAAATATATTTACTACTTAGGTAAAGATTACAGATATGACTCTGAATGCATTTTGCAATTTTTGTTTAGCTAATATAAATAGAAGAACTACTTTAATGTCTCAAACTATAAAACCATCACTGATTACTAGTTATAGAAAGAATTATTTTTTTGTGACAATGTCAGTTCATTAGGGGTTGTTTTCTCTTTCCCTGAGCAGTTTTACTGAAGCTTCTCCTAAGTCTCTTCTGTTATCTTGTTGAACTCAATATCCCCATCAGGGTCATGTTCTGCATTCCTTTTCCAAGTATGCGCTAACAAAAAGAAAAGATATTGTAAGGTATGCTTAAAACACATGCCAAGGAATAAAAGACATAATTGGATTACCAGGATCTTGTTAATGTATCTGCTTATTCATTTGATAGGAATTAAAATAAACTCCTAATATAAGTAATTTAGAAACACAGATTTCTGGAAAGCCTATGAAAAGTGAATACTTAAGTCATATAGGCACTTTTCAAAATCTTATCCCACGGATCATAGAATTGGAATCATAGAATGGTTTGCGTTGGAAGGAACCTTAAAGATCATCGGGTTCCAACCCCTCTGTCATGGGCAGGGTCACATCCCACTAGACCAGACTTCTCGAGGCCCCCATCCCGCCTGGCCATGAATACTTCCAGCAGGGGGCATCCACAACTTCCCTGGGCAACAAGTTCCAGTGCCTCACAACCACTATCATGAAGAATTTCTTCCTTATGTCTAATCAAAATCTTTCCCCTTCCAATTTAAAGCCATCCCCCTCCTTGTCCTACCACTACATGCACAAGTCCCTCTCCAGCTTTCTTGTAGCCCCCTTCAGGTACTGGAAAGCCGTTATAAAGTCTCCCTAGAGCCTTCTCTTCTCCAGGCTGAACAGACCCAACCCTCTTACCCTGCTCTCATAGCAGAGGTGCTCCAGCCCTCTGATCATCTTTGTGGCCTTCCTCTGGACCTGTTCCAACAGTTCCATATCCTTCTTATGTTGGGGATTCCAGAACTAGACACAGCACTCCAGGTGGGGTCTCACAAGAGCAGAGTAGAGGGGCAGAATCACCTCCCTCAACGTGCTGGCCATATTTCTTTTCATGCAGCCCAGGATACGGTTGGCCTTCGGGGCTGCAAGCGCAGATTTCCAGCTCATTTTGAGCTTCTCATCAATCAGCACCCCAAGTCCTCTCCAGAGGGCTGCTGTCAATCACATCATCCCCCACTCTGCATTGAAACTGCAGACTGTCCTGACCCAGGTGGAGGACCTTGCACTTGGCTTTGTTGAACCACATGCGGAAATATGGCCAGATGGTGGTTGTGAGGCACTGGAACATGTTGCCCAAGGAAGTTGTGGATGTCCCCTCCCTGGAAATACTCAGGCAGCCTGATCTATTGGGAGGTGTTCCTGCCCATGGCAGGGTGTGGGGGATGGAACTGGATGATCTTTAAGTTCCTTCCAGCCCCAAACTTTCTATGATTCTATGATTTTATCATTCTATGATTTGAAAGATACTGACATTGATTTTCATTAACGTATTTCTTTTACATTTAACAAAATTGCATATCTGTCTGCTATGATGCTGATTTTCACTGTGGTTTTAAACGCGTTTTTTCTCAAAATTTTCTTCTAAATTTTTCAGCCTAAAGTGAAGTAACAATCCACATCTATTTACCAATATCCAAAAACTTTTATAAGAACTTCTGATTTCTGTAACTGCCATGAAATATTGAACAAAAATTCTGAATTTGGATAAAAAGCAATCCTTTAACTCTGACATGGGCACTGTAATGATGAAGCAGATGTGTACAATATATATATATACATGGAATTTTGCTTGTTTTAAAGAAAACCTCAATCCTGTTCCTGTATTACTTTAAATCATCCTTTAAAGCATCTCTAAAGCTTTGTAAGAAATGTAAATTCTTCATAATAAGTAATTTTTGTATAACATAAAACAGCCCCTGGCACCTTATAATAGCTTTTTCAATGTGTATTTCCTTTCTGCTCACACCATGTTTATTTGTGTGTATGGATATATCTGAATTTGGATGCAGCTGTGTGCAGAATTCAGCTGAGGGTAGCATAAAATGTGTCTTTTTCCGATTCAGCTGAGACAGAAAGAAGCTCAGATTTCTATAACAGTTTCACCAGCACAAGTCAAAGACTTTGGATGCAGCCAGTGAGATGACCTTGCTTTCCCTATAGTCTAAGTACATCTAGCATAGGACCCTTGCTCTGAAAGCTGTCACTGAGACATTGGAATGATGGGCTCCAGAAATGGGAGCTGAGCAAATCTGGGGATAGAAAGTAGCTCTACCTCTCTGCTTCACATATTCTCCTTTAGCTCATGCGGCAGCCAAAACAAATCCATCCTTACTGTTATTTTTTAAGCTACCTCACCTGTGCCTATACTTGTATTATATTCATATTTCTCACTTAGGCTTTGACGAGACTGTAAGCTAGTCTAGGCTTTGTTTCTCTTGACGAACTGTATAATACTGCTCTGGCAAATAAAAGCATTTCATTTTTATTTCTCATCATTGCTATTTCCTGTCAAATCCCATCTTACTGGTCCCTCTCACCCTTGCTGAGTATCTCCCCACCCTTGCAGAGCTGCCTGCTCATTGCCTGTCACAGGCAGGCAGAAACACCTGGGTGCTCGTCCTGCGCAGCTGTACACATGCCACTGCCCAGCTGTCTACAGAGTGCTCCATATGGTGATTTCTCCTGTTGAGTGGGCGAACAGGCAGCTTCATCCAAGAAGCAATGTTTATTGTATAATTAGGAAACACTGCATTAGGATTAGCTACAATAAGAACAACATCAAACCTCTGCACTGAACCCAACCTTTATCCTAAATTCAAGGAGATTTAGTTTATCTGTTTGTTTGTGTGTGTTGTTTATTTTTTGAGTTTTTCTACTTTCCCCTGCCACCTGTGAACAGAAGTGCCAAAATGCCATTACAGTGGCTGCTCTTGAGCTATTTATTCAAAGTCTGCAAATGCAATATATTGAAAATTCTATTTCAGAGTTCACTCTTGTGAGACTAATTCTAGAACAGCCCAGATAATGGGTAGGGGTACAGGTGACTGAAAAGTAAATAATAATAAAAAAAATATCAATTAAATCCTGAAACATCAAGAATACGTGAAATTCAGGCTGTTCAAGAAAAAATTCAGGTATGAGACAATGGTAACCACTGAACCTAATATCCTTACAAGTTAGAGGGCCTCCCCCACCCTTGTAATTTTGTGTACAGTATAAGCAAAAGTGCAGTATAGAATTATGAACACCACCAAGGACACTGGGATATAGTGGGGAGAAAGGAGCAGAGACATTGAAAGTAAAAATAAGCGAGCGAAAATCTCAGCTGATGTAGACTTGTACAGCTTCAGTAACTTCAAAGGAGTTTTGATGATGCCTTAATTCAGGTGAATTGACCCTGTACATCTCACAAATATTCACATTACTGAATTATTTTTTTTCTTCCCTTCCTGCTCTTTATTTTCTTCCTCAATTTTCACCATTGATTTACCACATAAGAATTACAATGTGACTGCCTGTTAGAGGCAGCACTACATTTTTAACCTACATAGTCATGGGCACAAAAAGGTTTCTCATCAAAAGAGAGCTGTAAGCAGTCTTCCCCTCCTCCTCTTCTTTCTTTCCACCTCAATTAAGAAACAACATGTTTTTCCTCTCAATGCTTGCCTTTTATCTATTCCTCTTCTCATGTTTCCCTGCTATTTTTTCTCCTTCATGGCATAGCAGTGGTGCTGAATGCTGATGAGATTATACTAAGTTTAACCCTGTGCAGTCCTTTTCCTAATTTCTTCAAGTACTAGAAACATGACCTGCACTTTTTGAGGTTCCCTGCAAGCCCAGGGAACTGATGTGAATCTCACAACATCCTCACTTACTCCAGGACCAGAGAATATGGGATATAATATGGGAGAATATGAGCAGAAGTTGGAAAACAATGTACTCTGCACCAAAATCAGCTGGTGCATGTTGTTAGACATGAAATCTTCCTGTGAGAGTTTTACATACAAAAAGTGGAAGTCTGTATCAGAAAATTATTTTTATTAACATCACATTCTGTCACCCACTACGACTGTAGAGAATTGTCTTATCTTTGAATTTGTTTAGCTTTTGTAATATTCAAATGACAGACATTTGAAATATGGTAAATATAATGACATATCATTTTTTTCAACAGGATGAAACATAATAGAATACTTGTTTAGTTAATTCTAGAATAATATTTTTGTTATTATTCAGATTTGCCAATGTTTCTGAATTTAGAATATTTACTGCTACTGTATTTATAACAGCTTGAAGACTGATCTAGTGGAAGAATTTCCTTCATGATATAGATAAAGATATTAATTTCAAAAGACCTGTTTCACTGTTATAATACATACCTTTTCTGCAATGTCTGCTATAAACTATAGGCTATTCCATGCCACTTGAACCTACACAAATTTGAAATATACGGTAATATGACACTAATATTTTAGTCTTCATTGAAAACTACCTGAATTCCTAAGAGAAGATTCTAATTCTTCTCTTTCTCTTCCTCATTTTTTTGAGATTACTGGAACATAACTCAAGGAAAAACGTAAGTAGAATTAATAGGAAATTTCCAAAGGTGGATAAAACCAAACCACCTTGTCAAAATGTTTTTGTTCTAGGCTCTGAGTCTCTTGCTATCCTGTTTCATCTTATTTTCTCAAGTACTTCTTCAAATATAAAAATTTGCAGCTTTTAGACATGTTTTCCATGCTATACATCTTAACCAATCTTGAGAGATTGCTCACAAGTTCACAAACCACTGAGATCACAAATATATCAAAACATAGGAAACTAAGCTAAAATTTGTATATTCTAAGAGAGGATTACACTGCTGGATGCAGTGGTTATGTGAATGTCCTTTAACAGCATTATCTTAACAAATAACCACCGTCTGCTGGTAGAAAAGCATCAACAGTTACAATATTATTAAAGTCTTCCAATATTTCTTTGTGATTATTACAGAAAATCCTGTTGGCTCTCCATACACTGTAACCTAACTTCTAAAAACTTCTGCTTACAGAAAAAAAATGTCGACAGTATGATTTGTTAATGGGGAACGTGGTCAGTTTTCAGCATCCTTTCTGGGAGCATTGAGAACACTGTACTTGCTGAAGAGTTTCACTTTTCACAGCAGGGCTTATTGCCAGGTAGAAACTACCATCCTAACTAATTTAATAACGTAGGGTATTGGTTTCGGATACACTGATGACAGATTGAAATCTAATGGCCTAGAGGTGATAATGTGAAAAAATAATAATCTGGATACATAACAAAACTTTGTGCATATAGGGGCAGCCACTGTGTCTGCAAGGCAGACAAAAAGAGAGTCCTTCAATATGAAAGTATATAGCTTTTTTTAAACCGCAAACATTATAGAAAAGATCCTTTCTAACAATACTGGCAGTGTATGAGAATAGTAATAGTGACACTACTGTATAATTAATTTATGTTGTACAGATGTTAGAGAAAATCAACCAGCCATATAAGAATAATGGATCCTTAGAGAATGGAACAATTAATTGTCGTTGTATTTGCCAAGGAGAGTCTACAGAAACAGTTATTTTTTTTAGAATGAATTTCAACTCTCAGCTTCAGAAAAATGATGCCTGGCACCTAATAATTAGCAAACCAGAATCTATGCACCAAATTATTATAATGTACATATTCATTTCATTAGATTCACACCACAGTGTGGTGTAAAGCGGGAATAATTAAACACCAGATGGTGGTGTAAACTCCAATAGTGAGAGCTCATGCATAATACATGAGAAGTGGATTTACTGTTGTTTTTATCCATTTGGAGCCATTATGCTTCTCTTGGACCCCAAATGATGTCTCGGAGAAAAAGATCTCTCTGGATTGAGAATTCCTCTATACTGAACAATTTGTTCATTTCCTCTGTCATATCCTCATCAGTTATCTTCCTGCACGACTTCCAGAATTTCTGAGAACATATTATTTTCTGGCAGTGATCATGAAACTCCTGAGCTTTTCCATCATACAGAAGCACCCGTGCTTACAGGATATCATTTTATGTTTCTGCCAGCAGTATAATGTTTAAGATTAGGGCCTTTGGAAATTGAATCTGATTTTTAATGATTGTAGTGTCACATTTCCAGCCTGAAATAGTTTTAAAAAGTCATTAACTTATGTACCATTAATCATTTAGATTTTTTTGACCATTAAAATATCTTTTTTTTTCATTAAAGAAGTAATGAATATGAAAGTGAAATGAAGACAAGATATGTAGTATATTAATGGCTGGAATGGAGAGTAAATTATTATACTTAATTCTCCTTCAATGATGACATTCCATGTAGGTGTTTTTATTAATCCTGGTTAAAACAATAGCAGTCAAAAAACAAATAAGATAATTCCTTTCCTAATCTGTCCTGGTAAAAGAAAACAAGGACATTAGCATCTGTATCTTTTGCTCCTTCACCACTTCCAAGTGAGTCAAAATCAGGAAGGCTAGAAATCAAGGTATATTTTTTTAAATTCTGCATGAAATAAAATATACTTGATAGAGACTTTTAATGTCACCAGCATTCACAGAATCCACCACCCAGTCAGAACGGAAGATCACTAACTATTTCGTGCCAGTATATGAAGGACATAGGGTCTAATGCTTAGTTGCTACTGATTAATCCTGCTTCCTTGCATCTGACAGTTCCTCTTACCTTCTGGTACCCTGTCTGCCTGTCCAGAAAAGGAGAACCAGGATGCCAGAAGGTCCAGCTGTTTCACAGATATGACAGCTTTATATAGTAGCAACAATTCCTATGTTATTATTTCTCAGCAAGCCTTGTGAAAGACGTGTGTCTTCTAGCACCTTTTTGAAATATGAGGAGATCCGTGTCTGGATGACATTCAGCACACATCCAGAAAATATATGAGTAACAAAGATAGTTTTAAGAGGCTTGTAGTCAGTTAGGTCAAGGGTAAATGTAGTTCCACTGCACTAGCAGGGAAGAGGGGGGGACACCACTACAGCTGCATTCCGTACCAGAGGATGGGGTATTATGGCTCCCATAGCTCTTAAAGGCAAATTATCAAAAATTTCTGACTGCTGTCAGGTAGCTTTACACATGTGGCTAAATGCATGGTGTACATGGAGGCAAATACAAAAGCAAACCTAATGCGCCTCTAGCTTGAATTGTCTGGAGTTCCAGAGAGATTTACAGGACAACGTACTGCAATTAGAAATTATAGTTTTCTTAGATCACCTAATAAGCCTATGCCTGACTGATTCATCCTCTGCCACAGAGGTCCTTCTGCTAAGAAGAACCATTAAAAACAAGGATAGTTCAGGACAGAGGATTCTATAGGAGCCTTTGTGTTGGTCCCTCTGCACTAGGATAACCTAAAACACAGTGGGACAGCATCATGACCTGGCAAGTTTTGGAGCAGTGACAGCTTTCCAGAGAAACTTAAGTGTTCTTACAGGGTTGAGTTTCAAGTAGTTGGCTCCATTTTGCTAAAACCAGTTACTGAAATCACAGTAAAGCCCCATACCATCTCCAAAAGAACAGCTTATCAGCTCTACCTCTTTAAGAACACAGCCTCTGCTTGGCTCAGGAGGCAGTACCTTTTCCTCTGCTCTCTGTGGATCACAGTCTTTATATACATTCCTCTACGGGTCAGTCTGATTCCTGCATAATCCGTGATTGCTGTTCATAACTATTTGAGTGAAATTTAGCTGCACAGTCCTTTTTCCTCAAGATATTTTTATATTTGAATGTAACTCATACAGTCTGAGCTTATGTCTACAGTAGCCATACCTTACTTCAGTACTACACTGGCAAAGTGTGGATGTATCCGCATCAGGCAAATCTGCCCTTATATAAGCAGAATAAAACCATACCACGCGCTTTGCTGCTGGTCTAAGTGTAGGTGCTCTAGGAACAATAGGGATCGCTGTCACAGCTGTTTCAGCCCTTTGTTTTTCCCTGACTTCATAAACACACTGACAGAGTAGTGTTCATTGCCAGGATTATCATTGTTTTCATAGTCCCGGGTTTTAGGTCACTCGGAAAAAAAAATTAAAATCTTTTGAATTAAATTCCTTTCCTCAGAAGAGTTTTATGAAAGTTGAATCATTTTAGTGAAGCCTAGCATACTCATTGAGCTCAAACACACTCACACTGACCATGAAATGAGGGGCAGTACTGACTCTCATCATGGCAATGAGAGCGTGTCTCTTTGTGAAGGGCTGTAAGGATATAATCCTGAGCCAACTGTCCAGACACAACAGCTTTCTAATGAAGTTTAATATGTGGTATTTGCCTGTGTTTGTGGAGGGCAGGAAACTTTGTGCTCCTAAGAAGTTCAAACTATATTGTCCATTTATTTAACTATTCCTAATACATCTAAGCCAATACATTTTTATAGAAGTGGAAAGAAAAGACGGAAAGAATCTGCTAATCCGTTCAGACACAGTCTACTTAAAGATAAAGGAAAAGGACAGCCTACTGCCGGCTCTGTAATTTCTATGCAAGAACCTTTTGGCACATCCCATCGCTGCTGCCAAAAAAAGAGTGCCGCTGGTGACATTCCAGGTGAAGCAAGAAAATAAGAGTTCCCTTCTTTCCAGCTCCTCAGAACCTGGCATTTGTGGCAGAAAGGATAAGGCCTACCCCATTGGTATACTTTTAATGTCACCTGTCCTGTATTAACTCTTTTTTTTTTCCCTTCAAATTTGTCCCTATTTCTTATGTAAGACATCCAGAATTTGGTAAAAGATAACTCATTTTTTCCTTCAAATGCATTACTTCTATTTTTCTGTGAACTTAGTGGAAAAATCTTCCAAACTGGTGACAATTTCTGGGAGTTCTCCTACTGGAGCTGGTTAAAATTGAGTGTAAAAGAAGTCTAAAGAAGAAGAAGTATGTAGTTTAAATAGGGCTGGGATAAAGAATATCTTGGTATAGTTTTACAGCATACTAAAAGTTATTTTGTGAAATTCTATCTGCTTTTCCTCAGAATACAAGAACAAATGGTAATCATTGAGCCCACAAGGTAGAAGAGTCAGAATGGATCAAAATGTGTAATTTGAAAAAAAAAAACCAAAACACAGAACTCACTTTCACAGGTGAATCTTTAAAAATATTTAAATACGTGTATGGGCAACAAAAGCATATAGCTCCATAGTGAAACATGTTAAAACTAAACTAAACAATGCTTTTGGAAAATATAGAAATATTTTTTGCTTCAGATCTAGACAAATATTTAAAGGGAAGGGAAAAGGAACCATTCATCAGGCAGATAGTTAAATAGGGGTTAAAGCAGTATTTCCTGAAACTTTTTTTGGAAGAAATAGGCATTACTTACAGTTAGAGGTGTTACTGGGTTAGAGGAAAAACTGATCTGATCCAATACAACAGTTTCCATATCTCCTATAGACAGGAGATAAAAAGTGTTATAAAATGGAGGAAGTAGAAAAAAGCTAGTAATAGCCAATGCAGATTTTGATAGTTTGATGCAAAGTGGCATCCCTGACTGTTTACGGACGGTATGGGTGCTTGTATATCAACTGGCTATATCCTAGAATGACGTGAATGGTAGATAGCTATTCAGTAATTTCATATTCTGCCTTTAGATTTTTGCTGTTGTTATTATTATATTTAGTTACAGATCATCAAGTAATCGGTAGCTTTATAACCTTAGAAAATCATTCTTTTTTTGTCAGGCTAGTATATTTTTGTCTGCTGTGACCCTAAGATTATGCCCATTTTGAAATTCCTTAAAAAGTGCTGGGTTTTATTTTCAAAATATTATTTTAATTGCACCTCACAAGGAAACCACTGCAAATGTTTGTTAGCACAATTGTAACAAGTAGGGTGTAAAAATGTAGTTTCCAGGTTAAATGGCTGTGCTAACATCCATAATGTAGATTAAATTGTGTAAAGAGAAGATAGTTCTGCATGGTTGGATTACATTGAAGATGGTATAACTACTTCTGTATGGACATTCCTTTAGTGTGACTCCTCTCCGCTATCTCTATGAAACTACGTAATAGAGACATCAACATTTAAACTAATCAGCTTGGACTTGCTGCAGACTCCACAGAGGTGTAATTTATCTTCCCTGTTTCAGACACCTACTTCAAGTTATCACAAACTGTGTCCTGAAAGAGCTAATATACAGTCCTGTCAACCACACAGGTTGATTATCTCACAACCAACATCTACTCACCATATCTTATGTCTGACTACCACACTAGTTGGTCTGTAGCAGCAGTTCTGTAACATATTTTTTTAGATCTAGCAGTAGTGGTCAAAGATGTTACCGTGCAGGACACAGCAACAGAATTTTAGTTACTCTTCCAGCAGCTCAGCCATTAAAGTCAATAGACATAATAAAACGTATCTCTTTCTGCAACACACTGGTCAGCTACTGAAAAATATTTTCCAAAGAGACAGCTGCCTAAAACAGTCAAGTTTAATACTTTACTGAGGACCATAAAGGAAATTAGTGATGAGTAAATGTTTGTAACTTTGGAGTACCTACTCCCACAGGTGAATGCAGATTATAAAAGTAGGTTCCTCTTTGAAAAGTTCAGAAAAACAATCCAAGGTTACTGTTTGAGTACAGAGAGCTATGACTTAAAAGATCTGGCTGTTGGATGAGGGATTAAACAAGTGGCTGTCGCTGGCCTCAGCATGAGTTCAAAAACTATACACGTTGCAGTAGCTGTAGGGCTGCTAGACAACGAGCCAGAGTACTGACCAGAAATGTTTCTGTTCCTCTATCAGTGCCTGGAAAAAATCTCACAATTGCAACTGAGAGTTGGTGGAGGATTTAATTCTGAGTGTTAGCTAAAGGGTTGCTGAAAACAACTTGAGTCCCACAGGATGCTATTACTTTTTATTACAGAGAGGCCTAGAGTGGGTTCAAACAATTAGCTGTCAAGGGATGTTTTTAAGGGTGCTACTGTACGGGAGCTGATAAGGCAGAGAGGAAAGGGAAAGCCTTGAAATACTGTGTAGATTGTTCACGTACTGTTCACAAAAAGAAAGAGGGAAAGAAGAGAAGGAGAGGAACAAAGCAAGAAAGAAAAAAAAGAGAGAGACAGAAAGAGACAAAGAGAGAGAGAAAGAGAGAAAGAGAGAAAGAGAGGAGAGAGAGAGAGAAAGAGGGAGAGAAAGAAAGGGAAGGAAGGAAGGAAGGAAGGAAGGAAGGAAGGAAGGAAGGAAGGAAGGAAGGAAGGAAGGAAGGAAGGAAGGAGGGAAGGAAGGAAGGAAGGAAGGAAGGAAGGAAGGAAGGAAGGAAGGAAGGAAGGAAGGAAGGAAGGAAGGAAAGGAAGGAAGGAAGGAAGGAAGGAAGGAAGGAAGGAAGGAAGGAAGGAAGGAAGGAAGGAAGGAAGGAAGGAAGGAAGGAAAGGAAGGAAGAGCAGGCATTTGGATTCCAGTGGTGAAACCTGCAATCTCTTGAAATGCTACCATTATGTAGAAGTATGTATATAATACATAGAATTATGTATATAAAACATAGAATAAAGGTTATCATTAGTTTTATTATTTTTATTTCAGGACCTGTATGATGTTTATCCAAAATTAACCTGTACACATTTTAGTTAGTGCAGTCTGGGCTTTGATACTTTTCTTAGCTTCGCCAACAGAAATTCTGTATTGCAGCAGAGATGAAGACTTTAGGCCACAATCAAATACTTCTGTCTGTCATAAGGTTCTTGGAAAACACTTCATTATTTTCATGGCCAAACTGGAAAAACACAATGACATAGTATAGAAACATACAAACTCTCTTTACAGAACTTGTGTACTGTATTTCAAACAATTCAGTAAGGTACTTCAAGTAAAGCCCATAAAATTATTTCAGTGTGGAAATCCAGCCTAATTCCCTACTTAAAATGCTATACTGAAATTCATAATCTTTAATTTACCATTGGAGAAAGACTCCCTTCTCTCAGAAAAAGTTTTTAGTGGGCCAGAGAAAGGCTACAGCACATCCATATAGCCTAGTGTTTAGGTCACAGGTCTAGGGAGCATACCTTCTTATATTTAACAGTGATTGGAAAACTTCCAGAAATGGCTTAGAACAATGAAAGCTGGCTAAAGAATTGTGTTACTTTCTTCATGCCTTAGCTTACCAGGATGCATGACTTACTGTTCGTGTGACATCTCATATCTGTTACTGCAGGCATCTCTTGGCATGCTCTCCATTGTCTCCCAAGAGTCTAAGCCTTTCCATATGTTTTATGCTGTCCCTAGTATTAAAACTCAATTGACTGGTTGGCTTGGAGTGAGGAAGACAAACAGCTGTATTAGGAAAGCTAAAGGAGTAATATTCTTCAGCACAAGCACTTTTGTGGATCCAACTTAAGTGCAGAAATGGCAAAGGATTTAGCAATTTTGCCACATGAAATTAAGAAATATCATAAATGCTTTTGCATATCTGAGCCTAGGTCACTTGAACTCTGGATTTCAATGTTTCTGAAAATCTCACGGCTTTGTATTTTTCCCAGTACAAGGGCTACCGGATTAAGATCTTCGTAAGTATTTTTACACACAATTAATTAAGTATAAATTTATTTCTCCTTCTCTGGATTGATGCTAGTGCTACTTAAAATGTCTTTCTAAAGTAAAGTTGTTTGGGTTTTTTTTTACACCAGTGATTACTCATAATCTCATTTAATGAAGAAAGTATTCCAGGAGTCATTTCAGAGTCACCATCAATCAGTGCAATAATGTTACATTTCCAAAATTGTCTTCTTTAGGTCTGTTACTGGAAACATCACAAACGGCATTTATCTGATGTAGAAGGAATTCACATTTCTCCTGACTATTCTCCTGAGTAAATTACTGCTTCTATTTAAAAATATCAGGCTCTGTTCAGTTCTTAGATCCAATGAATCTGCTTTGTGCGGTTCTTCCTGGGCCAAGGAAGACTAATTAATCCCAGTGGAGAAAACTTCCCCTACTGTTCATCTTGTTGCAATTCTTCAATTTCTTTTTTCTGCTGTCCCAATTCACGATGTATTTTTAAGGGCAAGGAAGTACAGGGAGAACAGCTGAGGCGTTTTTCTCTGCAGGTAGTCTCTAATTTCTTTGTGGATGTGCCCCAGAGCATGGGATTGTTGATTTATCCTTAGATTCCTGTGTATCCCTTCATGCACTTCTCAGCTGCAGATGTATCTTCCTGAGCTTGGGCTATAAATCTTCGCTATTCTGCTGGGACTTTCGCCAGTGAAATTCACTACATTTGTTAATGAATAAACAGGCATAATGGATATTTATCAAATAGATTTTAATTTTGCATTGATTATAGTATGTGTCATTGTTTTCATTCACAAACTTCATGGATGCTTTACCAGAACATTAAAAAATAAGAATTAAGAAGAAAAAGGAATGGATTAAAGATTGCAGCAGAGTTTATAGTCAAATGGACAGGCACACAATCTAGATAGATGTCACTTGGCACTAGATGACAGTAAGTTGCCTTATGCTGTTCACTGAATGATGGATGACAAATCTTATTGTTATACAGATGCTTAACTCACTGGTGTGCATTGTAATTTTGAAGATGCCATCTGATTTGCAAAGATTAGTATGCTATACATCTATAGATACGTTGCAGGCGGTAGGAACTGGAATTGGTTTATTTTTTTTTTTGTTACTTGTTGCCTGACAGCTTTGACTCCAAGACCCATTCATTATAGCACACTGAATATGTAGAGGTCTGGACTTTGGCTTTTGTTTCAGTGAAAAAAATCCGGGTTCTCACTTATTGGCTTTTCAAAGGAGCTATGTCTAACACCTAAACAGAGGTATTCTTGATAGAAACATATTAGAAGACTGTGGTGACATTGGCTGGCACTGAAAAATAAGGAGGCAATAAGAGAATATTTGCATACTGCTCACCTAAATATCTTCAAGTTTGCTAATGTCCCCATTCAGCTTGGCATAGGCCTTAGAAGCACTGTGTAATGGGGATAAATTTCCCAAACAATGTGGGAAAGAACATCTGCTGAGGGGTTTATGTAATTTTCCACTCAATTTGTTCTGTCAAGAAGATAAAGTATTTCACTGCTTTGAAGAGACCAATACTATGGGTTAAAAAACTAAAACTTAAAATGGCACAAATTCAGTATGAAGCAAACTGTCTTTGTTAGTTCTGATTTTCTCTATTATTTTTCTCTGTACTGAGTCACTTCAGTTTGGAGGGTTTTTTTGCCTTTTTCTTTTATTTTTATCTGTGTTTGCTGGGGTAAACCACACAAGGATCCAGGAAATAAGACATGTGAAATCCCTAAACAGCAACACAAAATCTGTTTTCTCAAACACTGAATGTGCTTCCTCCAAAACACTGACAATGGCTGAATGGGCGTTTCTTACTTTACTAGCTTTCATTTAACACATTTGTTCTGTATTACAAATAAAAAACAATAAAAATACAACTTTACTGATAGAATCATAGTCTAGAAACACCCAAAATGTTTAAGTTTCTGCTTCCTTTTTTCCACATCAGAGCAGACCAGGGAGAAACGTTAAATGCATAAAACTAAAGGGTTACGAATGCATTATAGGCTTTCAATATACTACCTTTGGGGCTCCCCAAGCAGCAAACTATGATTTATAAACTGTACTGAAAGCCTTCTCCAGTAGCGCAGTAGCTGTTATTGTTGGTCTCTTTATTCATATTTCCTGTAGAGAGAATAGCTCTTATCAAATAGTATAAATATTAAATAATATCAAATTGTACATCCTTTAATGCTTTTTAGTGTGAACATGTTGCTCTGTATCTGATTCATTATTTTTACTTTATTCACTTTGCTCATGTGATACAGCAGCTAATACTAAAGGAATCTTTACCCTTTAAAAATCAGAAAGATACAATTTAATATAGGGAGTGTTTAAAATTATGTTCTTAACTGACATGCAGCCTGTCAAATACCTTTCGGCACTCCATGAGAGCAACATACTTCACTACTGCATGGCAGAAAAATCTGAAGAGGCTCACTGGTGTTAGCAAAGATGAGCATGTATCTTTACTCTTCTCAGAAATGTGCAATACTTTCATTCCTCAAAACATTTAAGCAGAACTAAAAGTTCTTGTGGCAGCTCCAGGAGAGCATGAAGACAAGAACTAAATATATAGAGAGGAACAAATGGGTTAGCTGTCCCAAAAGCTATTTGTGTTTGTTTTCTAAGTTGGTTGAACCAGAAAATATGTGCAAAATATAGGCATTCACATAGGAGAATGTACTGTCACTTAACTCCCATATGAGATCCAGCTGGACAAATACTGTAATGATAGACCCTTAGAGGCTCACAAAGGTCTCAGTCAACTGCTAACTGCCCTCGCACAGCAGTACCTGAGCCATCTTGGTTTTGGTGAGTTGATATAAGAGGTCCTAGAGAAGCTGATATTGTGCTGAACGCCTACAGATGGATTTGTGTTGCCTGAAAAACCAAGTATGAATTGATGAGTCTGAATCTGTGGATTCTCCAAGTTCAGCTCCTTTCTTCCTCTTCACCTTGTGACATCAGCACACAAAAGAATGAGTTTGGGGTTAAGGCAATTAAGTGAAAAAATAAAAATATACTCAGATAAAACACAAGTCACTTAAACTCTACACTGATTCTTTTTTTATGTATGTGTGGTTTTGTTTGGGTTTTTTTAGCATTTAATTTAGATATGTGTTTCAGTAACACAGTACGGATATCATCTGTGAGTTACAAATTTTATATGTAATATAAGAGATTACTAAGGGAAAGGTATATTTCTCTTTCCAATGAGCTCTAGCGATCAACTTTTTCCATTTCATAATTTGAAGTTATACAGTGTATTATGGAAAGTTTGGATTGGTCTGAGTGACATTTCACTCTAGTTATGGCTCTGCATGCTTTCTCTCCTACAAGTTCTTTGTATCTTTTTTTCTTCTGAACTGTTTTGTACTTATACTTACTGGTACTAATGCTCTTAATTTATACTTTCTAAAATTTTTGTGGACAACTCAGTTCTTCTGAGCAGGTGGCGAACCTTAAATCACAGCAAGTGATTACCCTTGCTATGCCACTAGGAAAGTTAAGTTTTAAAGGGATTATTATCTCATTTATTAACTTTTCTCAAATTTTGAGGTCCTTGAGGTAGCAGTTAGTTTATCGTATAGTTTAAGTGTACTATTGCTACTTAAGAAATTAATAAGGAATAACTTTGTGATCAGATTACTTTACAGCTCAACAATATTATAACAGTATACAGGCACACACAAAGAGAAAAGACAGTACTGTGTTAGCCTTTGCAAGCAAGTTTTATTAGCTACTTTTGTACGCAAAAATATAGAGAGAAATTATGCCTTTGGTTGCATACATACATAAGTATCAAATTATTTACAAGTGCGAGTGGGTTGTTTTCATATATATTGCACATTATTTTCATGATGTCTGCAATTACAGTGAAGAACATTGGTTTCTATATATAGATGAATATAGAAGCTCTGGGAGGTAATATTGGAAAATAAAGGAAGAATCTACAGAGACTTAAAACAGTAAAGACAACCTTTTCCCGAATGAGAGTGCCCTAGAGGAAGAGCAAACACCTAACATTTTGGGATATTGAAGTCCTAGGTAAACAATAAACTTTTAATTAATTTCAAAATGGGATAGAAGATTTTTAAATTAATAGAAGATTTAAATTAATAGAAGATTTAAATTAATAGATAGAAGATTTAAATTAATAGAAGAAGATTTAAATTAATAGAAGATTTTTAAATCTTCTATCACCTGGACTCAATAGTAAAAAGTCATATGTAAATTGAAATGATTTATCTGTCCATTTCCCTCTTCACCTCGAACACTGCAGAGCCATTGCCACCCCATGACGTGAACTGGGTAGATTCTAGAGCACGTACCAGCCAATCAGGCCTGCCTGCAGCATCCTCCACTTTGTTGGAGAAGCAGTCAGCTTGCAATGATCTTTGCAAACCAGAATGTGTTACCAGCCTTTGGTGCTGCTGCTGATTGCAGAGCAAAAGAGAGAAAGATACAGAAGAGGAAAAAGGAGCTGCAGGGTGTAGAGAGTGGTAATTTTCTCATTTGTATTTTTATCAGTGAAGCTGTCATTTGTTTTCCACTGAGGCCTCTGGCTTTTGCCCAGTAGAACAAGACTAAAGCCTGTGGTGAAATGGGGTAATCTCATCAGTTTGTTTTGTCTTTCAGGAAAGGCAACAAGAAGCGGGTACAGTCTATATTGCTGACAACATACGTGGGCAAACTCCATTTGCTTGCATTTACCCCTGCTTACTCTCACTGCCTAAAGCTGCCTCTGGTTTCAATCATGGTCAGTGTCACAGACCATATCTCTCTCAGACACTCAATGACCTGGAACCAGTCTGGCTAGAAGATTAACTAAGCTCTGCTATGGAGACAATAGTTGAGAACTGCGTCTTTCTGGCACAGACCTGAAGAGGGAAATTCATCTGAAGGGATAGAAAAGTTTTTTGAAACCTAGCTTGAAACTATGAACTTCCACAGAAACTGAGGGCAATTATAAATCTCCCCTATGTCCTCACCAAGTACAAAGTATGCATCTTCACCCTGTCTTGTGTAATTGAAATTGCATCTTGATTCAATGCTTCTACGTGTTCCTTCAATAGTGAGACAGTTAAAAACAAAGGTGACAACAGGATGTTCATTGCATGCAGTAACCTCAAGCTGCACAGCTGATGGCAAAAAGAAATAAAACACACCAGCACAATGTTTATCACATTCTACCGTGCGGTACTTATATTATGCACTTCAGCATTATGGTGAGCAAACCAGTACAAGAATGTAATGGAATAGAACTAATTACTGCTATTGACCCATGTAGACTTGAAAGTCTAAACTGCAACTCTAATGGCTCCAACTGAAAATGACCCTATTTTACTCAGCTCACTGACTCTTCTTGTGTGTATACCATATAATATCCATTTAGTAGCATAGACTAGCTTTCACTTTTTACTGGTGACACTCCTACAGAAGCAGAGAGCTGAGAAAGGAAGTTTTGTTGGTTTTTTTTAACACATCAATCCACAGCATTAAATTCCTGTGGCAGGTTCACTCTCCATCCTGAGTATAAAAATTAAGTTCCTGGAAACGTACATCTGTGTAGACCCAGTGAAGGAATAGTCTTATACTAGAAACTCAAAGTAGAATTCACAAAACAGAAGAAAGCCAATACTGCAATTTAAGACCGCTTTTGACCTTCAGAATATTTATTGTCAAGAATGAGGTACAAACAAGAAAAAAAACCCCAACATTGTATCTTCATTTCGCTATTCCAGATTTAGTTTGCAGTGGTGGCAAGCAGAAAAAAAAAATAAAAAAAAAAAATCATTTTTATTCTTTTTCTTGTTAAACAGCAGAAATCTTACACAGAGAAAACTGGAACAATAAAGGTGGAATATCTTACTGACAATGACATAAAAGATACTTCACACTCTGATACAGTCTCTTGTGTATGCTTATTTGTGTTTTGATAAAATTTACATTAAAAACATATATTATTAAAATGATATTGTAATATATGAACACATTCTCTTAACATTACCTATTCCATTAAAAAATTATAAATTTCTTTATTTCTGATTTTCTGCTGAGTTTAAGACTATAGAGAAATCCATCCTGTGATATTTTACTCTCAGAGTTATATGTAAAATGAACCCATGTTCATGTCTGTGTCTCCCTGTGGGACAAAAAATTTGTGCCACAAAACCGATTCAATATATACCAAATCAATTCACCTATTGACTTGGCCAAAGGAGCCTGACTTTAGGTCACTTGTTAGATCATGTTTTGGATACCACAAAGGGCTGAGGACAGTACTATCAGCAAGTTCAACAATTGGAGACATTTTTAAAAGGTGAGATGTAAAAATATTTTAATTTTAAGAATAAAAAGAAATAGAATATGGGAATAGAAAAAAGCACAGGATTTCTGTGTTAATTTCAACAAGTGATGACTGATGTTTAAAGCTGTGAGTAAGCAATAATGTTAATAGCCATAATGATAGTGTTTTGTACCCCATAGTCCATCTGCCTGAATCTTAAGGAGTCAATTATTTCTGCAATTCAGAAATGATATCTCTAACAGGTTCAAAGCTACTACACAGCAGCCCCACAAGATGAGCATTATCACCCAATGTCAGGCTTTCTCTACTGTAAAGGAGCAGATTTTCATTTTAAAACACGTCCATAAACAATAGCAAAATTCCATTTCATTAAGCCACAATATTGCTACTGGTTTCATTTAAGCAAACAAGCTGATGCAGTTTAAACTAATAGTTATGTCTTGGAGTGATAGCCAGGACTAGTATGGCTCATAACAAAGAACGGCAAAGAGATGATACCTAATTTGGACACATGTTGATTATCACAAGGTCTGAGACAAGATATGTCTTTCACAGGTAAAAATGCAGTTAAAATAGTGTTGAACCTTCAGTTACAATGACAAAATTCAGCTTACAAACAAGACAACTGTCATCTATTAATAAAGAAAGCCTCATCTTCCTCTGGGTTGTTGAGATCTCTTCCTGCAAAGACAGCCTGCACGAGGTCGTATATAGTTCACATATCAGAACAAAGTGGTACCAGTGGTCAACGATCTTATGATTGTTCAATGATAAAGACTGAAATTCTTTGACAAGTGTTGCATCGTTTGTGTTGAATCATGGCTGTGATGAAAAGCCCAGTTCTGGTGAAAGATAACAAAAGTGGTAGTTCTTTCCATTCAGTATATACAGTCTTTAAATGTTTAGGAAATGATTGATATTGACTGTTCGCACATCATTTGCTTAGAAAATCTAGTATATAAAACTGATCCCGTATCACAATGTGATTCCAGTCACTTCCTGGTACTGGAGTCAGCCATGGGGAGTCCTGCAAAAAAAAAAGAAATTTTGAAAAGTGGGTTGGTGAAGAGATACAGGGAAAATGAAAAGGGTCAAGGAGACAAACTAGAAAAAAGTGTATATACAGAATTCTAGATAGTAAAATTATAACATATTAATCTTCATTTGCCTATATACTCTCAGCTATGGTTTCATGATATTAGCAGTTTGGTCTTTCATTTATTTTCATTTTCTTCTAGGATTGTGTTCACAGCAGGAAAAATCAACCTTAAAGCCAATGCAAAGTTAATCTTTCAAAGTCAAATTTCTCTTTCAATTAAGGTCTTTAATGCCATGCTATCAATGGTATGGCCAAGGTAGTGCATGAATCTGACAGCTGAAAAAATTCGACCTGTATTTCCCAAACCTCAAACCTTAGTGTGAGGACTGTTCTCACTTTATTTCTATATTTATGAGGAACAGCTTTGACAGGTTGTATGCACCAGGAAAAAGGCGTGGTGCAGCTGACTCTGAACAGCATAACTGCTTTAGACAGGTATCTTAGTCAGAGTATACTGCTAAGGGTTTACTTTATATTTGCATGAAAGGGGTATAGCAGATACAATTCACTGTGTCTGTGTCTGTCTGTAAGCAAGAACTCATTAAAACTAGAAGGCATATGAGGGAATTAGGCACTCCAGTCTCACTGGAATTTAACAGGAATTGAGTGGCTAACTTCCTGAGATATCATTATTGCCTAGTAATGCACTTGACCATTATAAATTATCTTCACACACTTGAAATCTGAATAGCTTAAAATATTGTTTTTCTCTAAAGAACAAGTGAGTTCTTTTTCTACTTTTTGACCAGGTGAAAGATATGCTTTATGTGAATCTGAAAACAAAATTGTTAATCACAACAGTTTGCTTTGCTAGCCTTCGTGTGTGATTGACATCTAATGAGAAAAAAAAACATTTTTGTTTGGTTTACTCTCCCTTCATTTGGTTTATTTGCCATATCAAGTTAAGTGCTAATTGCAGTCTACAGAGAGGTTACTTGTCCCTTTGTAATCAAATATCTCATTCATTAACTACTTATGCCACAAAATATCTGTTGTTGAAGATTTGACTGAAACTTTTGTTTTCATAGCAATAAGGTGCAATCAATCAAGGCTAGACATGGAGAAATATATTGTTGTCATTTGAAAAAATGTCTTTTAAATAAAAATGCTAAGCCACAATTAAAAAAAAAATCAGAGATATATCCAAGAAGACTTTTAGTTTTACAAAAAGAGGTTTGGGATTCAATAAATCTTTGGAGATTAAAAATACCTTTTTTTCTCACTCATTATTACTTTCTCATTATACATTGACTTGCTGTGTGACTTTAGGCAATTAATTTACTCTCTAGCCAAAATTTTCCAACCTGAATATGTAAAATTAAACATCTGAATCTATTTTTAGATGCTAAAATAAATGGTCTGATTTTCAGAAATAATTTGTACCCCAAATATTCATTAAGTTGACAGGGACTCTGCCCGCCCTTTGCCTCTGAATAACTCACTACTTCTTGTGTATATAAGTGTGGATTTAAGTTGCTTAGCTCCTGATACCAAGTTGAAAAATGCTGTTCTCAGGCTTTCACTCAATGGAGTATGATGCAGGAATGTCTGATCTAGCAAGACCCAAGCAAAATAAATTTGAACATCTCAGTATTGGTCAGATCAAAAGTGCTGTACTCACATGTCTTAACATAGGACTCCCCTAAGATTTTTCTGGTAAAATAAGTTCAAATGTCACTCTCCTTACATAGCAGGCATGTCTGAAGAAATTTAATTTCTCTGGACATAATCTTGTGCACTTCATTTAGGTGATTAATGTAGATAATGCTGTATAAAACCTTGTTTGGCCCTAGAAGGGGGCTGATGAGTTAGTCTGCCTACCATAGTGAGGAGAGTGCTTCTGAAGATGAGCAGAAGGCAATCAACTCCTATTTTAAGTTTCTATCTTTCCACCGAGACTGCAGAAAATTAATAGAAAATGTTAGGTGCTTCCATCTACTCAGGATCTAGAGTGTTTTAGCCCTCTTCTGAGAAAGGTATCTGGTAAAGGTGACACTGTCTTATGCTAATAGTCTAGTGGTTTGAGTGCTCACTAAGGAAATAAGAGGTTTGCATTCCCAGCCTTGATCGTCTTACAGGACACTGAATCTACCTCTCCTATAACCCATGGGAGTGACCTAACCATCGTGTCATGAATAATCTGAATGAGGCATTTACTGTTCCTTCTCCTGAGGTTGAGCTGCTATGTAGCCAGGAATGCAAAATTCATTAGTCTGGGAAAGTAGCAGAGAAACAAGTGTCTGATTGTAGTCTCAGGGATACATCTGAGAAGGAGACGTCTTTCAGCCTCCCCCTGTGTCTGTGGCACACAAATATATCTCACCTTGAGCAGTGAGAGGCTAAAAACAAAAGTGAGAGCCCTGGAAAACAGGGCAGTCCTAAGCTCCCTACTCCTATACCCTCAATTTGAGGATACGTTTTCTCATGCACTCATTTCTGCACCTAAAACACTTGGTATTGACTTTGCAGAGTCAGTCAGCTTCAGAAAATCACACCCATTCAGGCTACCTTGTGGTTTCCTGCTTAGCAAAGAGTCCTTCACACAAGTATCATCACCCTGAGGCTGACAAGGGTATGCGACATCTGCTTCAGAGATTTCACCGCTTATTTGTAAAAGTGAGATGGGAAATAAAAAAGCTGTCACTTATGGAAAGCAAAGTACTTTGGGCCAGTATTCAGGGTGCTGAGAGCTCAGCAAGGTTAAAGTTTATCTGGCATACTGCGTGTTTAGTTCTTTCATGGAGAAGAATCCCTACATGTATTTACCATACATTCAGGTCTAAATCTGCCTGGTTTGATTTCCATACTTCTGTGCAGAGCACAACCTTCAAAGACTCTGCACAGTAAGCAGGGAGGGATGGCCCAGTCTAGTGTCAGGCCCTGAATGTCAAGATGTTAATCAATGTTTTGACTTAATTGATTAAATAACCCACCTACAAATGGGTCTAGATATCAAATTGCACTCAGTAACAGATGTTTAGAGCCAAATGTAAATTCAGTAACTTCTCCAGTGTTCACGAGTCCGGCCTGAGGCTTATCTATAGCACTTGCAGTTCATCTCTCACTGTCTGTCCTTGGTAGTTGTTTCTCAAGGCAACAGCTTATGACTAAAGCAGTCTTTTATTCTTGCTTTGCTTTTACATCGACGTAGTCCAAAGTTGACTTGACTGTGAATGAAGAAAAAGAGAGAGAGGGGAAATATAGTTTAACTCTATGAATTATTAGAAGTCCACACTTTTGAGATCTTCACTGATAATAGTTCGGTCTGTGATATGCTTTATTCATACTTGACACATTTAAACTTGAAATTAGCAAAACAAATACGCAGTTTTTCTCGCCTCATCTGTTACTCATCATTTGACCCATACAGAAAATCTAATGTTATGGGGGTCTCTTTATCTGCACTGTCAGATGCATGGGATAACTTCATGAGTTCAACAGTTTAGTAGACTTTTGGTATTTCTTTCCATAATCCTGCAAGTAGAATTTTTACATATAATTGATTTTATTAAACAATTGAAGAATTTACTTCTGTACACAGCTGATATATGAGCATAATCATGTACTTAGGTATTTAAATACCTCTAGGAAAGGAAAAACTTGCTGGTACTAAAGGGAAGCCATTAGAAAAAAAAAAAGTTGTCCTGACTGTGATGTATCTTTGCTCAGTAACCACAGAAATTTACGGTGCTGAAAAGGTATACATAGCTGAAGAGTATAAATTTCAAGGCAAAAGGAATTTTGTAGATTAATGGACTAGAGCAATAGAATTTTAAATAAATAAATAAATAAAAGAAGAAGACTACAAGACAAAGTTGTGAGCTATCTGGCAGTGGTGAAAATCGTATGAAAATATGATTTTTTTAAAAAGTAGCAAAATGTGTTACAATGTGTCAGTTTCAACTCGAGTGACAGGATGCAGCACTGCAGATGTGTCTCACCACTGTTAGGCAGAGGAGAAGGATCACCTCCCCTGACCTGCTGGCAATGGTCCCCTTCATGCAGCTGTTTTTCTTTGCCATGACAGCACACCACTAGCTCATGTTCAAGTTGCTGTTCACCAGGACCACCAAGTCTTTTTCTCCAGACTTGCTTTCCAGCCACTTGGCTCCCCATGCTTACCGGCACATGGGGTTATTCCTCACCGGGGGCATGACTTTTTGTATCTCTTCATAAGATTTCTCTTATGACCCTGTCCAGGTCTCTCTGAATGGTAGCACACTTCTCCAGTGTACCAACCACTGCTTTTAGTTTTGTATCATCTGCAAACTTGCTCAAGGTGCACTCTGACACATCACCCAGGTCATTAATGAAGATGCTTAGCAGTATTGGCCCACCTGTGACCTGCCTCTGGGTTTTGTTTCACAACCCTCTGCGCCTACTTGTTCAACCAGTTTTCAATCTGTCTCACTTCCCACCTATCTAATCTATAATTCGCCAGTTTATCTGTAACAGTGTTGTGTGAGACAGTGTAAAACACCTTCTTAAAGCTGAGATAAGAAACTTTCACTACTCTCATTTTATTAGTCACTTCATTAGAAAAGGTAATCAGTTTGGTCAGACATGGCTTTCTGTTTATGAAACCGTGCTGTCAATGGAATGATAGAGTTTTATATTCTCAGAGAGGTAAAGAGGCAGCAGAGCTGCTACCTTGGAATTCCAGAGGGCAGACTTTGGCCTTTTAGGGCTGGTTGACAGAGTCACTTGGGAGGTAGTTCTGGAGGGCAGAGGAGTTCAAGAAGCCTGGACATTCTCCTAGAAGGAAATCTTACAGGCTCAGGAGCAAGCTGTCCCCATGTGCCAAAAGATGAGGTAGCAGGGAAGAAGACAGCGCTGGTTGAACAGAGAACTTGGACTGGAACTCAGGGGCAAAAAGAGAGCTCATGACCTTTGGAAGAAAGGATAAGCAATTCAGGAGGGCTACAAGGGTGTCATGAGGTTATGTAGGAGAAATTTAGAAGCATCAGTGCCTGGCTAGAACTTAAGCTGGCTGCGGCAGTAAAGGGCAGTAAAAAATATTTCTATAAATACATTAGCAATGAAAGAAGGGCTGAGGACACTCTCGATCCTTTATTGGATATGGGAGGCATCAGCCAGCTCCCTCAGCACCCATAGCTGCATCCCATCAGGCCCCGTTGACTTACCTATGTCTAACGTGTTTAAAGCTCTATAGAAAATGAGTCTTTCTTCCTTCAGATTCCACAAATATTCTAATAGTTTTTATTCTTCTCTTATTTTTAGATGAAGAGACAATATTCTTATGCATCTGCCATAATTTTAATGTGTATTCATTACCTACGTGTTGGTAAAAACCCTTTGAGTTTCATGGAAGGTTACTGGATTAATATTTTACTTCAGTTGTACTAGAGGCCTTCTAGTGTATAAAAAGCTTGCCATGTGCCATTTTTCGTGTCCTCATGGGAGGAAGTATCAAGACACATATTGGGGACAAGTAAAAATTACGAGTCAGAAAATGAAGACAGGTTGAGAAACCCATCAAAGAAGACACAGGAAAGGGTAAGTAGATAGATGTACTTATTTTAATAAATCCCGGGAGAAACACCATTCAGACCTACCTCTGACACTTGAAGACAGCAAAAGAGAAAATCGCAAAGCTTATCTGTCAATTATTAAAAAGATAAAAGAAAAACTACATGGCTGTTTTTAAGTATACACTGTCAGAAAATCTGCCTAAAAAGCTTTCTTGGTTTACTATCAAGGAAGACAGGGTATGGAATGCTAGATGATATGTGATAAGGAATAATTAATGATGGATTCTCTGGACTATTAAAAGGCTGAGAAGCCAAATATGAACAAAGTAAGCATTAAGAGATACATAATCTTCTGAAGAGTTAATAATGAGGTATTCACTGTATTGCAAAGGATAATTGCCATCAATTCACATACTCTATATAAATAGACTTTCCATAATTTTATTACATTCTTATTATTCATTCCTCCTTCACTAGATTAGTGAAATACTAATTAGAGTGAAACCCGATAGCTCTGTAAGCAATATGCATAGTATAATAAAAGTAGCTATAAGGTAATGCCTCTTGCAAAAGAAAAATTTGAATATGCATTTCAGTCTTTGGTCTATTTATTTTTTAGCAAAATATTTTCCACAATTTTTTAGCAATTTCCTTTGATCAAAGATTTCTAGATTATTGATGAAAAACTGAGCTTAAGATAGAATAGTGAGAAAAAAGATGAATTTTAAAAAAAATAAATAAATAGATAAATAAATAAATAAATAAAATCCAACAGAGGTCCTTACTATTCAATGTCACAGAAGGTAAGAAAATCTTTCAATTTAAATAAATTTAAAATTTATATTTATAAATCCTACAAAAATAAGCACAGACTTTTTTTCATTAATCTCTGGTATTTGTATGCATAGTTGAATTCTATTGTGGTTAAGTGTCATAATAATAAATTGGAATTCACAAATATTTAGTGACCAGGAAAATGTTAGCTGTCTATTTTAGCCTTATAATTTCTTCTTTATGCTCTGCATAAAGTCAGAGATGGATAACGAAAAACTATCATGCAGCATTTTACAACAAGCAATCACAACAAAAATAGAAAAATGTCCTTAAACAATGTTAGGAAACGGCTGACTACTTCAAATGCTCTTTCATTAGTTTCTTTAATTTTAGCAGCCTTTTGCTTAAGAGCTTGTCACAGTATTTTGAATATCAAACCTCCTCTAGATTTCCAGGAGGCACAAAAAAATATGGTGGTTCATAAAATTGCATAGCGTTTAACAACAGTAGAAAAATACAGCCAGAACTCTTCTGTGCCTAAATGATCCAACAAGGCCCAGCTCTCCTTCCCCATCCTTAAAGTCAGAATTTATTAAAAGAATAGAATGCAAAAGTCATATACTAAGCAATGAGAGCAAATTTATTATAAAGTTAAAACTAATTATAACTATTTTACATTAGAAATATTGTATTTATTCTGTATAGGGAGGCATTTGAAAAGGAAAATTGCAAAACTCCTTCATACCAGATGACAGCTGCCATAAATTATAGCAATAAATAATTCCTAAAGAATATATTTTAGCTAAACAGTTGCGTTTTCACATTTCAGTTAAGCATTAAACAGGAACTCGAAAGCCATTTGTGAATTACATTCTCCTTCATATAAAAGGCATAAGCACTGCAGGAATTCCTCAATGGGAGAATTTCTGCCTTGCTTGATAACCAAATACAGATTCTCATTGCCACACCACTTGTGCATGCCATTCAAATATTGACCAATGAGATGATACCTGCCCCTCTCAGGGTGTCACCTTTAGTCAGAAAGTTTTGTAAGACTTTCATGGGCCTGAAAAACATGTGTCTAACCCTTGTCCAGCAGCTGAAGAGCACCTAGAATCAAGTTTTACCATTCTGGAATGAGTGCCCTGATGATGGGCCCGAAAAATAGATGATACCTCACCTTCCTTTGAAAAAGAGAACAGTTGATGTAATTAAATACACAATGTCAACACACAAAGGCAATTGTAGAAGTACAATTATAAATTTCCACAAACCACTTTCACTGTGGCTTGGGTGAAATATTTAAGCTGTTACCATTCACGTAAATTGAAGACACTTAACCCTTTTATCAAGGTGCCTAATTTCACAGAATCTGACTGAAATTTTAGGGTCTTCACCCGAAGGCGCAAGAATCATTCCATCTAACTTCAGGTCTTCATAGTCAATGAAGAGAGGAAAGTGATTCCAGAGGAAAGTCATTGAGCATATTTAAACTAGAATTTGTGGTACTTTTGGAACAATTCTGAGCTGCCTCCAGAAGGCAATCCATGCTATTTAGGGAGACCTTGATATCTACCTCTTCCAATGAGAATTTAGAAACATAAACAGAGGTTCCTAAACAGAGGAAGTGGAGTTCTCTCAGCTCTGAATTTAGTCTGTCCCTTTCTAATGAAGAATAGTATGCCTACTCCCCGTAGTCTACTGGTTTAAAATAGCCAACCAAGAAGCTGAAATATCTGCATCTTAGGTGTTACTCAGGTTGTGATAATGATCCTTAGCCTCAAACTAATGGAAAGCTTCCCAAAGCCTAGGTGTCTGTGAGATAATCTGTCCCTCTTCTTTGAACTAAGTATTCTTCTAGAGGCTTTATAAGCAAGACTGACAACTAGAGCATCACTCTCAGTTTTACATCTACCAAAGAGAATGTTCCACTTGCTATATTGGTGTTAGATTTCCTTTTGGTTCCGGGTAGTGTCTCCTGCACTTTTTTCTCCCAAGACATTTTTGGTAACACTCGATGTGAGAAATGTGGTAACATGTTTGATAAGAGGGAAAAGTTGATTCCCTCAGCTCAATATTTATGATACAGAGCCCCCAGCTTTCCAAGTGAGTTCTCAAGGTCTTGCACTACTATGCATGTTTTACACTACTGCTGTTCTTGATCATGGTTATCTTACCCAAGCTGGGGTGATTTCAGATACCCATCCATCTAGAAGTAGACTCGTAGCACCGGGAAGGACATAGGTGCTTATCTTCTCAAAACAGACACACTTGAGCAGAAGTGGTTAACTTTGTTTTAATGTAACTTGGAGGCTGGTCAGGGAATTATCAAATTAATTAGATGTGTGTTGTACTGATAGTGTTAGTTACCAGTACATATACAGGCTAGCATACTGGTAGCTATTTAAGCAAGTTTTCAGTGGTTAAATCCCAGCCTAAGCAGAATTTAGACAGTCTCTCTCTGTAATATTTATTATGATAATCAGTCATAGTAAAAATATTGCATTGCCATGAGGCTTGATTTCTTCATCACAGATCTGACTGCCATCCTACATGATTTATTTGCTTATGGCAAGACTATACCACTGGCAACTGCAACCTTGTTCCACAAGTTCCACAAGGCAGATGTTTAAATCACCAAGTCCTTTTATTCAGGTGCTCAATTTAATTGTGTTTTATACTATACTTAGTCAGAGGACAGCACTGAGTCAATACCTTGTTCTAAAATCATACTTTTTAGTTTAAATTATGTTATGAGATGCAACAAATAGACAGGAGTTTCATTTCCTAAACTATAAACAATGTAAGAGCACTCATTTTAGTTACACAAAAGAACAAAATCACGTATAGAAAGAAGACTTGTCAGACAGATAAAGCAGTAGGTAAATTTAAAAAAGTAGATCTATTGACAGAAAAATATTGAAAAAAATGAAAATAATCCTCCATTTTACTGCTGATCACTGTCCACAGGAAACTGATATAAAGCAATACTAAGTTTAATACATGTTTAACTCAGTTATATCTGTAGAAATTAAAAAATATTCTTAATCAATCCAAGTGCAATAAAGCAACAATAATATTCTAACAGAAATTTGTCTCCATCAATTTCTTACTGACATATTCTTTTCAAGAGTCTGATTATCTATTCAGTGTTGTTATGAGAAATCATAATGGTTCAAACTACTGTGACGGCAATATCTTCTTGTAATCTCAGTCCATCACATTCCTTGTGTTAGACAAATCAGGCAAAGATAAAGAATAAATAGTTGCTTAGGGTCTTCCAAAGCAAGGCACTGACTACAGTGTCAGATGTCACAAGAAATAAAAGCTCTTGACTGAAATAAGTTAAACCTGTTTTTAAAAGAGAAAAAAACTATCCTATCTATGCACATCTTCAAAAAAACATGATTTGGAATCATAGAATAATAGAATCACCAGGTTGGAAGGGACCCATTGGGTCATTGAGTCCAACCATTCCTAACGCTCCCTAAACCATGCCGTTTAATAACAGATGTGAAAAGCTACACAAAAGTATACATGTTTCTTCCACAAAGCAGGAAGATACAATAAGACTGTTCCCCTTCCTAAAAGAAGTTTATTTCTTTCCTGATCAAGTGGAAAATTAAAAAAAAAAATCCACTAACAGTTCTCTCAGTCTTTCCTCTGTCTGGAAGAAGAGATGATCTTATAAACTGGGGAAATAAAAGAAGGAAAAAGGCAGATACTGAAATTGATATCTTAAAATAATTCCTTTTTTCCTCCTTTCTAACGTTTAGCTTTCAAGATTTCTAGATTTCAAACCATAAGATTTGAGGTGTCTAAATATAAATCCGCTTATATAATCCACAGAATATATTTTCACCTAAAGACATGGAGGAAATGCAAAGCAAAGACGCTTATCAAACTATGAACTTCTGAATCCAAATTAGATATAACAAGTTTGAGAGGTCAACAGTTATAAGCAATAATACTACACCGTAATACATTCTCTACAGAAAATATTGATTAAAACAAGCATTAGGCATTTATTTTGTCAAAGGTTAAAAATAGAATGGTTATACCTCGCTTCAGCTTACTGGATAATACTTGATGCTGTCTAAGACAAAAGTAAGGGGGTTAAGATAAAATAGTTCTCCACATATTTACATCAGGACAATGGCATGATCCATATACATGCTAATATCCTATCATTTTGAGTTTGTTTAAGATACTCATTTGGATTTAAATCTCCCTTTTGAAAGTTTCTGTGCCCTAGTGTTGAAGATTTTAAACTTCTCCCATCAACATTCATTCAGGTAACCTTTAAGACTGTACATCTAAGGTACCTTCAGTGAACAACTTGACACACTTGTGTCACAGTCTTTCAGATGTTAAAGATGTTTCTTTGTCTTGCTATTGAGCCTAGCTCTCTCAGTATGTTGTTTCTAAACCTTGAAGAAACATGCACAAGTATCCCTCATGTTATTATTAGCTCTCGTGTGATAGATTAGCGTATCACCTATTACATTTGAAAAAGCAACTGAGAGATGTCATTTGTGATCATCAGGACTCTGTAGAGAGACTTACAATGGGGAAATTGAAAAGTCTTACAAAGGTAAGTAACTTACATTTGGTGTTTTTTCATATTATTTTACTCAGTAATGTTTTAATATGTTTATCCATTTTTTGTAGACTGTCTCATCCAAATGTTTTTGTAACTTCATGAATGTGTCAAAGGTCCTCTTTCAGATTTCTGTGGGAAATATGTAGAATAACCTGCCTATAAGGAACAAGGAAAACATCACAGCATGAGAAAGCATGGAAGTTAAAATTAAGTATTTTTTGCTCTGTCTGTGAAGCACTAAAAACATTGCAGTAGGAATTTTGTGTTCATGGAGTAGTTGCATTTATACATTCAGATTCTAATTCAAAAACTTCATTTCAATATTACTAGTTAGTCAATGATTTAAAAATGTATTATGGTATTTAAAAAAAGTACGTACAAGGCTGTTTCCATTTAC
Source organism: Cuculus canorus (assembly GCF_017976375.1). Classification (NCBI taxonomy): domain Eukaryota; kingdom Metazoa; phylum Chordata; class Aves; order Cuculiformes; family Cuculidae; genus Cuculus; species Cuculus canorus. Next base: position 24,424,346 of record NC_071403.1, on the reverse strand, counting down.
ACATTTTTCACTGCAAACTTACATAAGAAAATTATCTCTCTTCAGGCTTCTGTTGGCTGGTACCTTCTAACAAATGGAAGAGAAAATTTACTGTCAGGCAGCCATGTGGAATCTCCAATGACATTATGTGACGAGCTGACAAAACTGTCACCGATCGTTGGCCTTAACTATGAAGGAAATAGAGATGTGAAGATCCTGAGAGATTCGCTGCCTCCTTCAGTTCTTCCTGTACCAACAGAATGAATCAGTTTTTGACATGTTATAGCACCTGAACTGCCAAATACTAACAACAACATAAACCACTTTAAATTGGGTTTTCTTTCTGAGGTTGGTACAAGAGTCATTCTATGTATCAGAACAATGACACAAGATAGTAAGTACTTAAAAGCAAAGCAAAACAAAGAAATACACCTCAATTTAATCAAAAAATAAAGATGTGGTTAATTAAGTTTCTGGTAGTCCACCAGATCACCAGAAGTAATTTTTGAGCAGTAATCAATTAAAATCAGGAGTGCTGAATGACAGATTGGGCACAACTCTAAAAGCATTTGATGGGAAAAGTAAGTCCTTAACTTTCATAATATCTAAGTTTGGAAGAAAAGACAATTTACACAACAAAGAATGTACTGTATATACATTATTTTTCCTCCTAGGTAGATAGCACTATGATAATCTCTGTGGCAATCACATAGCTATAGAAATAAAATGTTAAAAGCCTCCTGTGATTCAAACATCTTTTCAGAGAAACATTAACTCTTACCTAGATCCCAGTCTATGGCCTAAAATACATGACAGAACAGCTAGTGGTGTAGTTTTTCGTAAAGGGGGGGATTTTTTCAAGGAATTAAGAAGAGTTTCTGAGGGACTGTAGTAGTCTCATGATGATACAAATTGTACAGCTGTTTCATGAAGTTCCATGAAGGCACTAAAAGTGCTACATCAGGTATTTCCATCTGCCACTGTGCCACAGAAGTTTCATTATCACAGAATCACAGAATAGTTCGGGTTAGAAAGGACCTTTAAGATCATCAAGTCCAACTATAAATGTAACACAAGCCCACCACTAAACCATGTAAATCATGTCCCCAAGTACCACATTTACAAGTCTCCTAAATACCTCCAGGGACGGTGACTCAATTATCTCCTGTTTCTCTGAATTGAACAGTCACCTCACGTTCTCCACTTCCTTTCAGTGAGCATTTCATATCATCCTTTATTTTGTTTACTGTTAAAAGTCACACATAAGAGCTTTAACTCCACTGTTCTGTTTTAGCCAAAATTTGTGGGTATTTATGCATTTGAAGAGAGCACGTACACTTTACTTCACTCAGACCTTAACTTACCTAAACCTGTGGTTTTCTCATGGGTGAAAAAAAAAAAATATACAAAGTCCAATACAAAAAAAAAAAAAAGGAGACTATACCTGTACCTCTTATTTAACAAATTAAGAAAATCAGCTACTATCACCTTCGAAATAGTTCCCTTCTGAGTTGACACACAGCTGCATAAGGTGCTGCCAGTGTTCAAAGCAATTCCGTAGATCATTTTCTGAAAGATTGTTGAAGATTTCTGTCATTTCTGTTTTCACACTATCTACCAACAAAGAAAGAAATGGGTTCCTTTGAGTACTGACTTCATCTTTATGATCTCTTCACTGTAAGCCCCAGTCAATAACTGGAAAGTTTCCATTGTGAATTTCTTCAATTTCAGAAGAAACTTAGTGTTTACTCCCTGTTCACTCTTGCACCCAGACACTTTTCTGACCAAGGGTAAGGAAATGTCTGTGTTTCCACATGCGTTCAGTCATACTGACAGAAGCAATCGAGCTAAGTCTTGTCTCATTATGACGTGTTAGAACATGTTCTATAAACATCTCTTTGTCTCTCCCCTCCCACTCTTGGTTCCTGAGCTGTAGTTAGTCTCTGTTTTTTTCATGTCAGAACTAGTGGACTGGCTGACCTATACCAGCCACTCTTCTGCTTATAAAACACTCACGTTCATTATTCTGTACACAAAATGCATGTATTTCCTCACTAGTATGCATTGCTCAAAAGATTCTTATCTCATCTGTTTCAGTTCTCATTTATGCAGTCTGCAATGAAAACAGGAAAAAATACAAGAGGCAAATTCTTTTGTTTAAATTCATTCTATCAACAGACTGTGAATTACTGACAAATTACATACTCAATATTGTGAAAATCATTCTAGTCACACTCTATACGTCTAGCTATTCCCTATAGAAAAATGAACTAGTAGAAGCACTGATTTCTTAAAAAATTAGACAAGGAAATGGGAAAAAGGGATTTACCAATATAAAGTCAGTTCAGAAAAACTATAGTAGCCTTTTTGAAGGACATTGAGTTCACCTATAACCTGTAGCACACAACTCATCCACCATAACCCAATAAGCCTGAATCTGACAGGTAATTCTTTTGCTACTACTTCGAGAAAGCTCCATAGATAGGATTTATCTCATCTAATTTCAGATACGTACAATGTACATGTCTACATCTGAACTAGTTCCCCAGGATCCCTTTACTGGCAATGGATTCAGCATTAAAAAGACACCCTGGGGCACTATTCATCTGGCTTGTATTAGAAATTTACTATATATTCAGATGAATCATACCAAGACACGCTGAATTTCAATTCATTGATTAAAGAGATAGCAAATGGTGCCTGGCACTATAGTAGGTTGCATTAATCCCACCCTATTATAAGCACAGGAGGAAATGATTCTGTACAAGATCTGTAAAAGGAGAGAATAATTTGGGATACATCTCTTTTGGGTGATTGGTCAGAATATTTGAATCAGGGCTGAGTGTCGAGGAGGTTTAGTACGCATTGCCTAATGATCTGGCTTCTTGAAAACACATTTCCAAAGCTTGAGAGGACAAGGTCTTGAGCAAGCTGTTTGACCCTGCTTTGAGAAAGGGAGTGGAGCTGATGAGGGAGATTTTCCAAACAAAACTATTCCTTATCGCTTTGAAATATCCCAGGTCTGGATCCACCAAACTGAATGTTTGATATAATCTGTCTGTTCTGGAAATGTTTCTCTCCAGCTGTTACTTGTTGTATAATTGGTGTTCTGTGTCTTGATCTCTTTAGACACAGGTCTTGAATAATAATCATTAAAAAATTATTGCTTAATGTCACCATGAAAATATGGAAGACCTACCAAATATATTTGAGTTTCCACATATAAAAATAACCCTCATATTTGATCTCTGCCATCTACACAACATTGTAAACCAACAGTCTTTGCTAGTGCTTTTTGATTCTATATTTTAATTTAAATGAAGATCACTTTTTTCTTTCTTTTAAGAAAAGAACATTTCAGCAGGCAGAAAATGTTAAAAGAAAAAAAAAGAATGGCTCTGTTTCTTGTCATATGGCAAACCTTTTAATAACTCAGCTAGACTCAAGATCTTTATGAAATATGGACCTTTCACACTCAGGATAAAACCCATAATACTTACTCCTTACTAGTGAGGTATATTAATAGTAGATTCAGCTTGACATGATGGTCATTAAGGCCCTCAGGAGCTGCACTATAAATGTCAGGAACTGTTGTCAGAGAGTTAAAGGCTTGTTTCATACAGACTCCAGTAACTCTGTCTTTTTTTCTGTCACGTTGCAGAGGTCCAAACATACATTTATTTGTTCATATATAGTGAAGAAAAACAGAAAAATGTCTATTAATATATGCATTAAGAGTATTAATACCGGATATGTATGAAAAATAACTTGAATAGCCTTGGCACCAGTGTCTCACCACCCTCAGATAATATTTATGCACTTGCTGTGTTTATTTTGCTATTCAGATAACCCACATAGAAAACAGAAGAAAAAAATACAATAAAATAGTAAAACAACAATAACGTATCAGCAGAAAAAAAAAAGTCCTTAAAGAATCGTTTGCACCAGTGGTGATATTCCCAGATTCTTTCAGAAAGATGTGCTCTTGGTTACTGCATTTACAGTTCCACTGAGCTGCTACACGGAAATGCAGTATGTCACCACCTTTCCTGAACTCCAGTATTGTAGTCAATTGTGGGTCAATGCATTCACACAGCCAATTCATTGTAAAATCAGGCTAAAATTTGTATTATGCAAATAAGCTTACTAGCCCATGCTAAATTACAGCTATGCTATGGTGCACAATAAACCATCCCATAGTGACTTGCTATGGACTTTTTTATTTATTTTCATTTCTAATGGTAAGCCAAAACTAGGCAAAAATAATTCACCACACAGACATTTCAATGAAATTGAACTCCTCATTTTCAAGCATCAAAACCTGCTTCTCAGTACTTGAGGATGGAAATGAGCTTTTTTCTGGAGACCTAAAATTAAGTCACATTACCTAAAGTCCTCGGATTACTTGCATTTAAATTTCTCATCATAGTTCTTTAAAATGTCTTGTTAGCAAATTGTGCAATTATATTGAACACCCAGATATCTTATATTGGAATGCATATAGATTGGCTTCTGCTTTAAATTGGAAATATAAGCAAGCTAGTCCATTACAGTGAAACACTTTAAAACTAATGAAGCATTACGCTCATTAAACCTGATTCTGATCTGAAACAAACATTATTTGAATCAGAGTCTTATTTTAAATGATATTTTTTTTTAAAGTTCGGAATTTCATAGAATCATAGAATCGCTTGGTTGGAAAAAATCCGAGAGATCATTTGGTACGACTGTACCTGTCCGCTACTAAATCATATCCCTAGGTGCTTCATCTACACACCCTTAAATACCTCCAGAGATGGTGACTCAACTATCGCCCTGGGCAGCTTCTGCCAGTGCCCGATAACATTTTGGCAAATAATTTTTTCCTGATATCTTATCTGAACTTCCTCTGGTGCAGCTTGAGGCCATTCCTTCTCATCCTCTCATCCTCTCATCCTCTCATCCTCTCATCCTCTCATCCTATCACTTGGGTGAAGAGACCAACACCCACTTCACTACAACCTCCTTTCAGGTAGTTGTAGACAGTGATATGGTCTCCCCTCGACCTCCTCCTCTCTAAGCTAAGCAACTCCAGTTCCCTCAGCTGACTCCCATAAGACCTGCTCTCCAGCCCCTTCACTGGCTTTACTGCCCTTCTCTGGAGGCTCCAGGACCTCGATGTCTTTCTTGTAGTGAAGGGCCCAAACCGAACACAGCATTCAAGGTGCAGCCTCACCAGTGCCAAGTACAGGGGCACAAGTACTTCTCTGGTCCTGCTGGTCATGCTGTTCCTGGTACAGGACAAGTTGTCATCGGCCTTCTTGGCCGCCTGGGCACAGTGCTGGCTCATGTTCAGCCAGCTAACGTTCTCCTCTGACCAAAGTGTGTGTTTGTTTTTTTGTTAAAAAGCCTGAACAATCTTTTAAATGTCATACACAAATTTTTCAATATGCCAGAAGTCCCCAAAATAATTCTGGTTGTGGATGAAACATAGAACAAAAATAAAGAGGTCTTGACAATCTCAGCAGGTTCTGAAAATTTTTGAAGAAAGGAGAGAATGAACTTTCCTTCTCCCAATTTTTTTTCTTATTTTTAGGTTTAGGAATTGTAGCACATGCTGTACATTTTCTTTTTCTGTTCTTTACCTCCCATTTCTTTGTAAAAACCAATTATAATGGTGTTAATCCTGTTATTCCCATAGTCTCAAGGAAATATGCTTTCTATGTGGTCACTGAGGAATGTCTTACCTTAATGTTGGGATTGATCTACTGGAGAAGGTTATTTACAGACTATACTCTCATGTTTAAGGATAATATGGCTGCTAGGTGAGTTTATTTTCTTACAGAGCTGTAAAATCTATTGAACTACATTCTCTACTTAGGTATGCTTATGTATGGAGGAAAGAAAATCAATATACATCATTGAAATAAAAAATTAAGTGAAGATCAAATTCAGTCAGTGTGCTTAACTCACGAAAAACGTTAAGACTCGTCAGAACAGCAAAAATAGCTGGACATTTTCTTATAGTACAGAGTTCTGGTGATCTTTAGATATAAGACAGTAAAATTACAGCTGTAGACTGAAAGCAATCAATCCTTCTAGAGTACTCATCATGTTTGTATATCTAAAGGTATTTTGTGATTCTCCTATGAAGCCACTGAATTATTGCAGGCATAGATAAATCAGTATTTGAAAAGCAAATGCAATAGATGGTAATAAGAGACAGGCATCACATCTTTGGTAAAATGCATGTCCAAACAAAGTTCTACTTAGGATTAACTATGGTAATAAAAATCCTAGTGAAAATGTAGAATTTATCAATTTGAAAATCAGGTAGGAATTGTCTTGTCTAATTCTGCTATCTAAACATTAGGCAAAGTCTAACCCAATTATCTGGGCTCCACAAAAAAATGAGTGTAAAGGCACAAACACTGCAGTCCTGGCATTTTATTTGATACAAGTGTAGATGTTGAAAACATACTATTTGAGGATGTTTCAATCCTCATATCCCTCCACTGACTTTCATGAGACTACTAGTTGAGAAATCTAACTCTAATAGTTAAAGTTGGGTAACAAGTCCAACATTCAGCCAAAGCAAAGAAAATTTTACTTTCTTGCTAAAAGCAAGAGGCTACCTGTAAATTATAAGAAAACATTCATCAAAATCGGTGCATTCAATTCCTATTTTGATCAGCTGACAGCTACAAGCTTAAAGAAATCTCTTTGCATGTCACAACTGCCAAATTCCTATCTTACCACACAAACACAAGTGAACCTTTGCTTTTCTTTTTGTCTTTTTTTTTTTTAAAATCTGTTACAGACAAATTAACATGTCGAGACTTAAATTTTTTTCTTATTCTCCCCATCCTCTCCCACTCTTTGGGATTTTTTTAAAAAAAAACAAACTCAAATCTTCTTGGACAATTAAATCACAGCTGTGACACTCCTAGTTGTTGACTCATGGTTCAGGCAGCTGCAGCCCAGAGGCTGCTGGTGCTCCATGGAGTCTGCAGGGTGGTGAAGGGCAGTGACATGGGTCTGTTGGGCCCTGAAGGAAATCAGGGTGCCAGTGGGAAATAGTGTTCAGTGCAGAGGGGCTGCAGAAGTGCCCCCCAGAGAGACAGGGAGATGGTCCAGGTAGTTATGGCTGAGAACTGCTGCACAGAGCTTGAGATTGCTGCTGCTTGATTCACCGTTTATTTTTAATATCTCCTGGTGATAAGTGAACTGTGTGCAATGTGGGCCCAGTAACTAAAGTCAGCATCCTCTCAGCACTGTTTTTGCCAGATTACATAGTTCAGAGCCTCCCTGACAGCCAGTCATCCTTATCCATTCAGTGGTTAAGGGGCCAGCAGCTGTCACGTGCTAATCACATAACCTCTCAGCCAAGGCTGAAAGTATCTCTTTTCCTGTCACTTAGTCCCTGCTGCACACAAATATTTTCTTTGCCCCTTTTCTCTTTTGTTGGAGGGTAGTGTTTAGCTCTGACCCGCTGCCGTTACACATAGCCTGGCAGGGGACGGGGGGACACTGGTGTCTGGAGTTAGTAGCTGACACAAAGAGCAGATGTATTGGACTAACAAACGTGCATCACACGCTACGGCAGCACCAGCAGTTAAATAAAGCCTTTATTTTTCCATGACAATAGGAGGTCTAGACCCTGCAGCTGCTGTGTAAAATATGGTAAAAACCACTGAAATCTGAAGGCAAGGGATGTAAAGTAGATTCAGCCTCTAACAGTCTCACTTCTGCTGTTCTCTGTACTTCAGTGTCCAGCCTTTAGATGAGAAATAAAACAAAACAGAAAAGAAAACTAACAAAACCAGAAGGAAACACTTCCTCCTCCTTCTTCTGTCCTCAGGAATATTTCTCTGGCTAAACACACTGCAGACTGGCGTGTGTGCATGCACACGCTTGCATCTCTATCAGTACGATGAGCTTTTCTATGCCTTTGCTGAGCCTATGTGTGCCAATTGTATCATAGGTAATGTTGGGCTTCTGGCTGTATAGCTTTTGCTGTACATTTTCATGAATACATCAGATGCCAAGGAGTTGAAAGAAATTCTTGGAAACTCCATGCACTTTATCAACATGCGTTTCCAACAAAAGCTACCTTCATTAAAAGAAGACAAATGTTTAATCCTTTGCTTTTCCTCAGTTTCCTATTGTTTCCAGTGCTACAGAAAAACTTTCTGAGAAGCCTGTTATTTTTCAGTCATTTGTATTTTATCTGTGCCTCACTCACAAGTAAATGACCATTGTGCTGGCATGTTTAACTTGAGAATACCTAAAAGTCTTACAAACTTGAATTAAAAGCACACGAGCTGAATATTAAGGATTTATCTATACTATTAACAGACTATTACATTTAGGGAAGGAATGTAGGTCCAGTGTACTGTGTGGTTATAAAAGGGGCAAGTTAAAGTTAAATTTCCTTGGAAAGCGGATTATGAGCTTTCTTCCTGGAGTGCAATAGAAAGACTTTTCTGTAGAAATGACAACCTCACCTTTTTATGGCAAATTCAGCAAAGAAATCCAAAATGTGAGTTGATTTGCTATAGCAATACAACATGCTTTGAGCCCACAGTTTCAGGACAGTGATGGGCGAGGCGTCCAGGGCCATTCCAAAAGGTTGTGCCACAGCTTTACATGAAGCAGTGAGGTTCTGGAGGCAAATGGCAACTGGATTAACATTATAATCCAGAAAGCCAAAGAATGAAAGGATCAGGCAGTCCAAACTTCTCTATTACTGCAATTGTAAATCCCCTTTCATCCACACCCATTAAAGGTGAGAAGCTTGTGGAAGGGGAGAACATGATTAACCCATGCGGTTTCTGGTAGAGATAAAACAAGCAAAGAGCCCCCAAGTGTTTTCAAGTCTATATAGAAAAGAAAGTAACATGAGCAAATTTGGATTTCTTGGTTTTTACAAATGTCGTCTGGGAAGACATTCATATGTGAGTCCAGGCAAATGTTGGATGATATCGATTCGTGTTAATCAAAGTGGGATCAACACCCATACGTCAGAAAACTATGGCAAATATGTAGCAAATAGGCAACCTTAATGGGAAAGTAGCTACATTATGAAATCCAGATACATTATTTTCTCCACTGGAGGGCTCCCATATTTTTCCACTAATTCTATAAGAATATATTAAGACTTTGCAGAAGAGTCAGAATCCATGGCTCAGGCAAAGTGTATTTCCTTCTTCTAAATACAAGTATAGGCTCACAACAAGGATTTTTTATATTTTCAATACATTTTTCTTTCAAAACTAAAAAAATATGATTTTATTAACCTCAACAGTATCCTTCAATAATATATACCAAAAAACAATTGCAGTATCATTTACAAAGAAGAATGGGCTTTTTTTTACCATGATTGTATAGAGAGAAATGAGGGAAGTTAAGTGATATGTCAAAGCTGCCTACTGGGCCAGCAAATCTCAGCTTATTTCTCCTTGAGTATGTCAGAATACTCCCTTTATGTCAGAATCTTTGGGATACCACAAAACAAACAATGAAGTAGAATGTCTATTAGGCTGTGTTACCTGTACAGCCCTCATTACTCTAGAGACCAGATGCTTTAACAACTCCAGTGTATTATCTTCATGAATCATTGTAGCAAAAGGAGGTTTTTTTCAATGAAGATATCTCAGGTCATCTAAGCTCTAAGCTTTCATTCTTATCACTGGACCATTTTCCCTTTTTATAAGTGTGTTGCTTTAAATGAATTGCACCTGACCTACTGGTTGCAGTTGTTATTGTTCTTTGTAACAGTTTAGGCAAGGTAGGTAAATTTATCATATAATCCAAACCATTTAAATAAAAAATGGTTGAAATTTTATTAGCTGAATATGATTGTGAGATGAACCTTCGTTTTTGATGATTCAGCTGGCTATCTGCTTAAATACCATGCTATTTATCATTGTTATCAAAACTGTCAATAGAATTTAGGTTTTATTACTTTCATTTAAATATAGCTTTCAGACATTTGCCACTGCCTGAAACCAGACTCAGCAAGCTCTTCAGTTTGTTCCATACACGTCTGTAAGTACTGCATGTATCTGACTAGATGAGTACCTTCAACAGCTCTGCCTTTTCTGATGTTTTACCTTCTCTTGGCATTTAAATCTAAACTAAAGAAGTATCCATCTACTTGTGAGCCTGACGCTCACAAGTATTTTAAGTGCTTGGATACCCAGAGAACAGTTTTAATACATGACAGACCAGGAGAGTCTGTAACATGAGGTCTGCCAACATTGCTGTACTAAGGAATGTGCCAAGAAGGCATAAGCTGTTGCTAAAAATACAGCTTCTAACACCTTTGAAAATTATTTAGCCTTTTTGAAGCAGATGAGAATATTAGTGGAATTGTGGGAGGTAGATCTCTGCTAAATAAATTCTGGAAATTAAATGGCCCTTCTAGAATCCTTCTCTAAGAGTGAGGAATGTACCATACTTAAGACTGCAACCTAAAGATCCACATTTAAAACAAGAAAGTTCTTCAGTGGGGCAGTGACACAGCATAAAAGTTCATTTCTGGGTGCAGGAACTTCAATTCAGCTATATTTAAGAAGCATATTTGAGCGACAGCTTTGCTGGTATCTTCTTTGCTATAAGAAGTCATAAGAGAACATGGTCGCATAATATGATTTTGGGGTTTTATTCAAAGGTTGAGCAAATCTGGAATATTGAAGAGATATTTCAGCATACTAACAAAACCATTTTTTTCAATCCAGTTTTTCAGAAGCAGCGTTGCTTAAATTGGAATGAAAAACTCAATGTAATCTATTCCTCTGCAATGAAAATAAAGGACTTACACTGAAATATTATCCAGCAGGGCAGATGTGTCTTTCGTTTTCCCGGATAAGGTGTCCTTATGACAGTGCTTATATTTTACCCCAGTTTTCCAGATGCCCAAAATTTCTCAGATGTTTGATGATTAGGATTTAATTGGAAGTCAGTTGCTTTAGTGACCGCCTCTTCTGCTTTCTTATCCAAGAGGAATTCTAATATCTCAAGAAGCAGAGAGATTTATTGCCAGAAAATTCTCAGCATCAAATCCCTGTCTTCTGAACTGAATCCTACTAAAACTTCCCCAGAATTTCAAGCTATAGTCATAGTCTTCCTCCTGCACACTTAAAAGTCATTCCTGTGACCTATATTTTCACAATAGTTAGTTGGGTTTTGGTTTTTTGTTTTGGTTTTTTTTTGCTATCTACTCCCATCAGCTTTCCTGTCTCTGTTTCTTTGGGGAACAGAGGTAGATATGACTACATAAAAATCACTTCAGCTTCAGAACACTTATGGACCCCATAAAAAATTTCAAGTACACTATTACACTATTAAAAGGCCTGTAGGAATTTAACAGTAAAGCACACTATTTTGCCCACAATTAGAAAAAAAGATGTAGCCCGTTTTATCTTCTGATAAAATAAATATATCCAATTCAAAGACAGAATTATCATGGAAAAATATGGCTCAAAGGACTTCTGAGATATTTATGCTAAGATATTATTTTGTCTACAGATTGTTTTGTTATATTTTTGATGAATCATCATTTCAGATATTTCAGAACTCTGTTTAGGAGGACTGTTTGATATTTTCCATTTCTCTTCACTAAGTACTGGACATTTGTTATGAAATTGATGGTATCACATTTTTTTCTATCTTACTGCATCTTCACCAGAGATCTAGGAGAATTCCTGCTTGCCAGGTCCTCTCATGGGGAAATCTTACACATCTGAAGCTGAGTGTTAGCAAATGCTTATGGCCAAAATGTTTATGCTCTACGGGAAACTTGGATTATGAATATGTCCTCATTTATTTTCTTTAGAATTCTTCATGGTAAAAATCTGCACAAGGAGAGATACGCAGTTTGACTGTGTTCTGGTTCTAGGCACTTGTCAGACAAAGCATACATTATAATATGAGCTGAATGATAGAAGCTTTGAGATGCTGGATTTGACAAGAGTCTATTTAGAACAAAAGAGATACATTTTACTGAATTAGTTTGTACCTTGTCAGGATTAGGGATGGCCAAATCCAGTCAAGATAACAGAAGAAATGGCTTAGAATGTCCTACTAAATTAAAACCATATTATTTTGATGTCCCCAAAAGTTCAGTGTCTATTTCATTCCTCCTAGTTACTATTTATGTTGTTATTTTGTTACCATTCTCAGAATATACAAACAAATGTCAGGCATTTGGAAATTTACTTCATCAATGCTGAGCCGTCTTTAGTGAAAAGTGACCTCCCAAGAAGATAGGTACCAGTGATTAGATGGAGTTTGTCAGATGGTCACACAATATGGTTTTGTTTCTTTATTTGAAGAGTGAGCAAATCTGGAATAGCAAAACTAGGTAGGCTGAAGAAGGACAGGCTTCTGACTATTTTGGGAATGAAAATAATTCGGTGTAGGCCAAAATGCAGGATAATGCTGTATTGAATCCTGGTTGTAATTATTACTCTCTGTGTATATTTGTGTATTCGCGGGCAGTCTTTCTATAATGTAGATACATCAAACTTTTTGTCTAGCTTAGGCTTTACTTGAATGGCAATTTGCTTCTCACTCTTCCAGGCTTTCTTTTTTCCCTTTTCACTGATTTGGGTTTTTCTTATTGATTCAGGTTATTGAATCAAAGAGCAGAGAGAAAGCTTATCCTATTTAAAATAGCGTGCTTGCATAGTAGTGATATCTCCAGTGCAAAAACTGAAGTAATGTAAGTAATGTAATCGTCTTTTGTGGGGTCAGAGGTGTATGAAATATGGATGTAAACTGTCCTCCATTTTGAGCTTCTCAGATGTCACACTTCCCAGGAAATTTCTCTAAGAATCAAGGGTATCCCAAGATACTCTTTGGTAACTATGTCTTAGTTCCTTTTCTATAGCAGTTGTTTCACTTGGTATAAAACTAGGGAACCATCCCATGAATTCACAAATGAAGCAGCTGAGTCTCTACTTTGAGGTACAAATACTCATGTAATACACATTCCTTAAGCTAGCCTAAAGCAGAAGAAATGTTAACTTGGTCTCCCTTTTGATAGCTACCCACAGCAATACAGAGGTGATTTTGCTCCACCACCTTTCTCTGACACAGATAGCCTTTCTTTGTGTAGAAGAGCTCAATCAGTCCTATATAAAGATAATTATGTAAAAGTGAAAATGCCACTTTTTTCCTTTTTCTTGTTGTTATTTTGTAAAAAATTGCTGACTTAGGCATTTAATGTCAAGAACAGCTCATGACTGTGAATTGTAAGTGGAGAGAGATACATCCTTGCAGCCAGCTGCAGTTATCTAGTGTTATTTATGAGGATTAAGATGCCATATTGAAGACGCCGTTAGGTGACTTCACTGTTTTCCTGGAATGTTCAGAAGGCCAGCAAAGTCATGCAGTGGCAAGCTTCACCTGATTGGATTCAGAATTGTGCAGATTCAGACATGTTTCTTTCACTAAACTGACATATGGGCTGAACCAAGAACAATGCTGATTAGTATGCTGTGCTAATTCACATAACCTTCAGCGGGTGGACATTAAAATAGACTTAGAGATGAACATTTCCTAGGAGGTAGCTTAGGTCTTTGCTCACAGCATTTGTTTTCATGCGTCCTGTGATTAAATACTTAAGAATTCTTTTTGCATCCAGTACAGGCATCTTGCTTAGAGTTCTGGCTTTGCCAAACAAGGTAACTACAAGTCAGCTGTTTCAGTCTTTTTCTTTCCCTCCCCACAATGTTCTAAATATCTATGAATCATTTAGCCGTCTAAAACAGCATAGGCTTATTTCGAAACTTATTTAAACAGCTAATGCTGTAACTGTATACCTCCTAGATGAAGAGAAATGGTTTCAAACAACCATTGGCAAGCAGCTCTAATCCTAATGGTTTATCATTCACAGAAACAGAGCTCTAGGCAGGATAAAATCACAAATAGGTGTTGGAAAGCTTTGTGCCTCTAAGATTCTCTTCTTAGGTTAATACTAGAGTCACTGGTTCTCACAGAGAAAAAGATACATTAGCTTTTAATTAGCCAGATCAGATGCTTCAGGCGATGTGACCATGTCTGCAAGGATTTATGACCTCCTGAGCATACACTTGGGCTTTCAGAATAATTTTTCATGTGTAACTGGCAACACACAAACTGATACAACAACTGTTGCACCACAAGTAACTCATCTGTTATTGTTTAAACCAGTTTGGATATTCATTAATCGTTTTTGACCTATGTAAGGGATGATCATCTCTCATCACTAGGAACAGAGGGAAACTAGATGACCGGTTTAGACTACATATTTATTTCAGATGACTAAAGTTAGGTGAAAATAATGACTGCAGTGCAAATTCATTAATGCGACTATTCCTGCATGCTATAAAACCCTACAAATTTGCTACTAGCCTGGATCATTAGGAGACTATATCCCTCCTACACTATGAGCATATGGAAGATGATTGGGTCAAGGCTTCATCCATTCTGTCCATGCTCATCTGTTAAGCAGCAATAAATCTCTATTAAGTGGTTCATATAAATGTATAAGAGGAATTCTAGCACATTTTCTTCCTGATCTAAATTTTTTTTTAGATACTTTTTTGTATATGCTGTTGGAAATCCATGAAAAATATAGATTTATTTTAATCTGTAGAAAATTAATGGATATAAAAGCATAATCTATTTAATCAGAGATATTATAGTGAAAAAATGTTGTTTGCAGGGTTCATTTTGCTTCTTCTTATGCCAGTTTCCTCTACTTGTAAAGAAAATTCTCTAGCTTTTTGCATGCTACATAAATTAATGAATCCTAGTGGATTTATTGTGTTTAAAAAAAAAAAGAAAAAAACTTGTGACATTTGCCTATAAGCTAATTCTAACAAGATGAAGGAATGCTCTTTCATTAATTGATCTTTAGTATAAATGGACCTGATCCTTATTTCATAAATCTAATATTAAAGTCACTGTTTCCTCTTATTGCTATGCTTATTTGTAATCACTTGTTATGATCTTTTTGACAATTTATTGCCTGCATTTTCTTAGTTCACATCCCAAGCTCAGAAGTAGCATATTTATTTGTAGTATTTTTCTGTGTTAGTTATCAACACAGTATAAAGAGCTTCACACACATTACCCATTACCCATTATATTTATCAGAAGAAGTGTTTTACTTAAGGGACAGTTTTTTTCAATTAGCTTAATACAGTCAGATCTAATATACTCTTTCTTCATAACCATCAGAAAGAGAATAAGATGCTGAATTTTTTTAAAAAAAACCCACACGGTATACCTCAACTTAATCTAAACCAATTGTAAAAATAGCAAGTTAGATATGTTGAAGCCCTATTTGGAATTACTACTAAGTGTGATCTAGATAAATATTTGCTCTTATTGTTAGACAGAGTCCAAGCTGATAAGAATTGATAAGTGTATCCTGCTTGAATGTTTGAGTAGATTAACGTTCTGTCCGATTTTCCTAATTGGTTTCTCCTAGATGTCATTAGGCTGATTTGCTGTGTTTTGTTGTAGCTATTGGAAAAGTCAATAATAATTCAAGTGCTAAATCATAATACTGATACAGTAATGGATATTTTAAAACTTCAGGTTAAAGAAAGAATGTGAATTACAAAAATATGGACTCAGATTTGATTCTCTTTGTAGAGATAAGGTAACATCACATTTCAAGGTAAGTTTTTAACAAATTAATTGATCCACTTCTTTGGAGAAGGAGGACTTTGAATACTGACTTCCTTGTTCTAGCATTTTTATAATGCTTACAAAACCATGGGATGTACTAATGAAATAAAGTTCAATTTTAGGGCAGCATTTGAGTTCAAACAGTCAGAAGTTCAAAATGTAGTAAGATTTAATGTCTTTGTCTGGCATATAATTCAAAATCAGCTCTAAACATACTTCAAGTACATCCACATTCAGTGTTAAAATTTGTACTTGTTAGCATCTTGCTGCTATCCAGAAAAACCATGGTCACCAGTCATTGAGAGATAATAAGAATAAAACCTCCAAGCATTTAGGTTTGCCAAAATAGTTGGTTTACTTGATTTCCCCAGTGTTTCTTCTAGTCAAGGGAAATTTCCATTAGGTCTAACAAGATATTTGGAGGTAAACACTTTTTATCAGATAAAATTATGCCTTTAAAGTTACATTATGTCATAGAACAGTATGGGCAAAACTACATACAGTGACAGCAACAAATAAGCATTAACAAGGTGGGTGTTGTGAACTTATAGTGTTCAGCTGAATCCATTCACCGCTCCTGCAAGAAAATGTAAGCTTAAAGAGAGTATAAAAGTTGCATCCTCTGAACTTTCATGAGGAAGTGAGCTGAGATGGTTGTTAAATCAGAAGGTCAGATATAGACTAAAATTATATGGTTTCGTAAAAATGTTTTGTTTACACAGTGGATGACGCAGAGTGTGAAAAGATTTTTTCAAAATTTTTTTTCTTATACAATGTACTTATTTAACAAAACCAAGGCTGTAGCAGGTAAATATTCAGTTTTAACAATTCTCAAAAAAAAAACAAAAAACCCACAGATCTTAAAAAAGGATTCCAAACATAAGAGAATTTGTTTCGATATTTCAAAAAGCAGAAGTTTTGGATTTTGATATAAGATGGATTGTCATTTTGAAATTTTCTCTTTATGTCAAAATAAAATCTTTAAGAATAAAATATAATCTTTGAAATCAAATGTACTAAGAAAAAGTTTATCATCTCATTTATTTTTTTCTCTATGTTATCCTTTTTATATAAATTCCTACATTTTTATATCTCAAACTGATACAGAAAAAAATACCTTCAAAATCTATTCACACAGCCATGGCTTTACATGCCATCTGTCTCCCTCTTCAGTTTCAACACAGGGCAAGCTATTTTTGATGCTACATGGTTGTAGTTCAGTGATAGTCTACAGATGAGTTTGCTGCCTGGACAAGTACTAGTTTAGGCCACTTGAGGATTTTTTAACCTCTAAACCACTGAGAAGTCAGTAGAATATATTGTAACAAAAAGAGGAAAGAGATGCTTTTGGTTTCTGCATAAGTAGACTGTGAACTCTCACCAGTGATGAACCTTATATTTCTTCTACCATTTTCACATGTTGTTCATTTCCTTCATCACGGTTCTCAGTTCCAAAAATCAGTGTGAATTTGATTTGCATTTAGTCTTCAGATGGTAATTGTCAGCATGAGCTTGATTATGGGCTTTGAACTTAACTGTGTAGGAAAAAGAATACCTTGTACAGGAAGAGAATTATCCCCATATTTATTGCCACTTTCAGATTAAAAACAAAACACAAAGATCTTAAAACATATCAACAGAAATCAGTAAAGTAGACTTTAGGCAAAAAGACAAAGTATGAGTATTGTTGTTTTAATTTATTTTTTTTCCCCAAACTAGTTCTTATACAAACATATAAACCTTCACTTCTGAGAGGACCAAACCATACGTGCAAGAGACAGTTTAAGCAAGCGTGTGCTTTGAATCCTATGAAGGTATTCAGAGATGATGTGGTAAACAGGGTAACTGCTATCTCCCTGGTGTAGAAACTAAATGCAATTTCCTGTACGCTCCTTTCTGTGAGAACAAACATTTATTTTAATCTGGCCCTGAATGGACATTACAACTTTTTATTATATTAGATATGTAAGAAATCATAAAAAACAAATTTAAGAGGCCATTTGTAAAAATTTCCACCACTAATAAATGCACAGAGCAAGCCAAGAATCACCAGATATTAAGTGCATAGAGAAAAGCCTTGCAAAACTGCTAAGAGCGTGCAGAGGTAGACATTCTGTTCTCTCACTAACTGATCAGCATCCAGAAAACCTCTCCTCTAAACTGTTTCAATTCTCTCAAAGTACTCTTCTGGTCAACTTACATTTCCAACGTGTGCATGCATTACCATTTCTTAACTTCAGTGGAGCAACAAGGACATTCTTATAATAAATGCAGTCTGTCACTTCCGAAAAATAAGGAATGTATCACAAGCACTTGAGAGGGCAGATGCCCCTTATGCAGGCAGCATTTGATGCTGAGGTATTATGCTAGTGTACTTAGAAACCTTAAGATAATATATAGTGAAAATCAGTTTACCTGAGCTTAACTATTGCCTGAAATCAACTGGAAAGGCACAGTATGGTCTGAGGTATTCAGCATGATAACCAATTTAGAAAGAGTATCAACTGTTTAAGGAGAATGAATACTTATAGCCATATAAGGGAATATTTCTAACTAAACCTACATGAGATTGATTTACAGTGGGAGAGGTATTATGAAATCATTAGGGATATGTTCAAGTTATTTACTCTATTTTGTAGCATTTTTCCTCATATAAAATATCTGTATGATGGCCATGAATTTGATAGCTCTATGTGTAAGGGCATAGTTATTGTCACAAATACATCAGAAAATTTTATTTTATTTATTAAGGCAATAAATTTTTATGGAGAAAAACAAAGCAATAACATCATTGCATCATGGTATTGTAAGTAATATGGTCATGGGGAAAGATGAGAGTAAGTGAAATGAATTGGTGCTTAAGATAAT